>NC_089235.1:13849964-14180464 GCF_963924675.1 Phocoena phocoena
GCGTTTTGGTTTTTTTTGATGCTTGGTTTTTGCTTTGCTTTTTGACTGAGTAATAATATCAAAAGTATCTTACAAAAAAAAAAAGTATCTTACATCTTTTGGGCTTTAATAATGACAGCGTAGTCGATGGACCTCATTTTTATGGCTTTCACTGAGTTCTCACAACTACTCTGTGAGAATATTATTATTGTTTCCACAGTTTTAAAGGTGAAGAAATCTACATTCAAGCAGATGAATAACTAGCACATGGTAGTCAATCAACACATACTTTGGGACATCTAGAAGATTAGGCATAGAGATGCCTTACTGGGTGAATAAATAAATAGTAGGTGCAGTTTTGAAATTCAAACTTAGTTCTGCCAATTCCAGAAATGGTCCTGGAATGCATTGCTTTATTTATTAATATTCAGATGGCTGTTCTTATTTTGATTTCAATTTCATTTTTCTATTTCTATCATAATTCTCCTTTTTCCTACTTGATTTACTCCTTTTTTCTTTGTTACATTTGAATGATACCAAACATAGCCAGATTACTCCATATTGTTGGCTATAAAATTATGCTTTTCACTTGAAAAGGGTGGACTGGGTCTGCTAAACATTATTCTTAATTGTCTTTTATTCCTGTCTTTCTGTCTCTCTGAGCTCTTCTTTTTGTTTCTTTGTTTTTTTTGCTTTCTTTCCCCTACAATCTCAGAATAATGACAGATTACTTGCATGTCTAGAAACCATCTCATTCTTTTCAGATCAGCAAGCTTACAATGGAATTTGACTTTTTTAAACAGTTGAGACTAAATTAAGTGTTAATGTTTTTAAACATGTCTGTAGAAGATGAATTGAAGTAGGTGCTTAAATACTGAAATGAAACGGAAGCCTTTGATAGGTAAAAATCCATTTGTTTTGAGTGTATTCCTACTACAAGGGAATTTTTACTTGGCGAAAATAAACGAGCTGTCAAAAAAAACAGAACTTGCTTTTCTTCTTTTACTAGAAGCTGGGAGCAGCTGTTGTGATTCTTGCTGTAGTTCTTATTGATAAAAATGAGGAATGAGAATAGCTTTGGTAAAGGATGGACACTTGTGAACAGCTGCATAATTAAAAGGAAAAGACCTGTATGTTTTTGCTGAAAGTTTGCTTATTGGGTTTCTTTCTTTATCACGATGTTCCTTCTCTATTTAGCAATAAAACTAAGCACGCATGTGCCAGGCACCATGCTAGATGCTAGGGAGAAGAATCATGATAATATCACTGTCCGTTTTCACCTTGCTAAGTGCTTTAAATGTTTTTATCTCATTTATCTTCATCACAGATCTAAGAAGTAGGAATAACCCCTATTTTACGAATAGGGATCTGATACCTAGAATTTATAGATTAAAATTGGCAGAATGGGAAGTTGAAAGCAGATTATACGCCTCTCAAGTCCCTGAGCATAAATCACATGATATGCCACTTCCCCTGGTGTTGATGTGCTGACGGTCCCTGGGGGAAAAGAAGCATGTGAACAGACTCTCACAATGCCAGGTCATTAGTCCTTCATTAGGGGGAGACACCCCCAGACCTGCAGGGGCAGAAAGAAATGCACAGACTTCCTGAAGGAGAGAGGACATTCCCCAAAGGGAGATAATATTTTAGTAGTTCAATGAGTTGACTCTTGAAGAATGATTTCAAGTTTGCTGGGTGGTGAGGGGAGGAGGGTGGCCCGCAGCCAGAGGGCCCATGGACCAAGGATCACCTTTTTTTTTTTTTTTTTTTTTTTGCGGTGCACGGGTCTCTCACTGTTGTGGCCTCTCTCATTGCGGAGCACAGGCTCCGGACGCGCAGGCCCAGCGGCCATGGCTCACGGGCCCAGCCGCTGCGCGGCATGTGGGATCTTCCCGGACCGGAGCACAAACCCGCGTCCCCTGCATCGGCGGGTGGACTCTCAACCACTGCGCCACCAGGGAAGCCCAAGGATCACCCTTTTAAGTCAAACTAAATCCAGTCATTTCAGGAAGCCAGAGAATGAGCTCATGCATTTTCATTTCACTTAATTCGTTTGTTAGTTGCTCTACTGGTTCATTATTTTCATTCAGTAAATATTTGTTGAATGTCTACACCCAGTTAGAAATTATGCACAACGGAATAAGTGTTTTGTTTTTTTTCTTAGTTGAGAATTGGACAGAGTTCTTTCCCAGTTTAGCCATTTTATAGTGACCTGTAAAACGCTCTTTTCTGTCTATTAAAACAGGAACATAGTATATAACTACTTAAAGGAAATGTCTAACACATGTTGTTAGTTAAATTAACAGGTTGAACTATATGGAGTTGCCATATTCAATCATGTTGACCTACTAAAACAGCAAGTTCATATAGTTCCACCTAGTCAATGAATATTTTTATTATATAATTAAATATTTTTAATATATTATCCCGTTTCTAACAAAATTTTCAAGAGTAGCTTTTACTAACAGTGAAACTAAGTAACAAGCAGCAATTATGTGTACACATGCTTTGAGGGTCATTAAAAACAGGTGTTCCATGTTCTTGGTAAACAACTTAAAAACTATGCCTTTCTATCAATAAAGCAAGAACTCATTGCTGAGTAAAGGCAGCATGTTTATCTACGTTATACACTAATTATTGACAATGCTTCTTCATTTCAGGAGATTCTGAGCTCTCAAAATATTCAGTGCACTTTTGGGAGTACGATGATATTTACCTGTGCCGTTCCTCTAGTACAAGAGACTTCTCAGTGTACAGAATGTATGGCTTGGTGCTCGTGTTGTTTATGTAGTTTGTGTTACATCCAGCGCCCCAGAGAAGTGAACCTTTCGGGATCAGGTTCTCAGGGGCACAGCTGCTTTCCATTTGAAAAACCTGAGGTCCAGGACTAGCACTTCACAGGGTAAACATACCTTCAAAGTGGGTCAATCAAAAGTCCAGTTAATTGCAGAATAAGAACACTAGTAAAAATCAATTTATGCTAGAACTGCAAATATTTTACCTGTTTCAAAAAATATGTAGGAATTTATGAACTGGACCTGTTTATACCTTATGAAGTTGAATAGGTGACTTCAGGAGATACATTTGCATATTTAAGATATGCAGATTTGCATATTATTACAAGCAATTGGACATGATACTCTTCCACATGTGTGTTTCACATTAATATTTGAATAGGTCTAGTAGGTAATTTTTTTAAATTTAGTACTAATAATATTTTATTTCATTTACCAGCACAAACTGAAAAACTGGACTTTGAGTTTTCTTTAGGAAAGTGTCATGTACTAGTACAAATTGTGTTCCATCATGAAAAATAAAGTAAATAAAATAAAGGCTTATTGTATTGGGTTTTGTAAAACAATTTAGTGATCGCAAAATAAAGTTACAATATCAATTAAGAAAAATGAGCTTAATGTTTCTAACATTTTTGGGTGTTCAGTGTTTTCTAAAAGGCATACTTGCTCAAACGTATGTGCTCATGAATAGAGCTCAAATTCACATTCTTCCCATGGTGTGAGTTTAGGGAAAGGATGAAATAACAGTGAATGCAAATGCTGAATGAATTGGTCTTATTCAACTATGACGTTTTCCAAAACTGCCTTTATGTTCTCCTGGATCACAGACAGTGAGACACAGCTCCGAAGAGACATGGTTTTCTGCCAGAGTCTTGTGGCCACAGTCTGTGCCTTCTCCGAGCAGCTCATGGCCGCCTTAAACCAGATGTTTGACAACAGCAAGGAGAATGAGATGGAGACTTGGGAAGCCAGCAGAAGGTGGCTGGACCAGATAGCGAACGCAGGAGTTCTTTTTCACTTTCAGTCACTTCTGTCACCACACTTGGTAAGGAACCACAATGCCTCCCACTGGCTGTGTCAACTGGAACGTACATTGGGACCTGTTCCCAATAAAACATGGTTCTTCGTTATTGTATCCACAGTCATCCAGCTCCTTTAAAAGGATATGTTTTTCCATGGGCAAATATAGCTTTAATAAGTATGTGGAAATATCTTTCCTGATTTTTATTCTCAATGGCTGCTAAAAGCTGAGAAAGCCTCCATCTGTTACCAATTCCTGTATCCCTAAGCACCGGCCGAGAAAGGTCAGCAGAGGAGAGAGTATCGGCTGCGGTTGCTTATTTGCAGTCCAGAAGGAAGAGTCTGCCATGAGACCCGAGCTCCCCCTGAGGTTGTTGTTCTGGAACGTGCTCTTAGAAGAGCTCTGACAACTTGCATGCCATACTGTCTGACAATCTGGTTAGAATTTGCATGTGTTAAATGATTTTATTTCCTTCCTTTGTGTGCATGTTTTTCCTGTTAAATCTAAGAACATTGCCTTAATTACTGTAAAATATTCCGTGTTTATGCATCAGTTGTCCACAGCGGAGATGAAGAAAGCATCTCGAACTATTTGATAAAACTGTGGTGAACGTAAGAGTTTTTTCACATATACTTCCTGTGGTTCTGATAGTTGTCATGATGTATAAAGGCAAATATGTTCAGCTTATTTAAACTTAAGGTGCGTGTTAAATATAATTTTGATTTGAAACGAGACGCTATTTTGTCTGTTAAAGTACACATAGAAAATGTAGCTACCAAGTAACATGGTTGAGTTTTTAAACGAATGTATATGAGTTTATACATCAAAATAATGTTTTTCTTCAGTGGTATTGAGGACAGGGGGTAATTGCTGTACTGCACGGTCACAAAAAGTTCTGGAATGGTAAGGTAAGAAAGTCCATTCAGCTGAGTGAAATTCAGAGAAACAGGATTAGATTCTTTTGAAAAGACTCTATACACTCCATGCGGGTGATCAGTTTTTTATTTGGTTGCTAATATAACCAAATAAGAAAGATTTAATTAATGAAAACTTTGAAATAAGTCCCTTGAAAAGTGTTTAAAAACAAAATAAATACTAATTAATCATTGCCTATCAAATAAAGATTACGTAAGATAAGATGCACTCTTCCTAATACGTGGTAGGCTTTAAGTATTTGTTGAACAAATTAATGAATGAGGCTTCATTTCTATTCTTTTCTTACTTAAAAACTGCCATTGTCTAGGCAAGTGCTGGTACATTTATTTGAAATCTCAAGGAATGGGGGAAAGTATTTGTAATTCATACATCTGGTAAGTGACATATCCAGACTATATAAAGAATCCTTAAAACTAAAGAATAAAAAGACATCTCGATTAAAAAGCAGGCAAAGGATTTTTTTTTTTTTTTTTTTTTTTGCGGTACACGGGCCTCTCACTGTTGTGGCCTCTCCCGTTGCGGAGCACAGGCTCCGGATAAACAGGCTCAGCGGCCATGGCTCACGGGCCCAGCCGCTCCGTGGCATGTGGGATCTTCCCGGACTGGGAACCCGTGTCCCCTGGATCGGCAGGCGGACTCTCAACCACTGCGCCACCAGGGAAGCCCCAGGCAAAGGATTTGAATGGTCATTTCTCCAGAGAAGATATAACGTGGCCAAAAGCACATGAAAAGACGATTAACATCATTAGCCATTGGGGATGTGTACCTCAAAACTACAGTGAGATACTATGTCACAGTGATGTGGATGGCTACAATCCAAAAGACAGACAGGCACAAGTGTTGGTGAGGATGTAGAGAAATTGTAACCCTCAGACACTGCTGGGGGGAATGGAAAATAGTGCAGCCATTTTGGAAAACATTTTGGCAGTTCCTCAAATTGTTAAATGTGGAATTTCCATATGACCCAGAAATTCTACTCCTAGGTAATATCCAAGAGAAAAGAAAACTTATATTCTAGCAACACTTGTACACAAATGTTCCTGTCAAGATTATTCATAATACCTAAAAAGTGGAAACAACCCAAATGTCCATGAGCTGTCTGATGAGTGGATAAACAAGTTGGGGTATATCCATACAATGAAATATTATTCAGCAGTAAAAAGGAGTGAGGTACTGATACATGCTACAACATGGATGAACCTTGGAAGCATGTTAAGAGAAATAAACCAGTTACAAAAGACCACGTATTATTTGATTACATTATTATGTAATAATAGGCAAACTTTAGAGACTGAAAATAGGCTAGTGGTTGCCTGGGGCTAAGGATTGGAGGAAGGTATATGGAGGATGAATGCTAATGGGTACTGAGTTTCTTTTTTGGGGTGGTGAAAATATTCTAAAATCGGATGATGGTGATAGTTACACAACTCTGCCTATATACTAAAGACCCCTGAGCTGTATACTTAAAATGGGTGAATTTTATGGTATGTGAATTATATCTCAAGAAAGCTGTTTTGTTGTTTTAAATAGGTCTTATGAAACCCTTAAGTTTATTTAAAGAATTGATTAAAAAATTCAAAGGTAGTTTAAAAAAAAGTCAAAGAAACATGTAATCTTTCTGCCTTTGTAACAAGAGCGCTTAGGGCCTCCTAGAACTGTGAAGAGCTCCCTGGGAGCTGCAGGCACTGGCGGTCTGTGTGTTCCTGGGCTCTGAGCGCAGTCCTAGGTCCTTGGGTATGGGTTTAGCCACATCTGCAAGTTACAGTCAGAGCGCAACCTGTTTGGGACATTTCTTCCTGTGTGTATTCCTCTCAATTGGAAGAATGCTGGTTCTTTAGTCCTGTCCCTACAATTCCAGGTTCATGGCATTTTTCTGCTGCTTCAAAGGACTTTAAAAAGTAACAGTCTTATAAACATTTATCCAGCACTTACTGTGTACCATCCATTATATTAAGTACCAAGCTAAGGTACAGAGGTGATGATGCTATTAACCTTTTGGTATCCATGCAGTCCTTCTTTGGGGTCTGAGGCAGCCTTAGTGGGTTTTTTCCCATACACAATGGAAATTCTTTACCATCTCCTTCACCCTCTACTCATGCTGCCCCCCAAATATGGCTATAAGCTTACAGCAACTTTTAAAATGCGGGTAAACCACGTTAAAATTATTGTTAAAAAGGATCATTTGGGCTTCCCTGGTGGCACAGTGGTTGAGAGTCCGCCTGCCGATGCAGGGGACACGGGTTCGTACCCCGGTCCGGGAAGATCCTACATGCCGCAGAGCAGCTGGGCCCGTGAGCCATGGCCGCTGAGCCTGCGCGTCCGGAGCCTGTGCTCCGCAACGGGAGAGGCCACAACAGTGAGAGGCCCGCGTACCGCAAAAAAGAAAAGTTGTGTATGATTAGGTTAAGTATTCTTTCATGAGGAAATTAGTAAAAGACTTTAGATAGTGCACTGAACTGCTAATAGGAAGGCCAGATCCAATAATAGAAAGATGATGTCACTGAGATATGTAGTGAACTTGTTACCATGTCTGGGCCTTACCTGCCTCAGCTGTAAAATATGCTGTAGGAATGAAATGAATGATTAAAACAAATTAAATCTCATATTCACAAGATTCTAGATTAAGGCCCCATAAAGGCAAGTGAAAATGATTCTTGTCCCCAGGCTCTTTGGAAGAAAAATCATTACATACATGCAAATTGCTTTTATCACAGTTTTCACAAATTGCAAATTGAATAATGCACAGGTTATCTTATCGTAAAGTACGATGACCATTATGTACTGGGCTTTTTAAGAAAACAATATTTTTATCTTTCAGCTGTTATATTTGTCAGATTATAGAGATTTAGAGGCAAATAGCATTTTTGTGTGTGTACACATTTGTAACTAATAAACAAAATCAATAGAACTAGAATCTAGCTACAAAACAGACTGAAAAAATCATTTAGACAGCAGAGAAAAGGGAAAATATAAAACTACAAAAGAAACATAACTGAGTATTTGTTAATTTCATTTTAGGCAGTAAATTCTTAGATGTGTTGATAATTTGGTTTGTACTTAAATAAAACACAAGTGAACCTAGTTTTGATCTGGAGTTGTTACGTTGTATTATGTTATATTATATTATGTTTTATCCCAAACAATCCTATCATATCATGTATTGTTTTTATTTCTTTCTAGACAGATGAACAAGCCATGCTAGAAGATACACTGGTTGCACTATTTGATTTGGAAAAGGTTTCTTTTTACTTTAAACCATCAGAAGAGGAACCACTGGTTGCAAGTAAGTAGTTAAATATTTCATATATGTTTTGTAAAATTTCTTTGGCATCAGATGACAACATATGTCATAACTTTGATATGAATATATTTGATATGCAGTTTAAGTTTTATATAAAATATATTTAGGGTAAAATAGTAATAACCAACTGGGAGAGTGATAGAAAGTATATATAAGTTAAATTTACAGCTAATTTTATACTTTTGTTTTTAGCTATTAGTCTGACCTCTAAAACTTTTTCGGAGTGTGTGTGTCAAATATTGTGCTACTCAAGGTTGCCTTTTCTTTCTTTTTTGTTATTGTGGTGAAATATACATACCATAAAATTTACCGTTTAACCCATTTTCAGTGTACAATTCAGTGGTATTAAGTTCATTCAAAATGTTGTGCATGGGGCTTCCCTGGTGGCGCAGTGGTTGAGAGTCCGCCTGCTGATGCAGGGGACGTGGGTTTGTGCCCCGGTCCGGGAGGATCCCACGTGCCGCGGAGCTGCTGGGCCCGTGAGCCATGGCCACTGGGCCTGCACGTCCGGAGCCTGTGCTTTGCAGCGGGAGAGGCCACAACGGTGAGAGGCCCGCGTACCGGAAAAAAAAAAAAAAAAAAAAATGTTGTGCAGCTATTTCCACCATCCGTCTCCAGAACTTTTTCATCTTCCCAAACAGAAACTCCATACTCCTTAAACAATCACTACCCTCCCCCGCTTCTCCAATTCCTGGTAACTTCTCTTCCACTTTCTGGCTCTGAATTTGCTTATGCTACGTACCTCATATAAGTGGGATCACAGAACATTTGTCCTTTCCGCTGCTTTTTTCATGTCAAGACTTCTTTTAATAAAAGAACTGCCCTAACATTTCTGGCTATGTGGATAATCTCTGAGGCCAGCAGAACGTTCACTCAAATATATAATTATTACTTAGCAAAATTGATTGAGTTGGGTTTCCACTCCTTATCTTCAGTTGATCCTGTAGACAGTGTGTTAGCAAGCAATGAAAACAGTGTTTAGAGCCAAGAATATACAGAGACGTTGTAATTGTTTGATCTGACAATAATTGATAAAATGTATAATTTAATTCTGAAGAAGTAGACACATAGGCTACATTTTTGCCAGCTTAAAAATGAAAATTAAAAATTATTTTATCCAAGTGTCAAAAAATTTAGTGTGTACAAATATAATCACATTAACTATCTTGATTCATTTATTCATCCTGTACAATTTCCAAGACGGCACAACCTATCTTGTTCATTGCTGTATATCCAGCACTCAAGAGATGCCTGGAACAAAAAGGCCGATATTTTTTTTCAAGTAAATGAATGAACAAATATCAATTCAGTTTATACAGTGCGTCAGGCCGAAAGGCTTTATGGTTATAAACGTAGAAGGATAAACAAACTTGCTGTGCAGAATGAAGAATAGAATTTCAACAGAACTTGGTTGTATCTAATGTTGCAAAGAAGTTACTTTATGAAATTGAATTGAAAGATTGAAAAGTATCCCTTTCCTTTAGCAACTGGCCATCATTAAACCTAACAAAGGCATTGTTTTAGAAGTATACCTCCAGAGAAATAGCAACACCTAGGGTTTAATCTCTTTATCTTTTAGTTTCTGCAAGTTATGATCATTTATCTACCATTTCAGCATTGTCACAAATAGGTTTAAAATGTGTCTATCGATCCAAGAAATCTTCAGCAGTTTGTTATTTTTCTGTTTCTTGTTTGTTCATAAGTCTGAGGATCCCCTGTGTATTATGGTAGAAGATCTAAACAGATATTTCAGGTCCGGGAAAGGTTTTTACTTATTTGCACATTTCCAATGTCTAATACAATAAATAGGGACTCAATAAATATTCATTTAATCTGTTATCTAGAAATTATAATCATTTATTCATCGAAAATTTCTTAAGTGCCTACTTATGGCCAAGTGTCGGATACAATAGAGAACTAAACAGAGATAAATAATAAGTGAGATAAATAAGTTATTTTGATAATAAATTAGAAGATAATATGAATGCACGACAGGAAATAGAAAAAGAGCAAAGGATGAAAATGAAGGGACAGGTAGGGCATTTTTGATCTGGTACTCGGGGAATGGAACTTGCAAAACATGTGCTAATTGTGATAATGGTTGCTATGTGCTCAGTTTCTTGCACACCACTTCAGAAGTGTACCCCAAGGACTCATCTTGACTAAAATATGAATGAGGCAGCTGTCCTGGGAAATGGTGATTCCAAACCATGTGTAGCTAAACTTCTCATTTACTTAAGTGAGACACCTGGTGTGTTAAAGTGTAACGAAGTTTTCTATTACAGAATTTTATATACAGTACAGTAATAAATCTGTTGCTTTAGCTAATGAGGACCTGATTTAATACTCTTTCACCAAATAGCACTGTCAGTATGCCAAACCTGAGCTTTAATACACGTGGGTACTTTTAATATATTAGTATCTAGTAATTTTCGGGATTCTTTTTTTTTTTTTTTTTTTTTTTTGCGGTACGCGGGCCTCTCACTGCTGTGGCCTCTCCCGTTGAGGAGCACAGGCTCCGGACGCGCAGGCTCAGCGGCCATGGCTTACGGGCCCAGCCGCTGCGCGGCACGTGGGATCCTCCCGGACCGGGGCACAAACCGGCGTCCACTGCATCGGCAGGCGGACTCTCAACCACTGCGCCACCAGGGAAGCCCCGGGATTCTTTTTAAAGCTTAACAAATGTACTAAATAAAATATCCTGATTTTAGGAAGTAATATAACATTAAATGTCATTTTAGATGTTCCTCTTACTTATCAAGCTGAAGGAAGCCGGCAAGCTCTGAAAGTTTACTTCTACATCGATAGTTATCATTTTGAACAACTGCCGCAAAGGTTGAAAAACGGAGGAGGGTTTAAAATTCATCCTGTTCTTTTTGCACAAGGTAAACTGCTTTCTTTACTATACTTCATGTACTTAAATTATTTTATCTTTATCAATTTTTTAAAATGTACTTGTGACTATCCTTTTTTTGTCATTAATTCAAAAATTTATTCATAGTACCTAGGTAATATGTTTACTGGTGGGAATGTTTGTTAAGGAAAGAATTTTGTATGGTTTAAATATTTATCAAATAGGATTGCAGCATTATTTATAGTGAAGAAATAAGGCATGAGTGACTTAAATAAAGATAAATTAATTTGGCTTAAGTAAATTATGGTAGAACCATTAAAATTGGTTGGTTAAGATATTTTATGAGGTAGAAGAAGTTTGATAATATACCCACGCAGATTACAAAAAAGAATTTATGTCATACATGTATGTATATACTTACATGTGTGTAAAATGTATCATTGGATGATTAAATTGATGATATTTTGATCTTTAAGTTTTTTTGCATTGTGTCAATTTTTTTGTCAGTAAAAATGTATTCCTTTCATAGTAAAAAAATTGTTTTGGCAAATAAACAGTGAGTGTTAACTGCAGTAGAAGAAATTAAGCATAACACGAATAAGAAGATTCTTGCAGTGACGTGATTTCCTAGGGAAGGTCCTGGATCTTTTTTATTTCTGTGGTCACAGATGCTGCCAGAAAAGATCAGAAATTCAGATTATTGTGTAGTATCTTTTTGTCTATGATTTTTTTTTTAATTCATGCTGTGATCAAGATTGTATCAATTTCTCTGAGTGGTACCACAGAACATTTCATTTTTTCTTTTGAGTTTTTAAGACTGCATTGGTATTGCTGTAGAATTTTTATATTCTAATAAAAAATGAGAAGAGTAGAGGAATAAAATCCATCTCAGTAACGGAAGAACAGAGAGGCATATGAAATCTAAATTCACTGCCAAATGAAAATTCTGCTTTGTACCACATGCATGTTGTTATAATTCTAAAAGATAGATTACTCTTCCTTCAATTGCCATAGTTTAAAAATGACTACCTCAGATACTTGGCAAGAATACATTTAAGCAGAGAAAAATTTCAGCACAGAGATCTTAGGAGTTATTCGAAGGTATTTTCATTTATGTGATAGGGTCTATGAGGTAATAAAAGAATCTGCAATGAAAAGAAATAAAAAAGAAAAAGAAATTGAGCAGAAATAGACCTTTGGAACTATGTTAGGAGAATAGTTTCGCCTAAAATATGTTAAAAGCCATTACAGAGATCAGTAGTTTTAGAAGAAAGGAAAGGCTGCTGGTCTGGAATATTAACTTTTATAGGGTTTAACCAGACCTTGCCCTTGTTAAAGGCTCTTCATTTCTTTTCCTTTATTTCTCTCTTTTAAAAAATTCTGTCTTTGAAATCATTACTGAGATGACAGATGGCATTAATCATCTTTTCTAAAAAAGTGATTACATTTGTGACACACCAACCATAAATAGCTGAATATTCATACCCAGCATTCAGTTGCATAGGGAAAAAATGATTTTGCAAGTAACCTCTATTTTATAACTGTGGCTAAAGCTAATTTAAAAACAATCCTGAAATATATATGATTTCATTGAGTACACTGTTGCTTTTACAGTGTAATGTAAAGAAAAACTCTAGCAGACATTAGGTTTTAGCATTCACACAGCAGTAAAATATGAAAAATGATTTGATGAGGCGACAGTGGAAACACTTCTGCAGTGGAGGTCACAGATAGGTAAAGAAGACTGGAAAATAGTCTGTCTCATTAAAAATCTGTCAGTGATAAGGTTGTTTATTTAAAGGAGTTGCAGAGGTTCCGCTGCATTCATAAAACTCCCATGAGGAATCATTAGTAACTCTGAGTTTTCATCAGCTTGAGAGAAGCACAGGAAATTCAGCCCTAGCTTGAGCGGTGATTACCATCTGGTATTTGAAAGTGGTGGTAAATGGGAGAGATTCCAAATGGAGTCTATTCCTGGGATGAAAGTTTAATGGAAGGATTTTAGTTTTGTGGGTATGTGAGTCTTTGTTAGCAAATAATAAAGAGAAAGGTAGGTGAATTTGAAAATTTCCTGGGAAATGTATTAGAGTCAGCGCTCCTAAGGTTGTCCGTGGTAGCATGTACCTAGAACAAGAAGCAAATGTCTTGCCTTCTCGTTTTTTCTTGTCTGCATGGATCCTTGGGCAAAGGAGGGCACATGGATGAATGGGGCCCCCTGCAGAGATGGGACCAACTAGTAAATCAGGAATTCCAGGGTTGGAGGCAAGCAGGGTAAACTTTTAGGGAACGTACATTGCTAAAAACCAGAGCTGCTGGAGAAAAAGAGTCTAGGCAGACAAAATGGCAAAAAGGCAGATTTCCAAGGTTAGGAACACAGGAACAGCCAGACAGAAAAGTCAGCACAAAGCATAACCAAAATGCTAGAAGGTAAAGATCACACTAAAGCAGTCTTCTAGAATTACTTCCTACAAGTCAGAGAATTAATCCTTTTAGGATCCCTGAGCCCTTGGTAAGATAAAGCAAGTAACTATAAACTGGGTGAAAATGGGAGTCCAAGGAAGATCGATATCCAGGGTCCCTGGCTTGCTTTCATGCTGTCTCTCAGTGGTTCTCAAGCTGGCTGCCCTATAATCACCTTGGGAATGTGTTAGAAAATACCCATGCTTGGTTCCTTGGTTCCACGCCGAACCAATGAAGTCAGAATCTCTGGGAAGTGGGGCACAGATACCAGTATATTTTAGAAGCTTATCCACCAAGAGTGAGAAAACACAGAGCTATGTGGATTATAAACCACTGTGCAGTTATCTAGTTAATCTTTGCTTAGTTACTCCATTTCACAAGTGTTTGACACTTCTAGATTCTGAGGAGCCGGGGCAATGAGAGCTGGACCTTTTTGCTTCTGCGTTGTTAGCTCATTAGGACTTGGGCTACACCGAGAAGGAGATGTGATTTGGGTGGGACAGGTTTTTTTTAGCAGAGGCTGAAGATGCCCTGTAGAGCTGACAGCTGAGGGATGTCTTCTGGCAATACAGCAGCTGGGCAAAGAGCCCTTCGTTTCTGAAAGGGGCTCTGAGTGGGTAGCTTTAGAGTATCTGCCATAGTCCGCATCTTGATCTATTCCTTTGTGTAGGGAGGGTGTCCTTCCTGACTGTGATGGGCCTCTGTTCCTGGGGGGATAATTTAGCAGCATATTAATGGGACAAGCTATAGTCCTTGCTGCTGCAGAGGGTCTTGGGGCTACAACAGATTCTCATTTTCCCTCTTATGCCATCCTTTGTACGGTAGCCTCGTTCTCAGCCTGAACCTCTGCTGGTCTCGGTGGCACGACTAAGACCTTCAGCCCCAAGAGGGCTGATTCCCTGGTGTCACTATGCCCTTCTCAGGCCCGGATTGCTGCGTGTGTCCATTTACCATCAAACTTGGGCGAGGGGGTACCAAGAGGGACCTGAGCGGATTACCTGAATGCCAGACATATTTCTTCTTATCCTCGTTATGTAACAGTAGCCCTACTGCCTTATGATGATCAGGGTAGATTAGCCTGTCAAGATAGTGATTTCTTTTCTTGTTGGATGGTGCCTTGGCACAAGGAGACTCAGGTGTCTGGGTGTCAACCAGAGTTTACAGTTCAGTGGGGCCCCTTCTTTGTCTCCTAGGGAAAGTGTGCCCCTTTGGGGATCAGGACCCTTAAAACTATGGAGCCAGAGTTTCAGGGATGGGAAGCACACATACCCCAAGTGAGCCACTGGAATTGATAATTTTCCCAACACTGCCATAAAAATGACCACAAACTGGGTGGTTTAAAACAACAGAAATGTATTCTGTCATAGTTCTGGAGGCTAGAAGTCTGAAACCAAGATGTTCACAGGCCATGTCCCCTTGGCAGGCTCTAAGGAAGTATCTTTTCTTACCCCTTCTGGCACCTGGTGGTTACCAGCATTCCTTGGCTTGTGGCAGCATAATTACAGTCTCTGCCTCTGTCTTCACATGGCCTTCCTCCCTCTGTGTGTCTGTCTCTGTGTCTCTGTCCAAATCTCCCTTTTCTTAAAAGGACAGAAGTCATTGGATTCTGGCACACCCTAATCCAGTGTGACCTCATTTTAATTTGATTTCATCTGTAAGACCCTATATCAAAATTAGGTTACATTTGCAGCCACCGGGGGTTAGGACTTTGTCATATTTTTTTCAGGGATACAATTTAACCCTCCACAGATGCTAGCATGGCTATTTCTGCTTCTACCCTTGGTTCTAGACCCCTATATTCTACCTCTTTGGGACATGGCATCAGATAAAGGTCTTTTTTTTAGTTATGTACTATGTCTTTAGTTATGTACTATGTCCTGGAATGTGGTATCCCTTCCTTGTAAAGTGTTGTTAAGTACCTATTCCCTGAGTCTCTGGTGGTGATTTTCCTTAAACTAAATGGGACGTGCAACGCTGGTTCCTTCTCCACAAGCACATTCTTGGGGCTATTCGGTTTCTTCACCCCCTATGCAAAAAGCTGGCACCCAAAACTGTTACTCCTAACTTTTACCTCTTTAAAAGCTGTCTTTCTATTCTCAGAGAATAATTAAAATCACCCAGAAACTTGAGCATTTTCTCTTTTTTAAACAAAAGGGAATATTTTATTATAAACATTGTCAGTTTCTAAGTTACCTTCATTCATGTGGGGTTTTTTTTCCTGCAGAATTCTTCTTAAGATCCTTTAAAAGATGAATCCTTTAGTTTTCCATTTGGGTTTTGCACAGTATTTATAAACAAAACATTAAATACCTTTTGAAAAGAGGAAGGAACAATTCCCAGAGTTGAGATTTCCTGAATGTTAAGAGTGGGTACATGAGCCTGTGAACCCCCCTCTCTTTACAAAGCAGCACAGCCTTTTGCAATGTTGGTCACGGCAACATGGACAAAACTTGCCTTCCTCACAAACGTTGCAACCAATTCTGAGGAATTCTGACCAATTGTGACCATTTCTGGAGATTTGTAACAGTGCGTATGTAGTGTCTTATTTAACCAATAAAGTACCGTTGTTGCACTATCAGAAGAGGGTGTTAGTTGATTGAAACTATTCTTAAAATTGTTCCTCAGAGATTTCTGATTAATCCCTTTCTTGAAAACGCCATGAAATGCACTTTGAGTGAGTGGAAGTGAGGCTCATTTTCAGTCTTAGAATAATTTAATCTTTAATTTCTGCTAACATTCATTATGTTTTCCTTTTTTACGGACTATACCTACATTTAATGGAATGTTTTGCTTCTAAATTCAAAAGTAGTAGAAGTAAAACAAGCAAACAAATTTGAGTTGTATTTTAAATACTGCTTTTAATTAAGTGCTTTTAAATAAATTAAATATTTATTCAGTCAAATATGTCAATACCATTTTTAAGAAATATTATATGGATGAGAATTAAGAAAAGTAGACAAGAAAGTGTGAAAGAGGGGTCACACTTTGAAGTTTGGACATTATTATATATTTAACCTTTTTTTTTTTTTGCTGAGAATAGAAATTTAGTTTGGTAAAATGTCATTCCACTCTCTTTATTAAAAAAATAGCTATAAATAACCAAACTATTCACCTAAAAAAGGGAATGTTGTTCTCCGTCCTCTACTTTGCCATGCACAGTTTACTTTTTAAATATAAAACATCTTTTTTTTAGTTCATTTTCCTAAAACCCTATACATGAGCTATAAAATATTGCTGAGACTCTTCACAACACTGTTAAACTCTTTTCTCATTTTTTTAAAAAAATTACATAATTGTGAATCTTAACTGGTGTTAATTTGAAAATATCATTAAGAAATATAAGGAAAAATTTTTTTTCTATTGTAACAAGCTTTTAGAGCAGGACTGGACATTCTGGCCAAAGCTGAGCCATCAAGACTTTATAGAAACTAGATACCAGGGGTTTTCTTGTTCCCGCCCACTCCCGACCCCCTGCCTCTAGTTCCCCTGTTGCCCCTTCCTGGTGGTCGCCTTCTAGTCTTTCTGACCTTATTAAATCACAAATTCAAGTGTCCTTGCATGGACCCTACTCTTAGATCCCCAAACTTCCTGTTTGGCTAAGCACACTCAAGCGTCATCTATATCTCCTGTGGAAGTTGAAGTAGATCATGCCTGGGGGGCATTGGGCACCTTGCCTTGTACAGGAAATACATTCCATAAATGATAAGAATAGTCATGGGCTCTCTTAATCCTATTATTTAATTTAATTATTTCTCAAGAACCATAATTAGTAAGTGCTCTTATTTTCCGTTTCACAAACGAGGAACCTGAGGATCTCAGATATTAATTAACATGCCCAGGGTCACACTAAGTTACTAAGCAGTGAAAGTTATGCTTTTACTCCAATGCAAGGGCTTTCATTATTAGCTTTACAACTCGGAAGAGGAGTTCACATTGAAGTATGACTGCTGATAGACTGAATCCTCCTGGAATATTGGCCTTTCGCAAATAACACTTTGTTAACTGAAGGGAATGTGGCATGTATTTAAGGATTGTTTTATCAGAAAGACTTCCTGTATTTCTTGTGTGTATTCGGGCCCAGAAGCTTGCTGAAGCAGTTGTGAATATTCTAACGAAAGCAGAAATCATAAGGAATAAACAAATAAATAATCCTTGAAAGAAGCCCACAAATTCGATTTTCTGTACTAAAGCAAACGTAGGAAGCTTTCTAATTTTCCACAAGTGCTTTGCTCAGTTATAAACCAATAATGCCATTTAAAAAAATTAAATTTAGCAATACTCTAAAACTTTTGTCATTTCTTCAATGCTCTAGACATCTGAATAGATAGAAAACACAACACAGCTAAAACGAATTAGCAGTGACTTTCCTATTTTTGCCACCAAAATGGTGATGTTTTTATCAATTTGAGGAAACGTTATTAGTTTAGAGACTACTGCATTTAACGATTCTGAAAGATTATTCTTTTATCCATTTTGACATAGTCTGCTGAAAATTGAGGCTCATTAATAGTAATAATTTCAAGGGGAAATAATATACATTTCCAAATTGGATCCATCACCGTTCCTGCCATTCCTGGCAGCCTCTCGAAAGGAAATCTTGTATTTCTAGGCACTTTCCTATAATTCATTTCCTCTCCAAAAGGTTAAAAATACCACTGCATCAAGTTTAAAGGAAAAAGAAACAACCAAAAATGTTAGTTATGAAAGAAATATATATTACTCAAGAGACATTTAAAATTAATGGAAAGTTATATATGTGTTTATGCTTATTTATTTTTAACTATAGTAACTGACCATTGGAGTTGAAGCAGTATTCTAAGATTTCTCTTTATCTATACATCTTTTTTTTGTTTGTCATTGTCTATACATTTTTTTTGTCATTGTTTTTATTTATTTTTTAACATCTTCATTGGAGTATAATTGCTTTACATTCTCGTGTTAGTTGCTGCTGTATAACAAAGTGAATCAGCTATACATATATGTATATGCTTATATCTCCTCTCTCTTGCGTCTCCCTCCCACCCACCCTATCTCACCCCTCTAGGTGGTCAAAAAGCACTGAGCTGATCTCCCTGTGCAATGCGGCTGCTTCCCACTAAGCTATCTGTTTTACATTTGGTAGTGTATACATGTCCATGTCACTCTCTCACTTCGTCCCAGTTTACCCTTCCCCCTCCCCGTGTCCTAGAGTCCAGTATATATGTGCCACATCTTCTTTATCCATTCATCTGTCGATGGACACTTCAGTTACTTCCATGTCCTGGCTGTTGTAAACAGTGCTGCAGTGAACATTGTGGTACATGACACTATTGGGATTACGGTTTTTTCAGGGTATGTGCCCAGTAGTGGGATTGCTGGGTCACATAGTAGTTCTATTTTTAGTTTTGTTTTTTTTTTGCGGTACGCGGGCCTCTCACTGTTGTGGCCTCTCCCGCTGCGGAGCACAGGCTCCGGACGCGCAGGCTCAGCGGCCGTGGCTCACGGGCCCAGCCGCTCCGTGGCATGTGGGATCCTCCCGGACCGGGGCACGAACCCGCGTCCCCTGCATCAGCAGGCGGACCCC
Organism: Phocoena phocoena; assembly: GCF_963924675.1. NCBI lineage: Eukaryota > Metazoa > Chordata > Mammalia > Artiodactyla > Phocoenidae > Phocoena > Phocoena phocoena. Next base: position 13,868,874 of record NC_089235.1, read on the forward strand.
CAACCACCGCACCACCAGGGAAGCCCTATTTTTAGTTTTTTAGGGAACATCCATACTGTTCTCCATAATAGCTGTATCAATTTACATTCCCGCCAAGAGTACAAGAGGGTTCCCTTTCCTCCACACCCTCTCCAGCATTTATTGTTTGTAGATGTTTTGATGATGGCCATTCTGACTGGTGTGAGGTGATACCTCACTGTAGTTTTGATTTGCATTTCTCTAATGATTAATGATGTTGAGCATCCTTCATGTGTTTGTTGGCAATCTGTATATCTTCTTTGGAGAAATGACTATTTAGGTCTTCTGCCCATTTTTGGATTGGGTTCTTTGGTTTTTGATATTGAGCTGCATGAGCTGCTTCTTTATTTTAGAGATTAATCCCTTGTCAGTTGCTTCGTTTGCAAATATTTTCTCCCATCTCCTTATTTATGGTTTCCTTTGCTGTGCAAAAGCTTTTAAGTTTCATTAGGTAGCATTTGTTTACTTTTGTTTTTATTTCCATTTCGCTAGGAGGTGGGTCAAAAAGGATCTTGCTCTGATTTATGGCGTAGAGTGTTCAGCCTATGTTTTTCTCTGAGAGTTTTATAGTGTCTGGCCTTACATTTAGGTCTTTAATCCATTTTGAGTACATTTTTGTGTTAGGGAACGTTCTAATTTCATTCTTTTACATATAGCTGTCCAGTTTTCCCAGCACCACTTATTGAAGAGGCTGTCTTTTCTCCATTGTATATACTTGCCTCTTTTATTAAAGGTAAGGTGACCATATGTGCCTGGGTTTAGCTCTGGGCTTTCTATCCTGTTCCATTGATCTGTATTTCTGTTTTTGTGCCAGTACCATACTGTCTTGATTACTATAGCTTTGTAGTATAGTCTGAAGTCAGGGAGCCTGATTCCTCCAGCTCCAATTTTCTTTCTCAAGATTGCTTTGGCTATTTTGGGTCTTTTTCTGTTTCCATACAAATTATGAATTTTTTTGTTTTAGTTCTCTGAAAAATGCCATTGGTAGTTTGATAGGGATTGTATTAAATCTGTAGATTGCTTTGGGTAGTATAGTCATTTTTCACAATGTTGATTCTTCCAATCCAAGTGCATGGTATATCTCTCCATCTATTTGTATCATCTTTAATTTCTTTCATCAGTATCTTATAGTTTTTTGCAGCCAGGTCTTTTGTCTCCTTAAGTAGGTTTATTCCTAGGTATTTATTCTTTTTGTTGCAATGGTAAATGTGAGTGTTTCCTTAATTTCTCTTTCAGATTTTTTATCATTAGTGTATAGGAATGCCAGAGATTTCTATGCATTAATTTTGTATTCTGCTAGTTTACCACATTCATTGATTACCTCTAGTGGTTTTATGGTAGCATCTTTAGGATTCGCTCTATATAGTATCGTGTCATCTGCAAACAGTGACAATTTACTTCTTCTTTTCCCATTTGGATTCCTTTTATTTCTTTTTCATCTCTGATTGCTGTGACTAAAACTTCCAAAACTATGTGGAATAATAGTGGTGAGAGTGAGCAACCTTGTCTTGTTCCTGATCTTAGTGGAAATGGTTTCCGTTTTTCACCATTGAGAACGATGTTGGCTGTGGGTTTGTCATATATGGCCTTTAATATGTTGAGGTAAGTTCCCTCTATGCCTACTTTTTGGAGGGTTTTTATCATAAATGGGTGTTCAATTTTGTTGAAATCTTTTTCTGCATCTATTGAGATAATCATATGGTTTTTCTCCTTCAGTTTGTTAATATGGTGTATCACGTTGATTGATTTGCATATACTGAAGAATCCTTGCATTCCTGGAATAAACCCCACTTGATCATGGTGTATGATGCTTTCAATGTGCTGTTGGGGTCTGTTTGCTAGTATTTTGTTGCAGATTTTTGCATCTGTGTTCATCAGTGATATTGGCCTGTAGTTTTCTTTCTTTGTGACATGTTTGTCTGCTTTTGGTATCAGGGTGATGGTGGCCTTGTAGAATGAGTTTGGAAGTATTCCTCCTTCTGCTATATTTTGGAAGAGTTTGAGAAGGTTAGATGTTAGTTCTTCTCTACATGTTTGATAGAATTCGCCTGTGAAGCCATCTGGTCCTGGGCTTTTGTTCGTTGGAAGATTTTTAATCACAGTTTCAATTTCAGTGCTTGTGATTGGTCTGTTTATATTTTCTGTTTCTTCCAGGTTCAGTCTTGGAAGGTTGTGCTTTTCTAAGAATTTGTCCATTTCTTCCATGTTGTCCATTTTATTGGCACGGAGTTGCTTGTAGTAATCTCTCATGACCCTTTGTATTTCTGCAGTGTCCGTTGTAACTTCTCCTTTTTCATTTCTGATTCTATTGATTTGAGTCTTCCCCCTTTTTTTCTTGATGACTCTGGCTAATAGTTTATCAATTTTGTTTATCTTCTCAAAGAACCAGCTTTTAGTTTTATTGATCTTTGCTATTGTTTCCTTCAATTCTTTTTCATTTATTTCTGATCTGATATTTATGATTTCTTTCCTTCTGCTAACTTTGGGGTTTTTTGTTCTTCTTTCTCTAATTGCTTTAGGTGTAAGGTTAGTTTATTTATTTGAGATGTTTCTTATTTCTTGAGGTAGGATTGTATTGCTATAAACTTCCCTCTTAGAACTGCTTTTGCTGTATCCCATAAGGTTTGGGCTGTCGTGTTTTCATTGTCATTTGTTTCTACGTATTTTTTGATTTCCTCTTTGATTTCTTCAGTGATCTCGGTTATTTAGTAGTGTATTGTTTAGCCTCCGTGGGTTTGTATTTTTTACAGACTTTTTCCTGTAACTGATATCTAGTCTCATAGTGTTGTGGTTGGAAGAGATACCTGATACGATTTCAATTTTCTTAAATTTACCAAGCCTTGATTTGTGACCCAAAATATGATCTATCCTGGAGAATGTTCCATGAGCACTTGAGAAGAAAGTGTATTCTGTTGTTTTAGGATGGAATGTCCTATAAATATCAATTAAGTCCATCTTGTTTAATGTGTCATTTAAAGCTTGTGTTTCCTTATTTATTTTCAGTTTGGATGATTTGTCCATTGGTGAAAGTGGGGTGTTAAAGTCCCCTACTATGATTGTGTTACTTCGATTTCCCCTTTTGTGGCTGTTAGCCTATGCCTTAAGTATTGGGGTGCTCCTATGTTGGGTGCATAAATATTTACAATTGTTATATCTTCTTCTTGGATTGATCCCTTGATCATTATGTAGTGTCCTTCTTTGTCTCTTGTAATAGTCTTTATTTTAAAGTCTATTTTGTCTGATATGAGCATTGCTACTCCAGTTTTCTTCTAATTTCCATTTGCATGGAATATCTTTTTCCATCCCCTCACTGTCAGTCTGTATGTGTCCCTAGGTCTGAAGTGGGTCTCTTGTAGACAGCATATATACGGGTCTTGTTTTTGTATCCATTCAGCCAGTCTGTGTCTTTTGGTTGGAGCATTTAATTCATTTACATTTAAGGTAAGTATCGATATGCATGTTTCTATTACCATTTTCTTAATTGTTTTGGGTTTGTTATTGCAGGTCTTTTCCTTCTCTTGGGTTTCCTGCCTAGAGAAGTTCCTTTAGCATTTGTTGTAAAGCCGGTTGGGTGGTGCTGAATTCTCTTAGCTTTTGTTTGTGTGTATAGATTTTAATTTCTCTGTCAAATCTGAATGAGATCCTTGCTGGGTAGAGTAATCTTGGTTGTAGGTTTTCCCCTTTCATTACTTTAAATATGTCCTGCCACTCCCTTCTGGTTTGCAGAGTTTTTCCTGAAAGATCAGCTGTTAACCTTATAGGGAGTCCCTTGTATGTTATTTGTTGTTTTCCCCTTGCTGCTTTTAATATCTTTTCTTTACATTTAATCTTTGTTTGATTAATATGTGTCTTGGCATGTTTCTCCTTGGATTTATCCTGTTCAGGACTCTCTGCGCTTCCTGGACTTGATTGACTATTTCTTTTCCCATATTAGGGAAGTTTTCAACTATAATCTCTTCAAATATTTTCTCAGTCCCTTTCTGTTTCTCTTCTTCTTCTGGGACTCCTGTAATTCAAATGTTGGTGCCTTTATTGTTGTCCCAGAGGTCTCTGAGACAGTCCTCAATTGTTTTGATTCTTTTTTCTTTATTCTGCTCTGTGGTAATTATTTCCACTATTTTATCTTCCAGGTCACTTATCCGTTTTTCTGCCTCAGTTATTCTGTTATTGATACCTTCTAGAGAATTTTTAATTTCATTTGTTGTGTTGTTTATCATTGTTTGTTTGCTCTTTAGTTCTTCTAGGTCATTGTTGAACGTTTCTTGTATTTTCTGCATTCTATTTCCAAGATTTTGGATCATCTTTACTATAATTACTCTGAATTCTTTTTCAGGTAGACTGCCTATTTCCTCTTCATTTGTTTGGTGTGGTGGGTTTTTACCTTGCTCCTTCATCTGCTGCGTATTTCTCTGTCTTCTCATTTTGCCAACTTACTGTGTTTGGGGTCTCCTTTTCGCAGACTGCAGGTTCATACTTCCAGTTTTTTTTGTGTCTGCCCACTGTGGGTAAGGTTGGTTCAGTGGGCTGTGTAGGCTTCCTAGTGCCTGTTTTCTGGTGGATGAGGCTGTATCTTCTCTTTCTGGTGGGTAGGACCGCAGCCAGTGGTGTGTTTTGGGGTGTCTGTGACCTTATGATGACTGTAGGCAGCCTCTCTTCTAATGGGGAGGTTGTATTCCTGTCTTGCTAGTTGTTTGGCATGGGATGTCCAGCACTTGAGCTTGCTGGTCATTGAGTGGAGCTGGGCCTTAGTGTTGAGACAGAGGTCTCTGGGCGAGTTCTCACTGATTGATATTACATGGGGCCGGGAGTTCTCTGGTGGACCAATGTCCTGAACTCAGCTCTCCCACCTCAGAGGCTCAGGCCTGACACCCTGGTAGAGCACCAAGACCCTGTCAGCCACACAGCTCAGAAGAAAAGTGAGAAAAAAAAGAAAGGAAAAAAAATAAATAAAATAAAGTTATTAAAATAAAAAAAAATTTTAATTATTAAAATAAAAAAGTAATAAAAAAATAGAAAATAAAAAAGGAGAGCAGCCAAACCAATAAACAAATCAACCAATGATAACAAGCGCTAAAAACTAAACTAAGGTAAACATATAAATCAGAAAGTACTCAGGCACGTACATCAAACTCCCAGTCTACAGGTGCTCCCAAAGTCCACCGCCTCAATTTCTGGATAATTTGTTGTCTATTCAGGTATTCTACAGATGCAGCGTATCTCAAGTTGACTGTGGGGATTTAATCCGCTGCTCTTGAGCTTGCGCAGAGAAATTTCCCTTTCTCTTCTTTGTTCGCACAGCTCCTGAGGTTCAGCCTTGGATTTGGCCCCGCCTCTGCATGTAGGTCGCCTGAGGGCGTCTGTTCTTCACCCAGACAGGACAGGGTTAAGGGAGCAGCTGTTTAGGGGACTGTGGCTCTCTCAGGCTGGGGGGACAGAGGGGTACGGAATGAGGGGCAAGCCTGCGGCGGCAGAGGCCAGCTTGACGTTGCACCAGCCTGAGGTGCCATGCGTTCTCCCGGGGAAGTTGTTCCTGGATGCCGGGACCCTGCTCAGGCTCCCAGGAGCGGGGTGTGTGGATATTGACCTGTGTTTGCAAACAGGCTTCTTGGTGGCTGCAGGAGCAGCCTTAGCATCCCATCCCCATCTCTGGTGTCTGCCCTGCAGCTTGCACCCGTCTCTGGAGCACATTTAGGCGGTGCTCTGAATCTCCTCTCCTTGCACACCCCAAAACAATGGTCTCTTGCCTCTTAGGCAGTTCCAGACTTTTTCCCGGACTCCCTCCCGGCTAGCTGTGGTGCACTAGCCCCCTTCAGGCTGTGTTCACGCAGCCAACCCCAGTTCTCTCCCTGCGATCCGACCTCCGAAGCCCAAGCCTCAGCTCCCAGCCCCGCCCGCCCCGGCGGGTGAGCAGACAAGCCTCTTGGGCTGGTGAGTGCCAGTCGGCCCTGATTCTCTGTGCGGGAATCTCTCCGCTTTGCCCTCTGCACCGCTGCTGCTGTGCTCTCCTCCATGGCTCCAAAGCTTCCCCCCCTCCGCCACCCGCAGTCTCGTCTCAGCCCACTAAGGGACTTCCTAGTGTGTCGAAGATTTTCCTCCTTCACCGCTCCCTCCCAGAGGTGCAGGTCCCATCCCTATTCTTTTGTCTCTGTTTTGCTTTTTTCTTTTGCCCTACCCAGGTGCGTGGGGAGTTTCTTGCCTTTTGGGAAGTCTGAGGTCTTCTGCCAGCGTTCCGTAGGTGTTCTGTAGGAGTTGTTCCACATATAGACATATTTCTGATGTATTTGTGGAGAGGTAGGCGATCTCCACGTCTTACTCCTCCGCCATCTTGAAGGTCCTCCTCCTTTATCTATACTTCTTATTTCATAATCTAATTGCAGCTGCCAGAGAATACGAATATGCATGGAGAGTGACAACTTCCATTTTTTTACTGTTATGTATGTTAATACACATTTCTGCCTCTCATTCATGTCCATGTATATGTATATATATGTTGTGTTTATATATGTGTATATATACATTTGTGTGTTTATATGTGTATAAATAATATATATGAAGTTTGAGTTTAGCTTCGCAGAGAACATATACAAAATTTTTAAAAGAATAGAAGACAGTGTAAGTTAGAAATCACCTTTACCTACTTAACAGAGATAATTACCAAATGTTTGATATTTATTTTGAGCAGAAAAATGACTGGTTAAAGCTTGTTTCTTGCATATGTGGTCATATTTGGTGCTGTTTAATACATTTACTAATAAGATTGCACTAACTGTGGAGAAATTGTGTTATAAAATCACATGAAAAGTACATTTACTTGTTTTCACAGCACTGGAGAGCATGGAAGGATATTATTACAGAGACAATGTTTTGGTGGAAGAATTTCAAGCCCAAATAAATGCAGCCTCCCTGGAAAAGGTCAAACAGTACAACCAGAAGCTCAGGTATGTTATTGTTCAGTTAACAGAAGAGTTTCCAGTTTTAACAAGAGCAGATGAATAAAGCTTTTGATGTTATTCCTTGTGTTAGATGATGGATGACGATATTTCTTTTGATATAAAGTCCTCTTATTTAGGGTTTAATGTTTCAGATATTCTAAGGGGTACACTTCTTGCAAATAAAGTAGAAAAAATTTTTTAACCTTTTCATGCTGTTGTCTTAATTTCTGAAGAAGATCAAGAGATTAATTATGTAGTAGACCATTTCCAGGAAAAAAAGCATTGCTTTATAGTGGTGTCTCCGGGCTTCCCTGGTGGCGCAGTGGTTGAGAATCTGCCTGCTAATGCAGGGGACACGGGTTCGAGCCCTGGTCTGGGAGGATCCCACATGCCACGGAGCAACTAGGCCCATGAGCCACAACTACTGAGCCTGCGCTTCTGGAGCCTGTGCTCCGCAACAAGAGAGGCCACGATAGTGAGTGGCCCGCGCACCGCGATGAAGAGTGGCCCCCGCTTGCCACAAGAGAAAGCCCTCGCACAGAAATGAAGACCCAACACAGCAAAAATAAATAAATTAATATAGTGGTGTCTCCTAGGAGGTTCAGTGGATTAAAGGTAAAATAGGTTCCTTTAGGTACCATTAAACAGCAGGCACCCTGACACCAAGAGATGAATATGTTTAACATGGAAGATATGATAAAAAAAGGTACTACTTGATATTGGAAAAAGTATCTACTTTCAGATAATATTACATTTTATTGTTTTTTCCTCTAAAAATAATCTTGCTGGTATTATGATCAATGGAAGGGAAAAATTAACACAGTAAGTGAAAGGGAAATGTATTATAATTTAGAAGCTTCAATTTTTAACCAATTATTAGCATATATAGTTCCCTTTTATGTTACTGTGTTAACAGGTCACCTTTTAAAATTACTAACCGATTATGGCTTTTATTTTTAAAAGAAAAATACACTTGTTCTCCCGTAGGCCTTAGTAACTCAAAAATACTGTTGTGATTTTTTTTTTTTTTTTTGGTTTTGTCTTCGATATGGCTAAACCGTGAAGATAAATTAACTCCTAAAAGTCCTGGTGTGTGGAGGTGTTGGTTATTGTGATTACCACCAGGTCCACTTTTTTTCACTTTGAATGCATTACCCCCTTACCCTCGCCTCACACAAACCTGTCCCTTTTCCTAGGTTCTTTATTTCATACCATCATTTTGTCAAGTTCTCAGCCTCAAGCCCCCAATATCTGTTTGATTTCTCATTTTCTTTGGCTCTTAAAATGTAGTTGGAGATCCTGATGATTCTGACTAAAATATCTCTTAGACTGCCCTAGTTTTATTACCTTGTCTAGATCACTATTTCTCAAAGACATATAATGGACTGACCCCTTTCACAGAAAAAAAAAAACTGAAAATTGAATTCTTCAATACTGTGTCTCCTAAGAAATACTGACTTAAGAAGATCAGTCGCATCTTGTGAACATCTCTCATTTGAGTACCGTTAGCACAAAAGAAAAGTTTTGCCTTCATAACTGATAAAATATATTCTCAGGTTATCTTTCAAATAAGGATACAAAATGAAAGCATTTATATAGAACATGTGGGCCCTGAGAATACATCCCCAGAGTTCAGTTTGAGAAAATGGGTCTGGACCATTGCCATAGCATACTAAACAATCTCCCGTCTCTAAGAACCAGTGTTGTTCTAATCTATTTAGGATTTTGCTTCCAGATAATAATTTTAAACCATGTGTCTTACCACGTCACTCTTCTGCTCAAAGCATTTAGTGATTTCTTATTTCCCCCAAAAGGAGTCACAAGCTCCTTAGCCTGGCGGTCAAGGTCTTTTATGACTTGGTCTAAGACTTCCTTTCTCTTCCTGTGTACCAGCCAGGCCGTACTCTTCTCGTTTCTAACCATACCCTCGCCTGTCCTTCTTCCCTGACTTTCCACACACTTCACTGAGCATCTGCTTCCTGTCTCCAAATGTCTATAAAGCTACTATTTATATGAGTCAATGTCCAACTCTAAGATAGTGTCCTTCATAAAATATTTTTCTTCTATTATTGGGCTGGGATGAGGCCCCGGCATCCAATTTTTTTAGAAGTCCCCTAGGAGATTCTAATGTGTTGCTAGAATTGAAAATCAGTTCCCTAGATGGGGGGAGTCAAAGTATGATCCTCAGACCAGCAGCAACAGTATCATCTGCAAACTTGTTAAAAAATCTCCCTGGGGGGGGGGGGGGGGCCAGCAGTGTATGTTGGGACAGGCTCAGAGTCACTGCCTGAGGCTAGATGAATGTCAGATTTCCCTTCCAGTCTTCCATTTTAATACTTCATTTTACTTTATGGCTATTGTAGAATTCAGTTCTTCTTCCTGATGACACAGTTACTGTGTACAGATTCCTTATCTTCTTTATTCTGTTGTAAGCTCTTTTGAGATGAGGGTTAAGTTTATCTTACTGTTTCCCATTGTGTTTATCAAAGTATTTTGCATAGGAAGCTCTCCATGAGTATATGTTTAGTTGCATTAAATTATCTAGCTATAACTAACAGAGAGAAGCGGGGGACGAGGCATAGCTTTCACATGCCTGTGGATCTTTTTTTTAAACAGAAATATATGCTCATATATAACAGATACATGAAAAGATGTTTAAGATTCTTTGTTAAGAAAAACAGCCTGTGTGCATTAATTGCATGCTATCCTCTTCACATAAGAAAACATTTTAATGTATCTTTCCTGAAGAAAGCAGTTTTAAAAGTACAAGTACAGACTCCTCGGTACAAAGTGTGTGCCTTTGTCAGCAATTACCAGCTATATATCCTTCTTGATGCATATTAGATTTCCTTTGCACAGGAAGACAATTATCTTCCTCTTTACTCCCAGTAATGCCTTCTCTTCCTGCTGATTTCTTGAATGAGGGTGTTAATTTCTCCCTTAATTTTTCGTGTTACTTGTAACCACAAAGACTCAGAGATTGCTTTTGAACAATCTGTTCTTGGTCTTCCGAGCCAAAGGCTGACATTGACCATTTCTTTAAAGGAGCTCTTAATGTCCGCCTTAAAAAAAAATAGCCCTAGGGTGTCGCTAGTTCCTCACAGCCCCAGAGCCTTTCTAACACTTTCACTGAAAACCCTTTCATTCTGGATGTTACTTTACTAATTAGACATCAGAAAAGGCCTTACAACAAGCAAACATAAGGAAATAAGAAATCACTAAATGCTTTGAGCGGAAGAGTGACATGGTAAGACACATGGTTTAAAATTATTATCTGGAAGCAAACATACAAAGGCCTTACAACAAACAAACATAAATAGGCTAATATTTTATTGGAAAGCATTGTTTAGATTACAGATTTCAGAAACCAAACTCAGACTGGCATAAACAAAATAATGGATTGGCTTATTTAACAGGTATATCCAGGGGATCTGGCTGCTTCAGGCACAACTGGATCCAGGGCTATGCGTCTTCAAGATACTCTTTCTCTCCCTGTCTCTTCTTGGTACTCCTTTCCTCTGTGGGCTTCATTTTCAGGCAGACTTGTTTCACATTTGGGTAAAGATGGTCACTACAGACCAGCGTTGCATTCAAAGAAGAAGAGAAGGTGCCCCCTCCATCCCTCCCACCCCCAACAACTAAAGGTTCCAGCAAAGGACCTGGTCTTATTAGCCAGACCTGAGTCATGTGCCTGTTCCTAGGTGGGCTTAGCATCACAGAAGAACAATGGGCTGTCACAAAAAGCACAGGGTGGGGGCTTCCCTGGTGGCGCAGTGGTTGAGAGTCCGCCTGCCGATGCAGGGGACGAGGGTTCGTGCCCCGATCCGGGGGGATCCCACATGCCGCAAGCCCGTGAGCACGTCCAGAGCCTGTGCTCCGCAACGGGAGAGGCCGCGGCAGTGAGAGGCCCGCGTACCGCAAAAAAAACAAAAACAAAAACAAAAACAAAAACGCAGAGTAAGAGTACTGGACAAGCTGAAACAATGGATTCCACTTCAGTTACAGAGGTTTCTTCAGAACAGCAAAGAATAGGTGGAAATAATTTGCTACTTAAAAGAACATATAATGTAGCCATAATACCTACCAATTTTTAAGAACATGTTAGAAGTCAGTAACAATACTAGATAAGTTATATGGATTATTTAATAAGCCAGTGAGTTCCATATTATCATTTCCATTTTAAAGAGAAGTTACACAAGTTTACCCAGATAAGAAATGGTGAAACCAGGATTTAAATCAAAGACGTTTTTCTCTTTAAAGTCTGTAAGTTTTGTACTGTATTAGGCCATCTCACTGAACGGAGTGAACATTATACACTACAAACCAATTTTCTGTTACGAAGGTTTGGTGTCAGATATTATCAAATGCCTCCAATTGCTCTGATTCTGTACCATTTCTTCACTGACTGTTCATGAGGTTTCCATTCTTGTGAGAATGGGCAAGACAAAAAAACGAGCGAATAAATCCATAAACAACATATTGCAGAGAGTGAAAAGTGCGATGAAGAAAATCTAAAACTAGTTTCTATAGTAAGAGGTTGGTCATTTAGAGCAGGTGGTTAGGAAGGACTTAAATATTAGGTGGTATTTCTTTTTCTTTGTTTTTTTGGTCATGTAGCGTGGCATGCAGGACCTTAGTTCCCCGACCAGGGATTGAACCCGTGCCCCCTGCACTGGAAGCGAGGAGTCTTAACCACTGGACCACCAGGGAAGTCCCTTAGGTGGTATTTGAAAGGACCTGAATCACAGCGAGATGGCCTTGCCAGAGTATGGGGGAAGATCTTTCCCAAAGCAGAGAATTGACGCATACAGGTCATGGCAATAGCTTATCACGTGTGAGGAAGACACAGGTGGCCAGGGTGATCCTAGCACATTGAGAAGGATGCTAGGTGTTGAGAGAAACGTGTAGGGGTCTGATTATGTAGGGCTGTAGGCCATTGTGGAGGTTCGGATTTTATTGTAAGGAAAGAAGCCATTGGAACGGATTTTACTGAATTCCTGCTGTCCAATTATATCTCATGCATCTGTTGCAAATAAAAATTCAACTGGTTGAAGTCTTCAGAAAGCAGTAGTGAAGCATGCCGAGGCCAGCTGGCTGTTCTGAGAGTTTCTCCTCCAGTCTCCAGGGGAATTCACATGAGGTTGTGCACCTGGGGGACTCTTTGCCACCTGCGTCAGAGCCCTGACATTGGTTGCCTGCAGACACCCTGGGTTAGTTGTTACCCCCCAGTGAACAGGATCGAGCCAGCAGAAATGTCTTACAGCTGTTTCTAAAATATATCCTCCTGTGTCAAGTCAGGTAAAGTTCTTGATAGATTTCCTTCAGACTCTTAAGAAGTACAGCATGTAAATATCTAACTCAGAAATTCTAACCAAGGAATTCTGGAGGAAGGGCATTCTTATTCCCTACCTTCACCATCCTCATGCTATTTTATTCTCTCTTTTCTAACTGAGGCTTTCCTTTGTATTTCCTCTGTCCATGAGCCATCATCCCCATTAGCCTCATTTTTTCCTACCTTATGTAAATGGAATTTATCATTACCAAACCCTTGCATTTTAATGTATCCTATTTATTGGCAGAAGGCATCACTGCATGGTGACTAATGAGATAAATGTAAATGTGAATAATATTCCTCATATTAAAGTACTCCTTTCAGTTCGAGGGGTCTAGCGTAGCTTTTTTCACATATTATTTTCAGTATAAAGTCAACGTTAAAAGAAAAATCAAAAGGAAACAAGCTGTATAATTAGTTACTGAGACTTTATTATTTTGGTAAAGCTTCATACTGAATTTTTTTTTTAATAAATCTATTTATTTATCTATTTAGTTTTGGCTGTGTTGGGTCTTTGTTTCTGTGTGTGGGCTTTCTCTAGTTGCGGCGAGCGGGGGCCACTCTTCATCGCGGTGCGCGGGCCTGTCACTGTCGCAGCCTCTCTTGTGGTGGAGCACAAGCTCCAGACGCGCAGGCTCAGTAGTTGTGGCTCACGGGCCTAGTTGCTCTGCGGCATGTGGGATCTTCCCAGACCAGGGCTCGAACCCATGTCCCCTGCTTTGGCAGGCAGATTCTCAACCACTGCGCCACCAGGGAAGCCCATACTGAATTTTTTAGGGCTTATGATTTGGGATATCTAAATGTAAATTCATCATCTTTACAGAAAGCAGACAGATAAATTATTCAAAGCATATATTCCCTTAAGGTGTGCCTTTTTTGATAAAGAATGGCACATTTTCTTTAAAGAAAGTTTCAAAAAGCCAAAATATATTTTATGTAACAAATAGAAAGAAGATAGACATTTTATTTATGTTAACAGGAAATGCTACACAAATATCAATCTCAGAGTCATATATTTGAACAATTTTTTCAACTGAGAATTGTCTGGCCAGAAATATGTATGTGTTTTGGCCATTCCCATGATAGCACCTCTGTGAAATGTGTCACTTCTCTCTACCTCTGGAGGGAAAAAAAGTGAGTATGTTCTCCTGGCATGAGACAGATATGAAGAATGGCACGGACTTACTACCATTTCATGTCTTTACAACTATCAACCAGCATAAGAAAGTCAAGAACAGCAGGACATCAGCCTTTCAATCCAATCTGCAGTCCTAGGCACGTTCCCAGGCAAAACTTGGGTCCCCTTGCCTAATCCAAAGTAAAGCCAATCCACTGACACTGGGTTGTGGTCAAGGAGAAGCAAGGAGAGTTCAGCATTTTATGCAGGCACCAAGCAAGGAGTCCAGGCAGCTAATGCTCAAAAGGCCCGAACTCCCCGATGGCTTTCACAGACAGGTTTTTTAAAGGTAGGGTGAGGGAGAGGCTTGCAGGGTGTGTGAGCAGTTCATGGACATTCTTCTGATTGGTTGGTGGTGAGGTAATTGGGAGTCGACATCATCAACCTTCTGGTTCCCACCTGTCTGGGGTCTAGTGCTTGTGCTTGTGGTCAGCATACAGTGAAGTTCTTCCAGCTGGTGGGGGTTTCAGTATCTGCAAAACAGCTTAAGGATATGGTTCAGAGTATTCTCTGTAGCTCTTGAGGAGGAGCTAGAGACACTTGACTTTATTTAATGGCTAAACAATTTTTATTTTGTCTTGCTTGGCTGTTTTCCTTTGTTTCTGCATTTTCTCACTTCTCTGATTCAATTTATTCTTTGGAACTTGGGGAAGGCCTTGGAGGCCTTTTCTATGAGCAAGAGGCAGATGGAGGACATGGTTGGGGGCAGGAGTCTGTCCCCCAAAGGCCCTATAGGGTCCTGCTCTGTTACAGGTACATCCTCCATCCCATCTCTTTCTTCCGTCAGAGTCTTCAATTCATAACACGCTTTCCTGTTCCTTGTTTTGATAGCAAACAGTATGCCCACGTTTGAAACAGAAAATTTTGCTTCTGTTGACGAGGAGCTGTGGAAGCTACCTTAAATCAACAAGAGTATGAACTTAGTAAAATCTGAGAGAGAGCAAGAGAGACAGAGAGAAGATCAATTAAAATACAGATAATGCCTTTGTCCTTCAATTGTTTCTCTTTATAAAGGAGCAGATTTTAGTTATTCTTTTTTAATTAATTGGAAACATTCCAGATGCATAGTTATCTCCTCTAGAGCAGTTTTATATTTGCTTTCCATCCTCTCTTTCAGCCGAATTCCATTTTTTATACCTTAAGATACAACCACATTTCTCGAAGACTAGCTGTAAACTAAATACGTATATTCAATTTATTTCTGCTTTCAGATTAGGAGTATGGAGTTTTCAGAGTTGTACATTTTTTTTTTTAACGTGGGAAGTGATTCTTCAATAGAAGGAGAAAACAACTAAATCTACAAAGAATTTGAATTTGTTTACAATGCTTAAAAGTGTACAAGGTTTCTTTCCTGTATCTGACATATATAAAGGATCTATATTTACAAAATAGAATTATACTTAGTGTCATATTCTTGCACAATATAAAATTAAAGGAATTGCTGGATACTTGTATTTGACAAACCCTTCACCCCCACCAAGTATCAGGGACATGAATGAATTATTTGAGGAAGTGACTCTTTCTCTGAAAGAGAAGTTGGAGTTACAGTGTTTAAGGGAGAGGGGATGGGAGATAAAGTTGTGGGGAAGCGGGTATTTTCCAGCAGAGAGAATAGTATGTATGAAAATCCTAAAGTGGGGAGGAGAAAGATGAAGTGTTCCAGAGGCTGGAATTCAGGAGAAAGAGGGGCATGAAACAAATGTAGGAACAGAATCAATATGCCCTCGTTTACCATCAGCTCTTCCTCAGCTTCTTTCAACCCAGTTCATTCAGGACACACTCCAGCCCTATTTCCTTGTGCCAAAAGAGTATAATTATTTAGGACCCATCTCAAAATTGTCTTCCTGTAGGAAGCCTTCAGGTATAGCCTCATCTGGAATTACTTGGGTTTCTTCCTTAAACCTCTTTGAAAGCCTCTTTGTTTTCACTTGTTTGATTTTGACTTGTGGGCTATTTACCTGCCTATGTATATATGAGGGCAGCCAGGTACCTAGTTCCCCACCGTGTTTGGTACATAGTAAGTACCGTAAAAATAGTTGAATTTAATTGGAAATCAGATTAATTGCAATGTACTGGTCTTCTTTGGGTGGGGTATTTTATTGAATTTATTCCAGTATCCAGTCTGCTTCATTTTCTATTCAGAAAATTCTGGGCCATTTGAAGGGTACAGATGCTGACTCTGTTGGAGACCTCTTCCGAGAAAATTCATCAGCGTAGCCAAGGTTCATACATTTCACATGAGACAAGATCAGACAAAGCTGAAATTATAGTGGCACTTTTGAGAGCAATATATCTCTTCTTTATTTGAAAAATGCTATAATTCCATTAAACGTTGCCACCATTACTTTCTGAAAATATGATATAGTTGCCTATGTATTTATGCATATAATCTCATTTAATTATCTGAACTGTACTTATTTCTGTCTGAATTCAAACTAATCCGTTTGCCCTTGAGAAGTTGTAATTATGTCTAATATTTATTTTACTTTTACATTAAAGGAATTTTTAATTCAATTTTTAAGATAAGGGCAACAAAAGAGATTAGAATGACTTAACTCTGAGTTTTCACATTTTTGTGATAAGTCCACTGTGATGATGTTTATCAAGGATGAATAGATTTTCTGGCTGACAAATAGAAGCAAGTAAAATCGTCTTCAATAAGAAACATTTGAAGAGAATTATCTCTCTGCAAGCTAAGGAAAGCTATTGTTTTCACCAAAGCAAAGGGAAGATCAAAGTACCTTGTGTTCCGAATTTCCCAAAGGATAAATTAGAGCTGGAAGTATCAAAGAGAAAATAAGCACACCCTGAAGAATCAGTTAGAGAAATACACTCTGAGGAAAAATGGTCCGTGCTTATGGAAGCAAGACTGATTCTTATTTTTAACTCTGCTGACTTTTCTAGGTGATCATGAGGACAGTCAGTCTTTAAAAAATATATTCAAAGCATCCTAGTCAAGCTCTTTTAGTGAATATCTTTCCTATTGCTTTTGTTCGGTTCCTTTTTGCTGACATTTCAAACTTCTTTGGTTTGGTGGATGGACCATGGAAAGTGAGTGAATCACAAATTATCCTTTCAAAACTTTACCCCTTCACCAGTCAGGAAATTTAGCCTGGGCCCAGAGCTTTTGAGAGAAAAGACATAATTGTAACTTAGAAGAAATTAATATGGATTTATTGAAAATCATAATTTATATGAAGAGTAAGAGCCTTATGTTTGTAAATTAGCTGTCTAGTTATATAGACCACCCAACTTCAACTGAGGGCAAAGTTCTATCTTACATAGGTTCAAGTTTGTGAAGTTCTGTCGGTCATTCAGGAAGAAAATCAAACACATCTTTACTTGGCTTCTGGTAATTTCAGCCACAAGGACTTCAGTTTCCATTGCTTTAACCAATTCCTTCCCATCTTTCTTGGTACACCTCAAAATCCATCCTCCCTGAGAGGGCTTCCCACCTCCCTAAGGCTAGTCTTTTTTCCTTATTTTCCCTTTTTAGACATCTGTTATAATATTTACCACATTATGCTTTATATTCTTTTTATATGTATCCGTTTCTCCTTTTCACCTTGCCTTTCTCTTTTGGGTTTACCCATTGCTGATAAGGTAGCTATTAATAGGTGATTAATGAACGCTTGTATGTAGATGATTTGGGGCAAACCAGAACACAGCACATCAACAGCAGTGGGGTCCTGACTGACCTCGTGATGATTTTCAACAGAATGTCTGGTGAATGGTGTGGGCTCTGATGTCAGTATTGAATGGGTTTGGAAATATTCCCTATGTTTCAGCAGTATTTATTGTGTACCTGTATGCAAGTGCAGAAATGTGTACAGTATTGGGGATACAGAGATGAGTTAGACAACATGACCTTGTGAATCTGAAAGGTAAGGAAGAGTTGATGTGGTGAACAGGTAATTTTGAAATTCTCTGCTAACCATCATGGTGGTTACAGGATGCCCAGGGAGCGTAGAAGGGGATCACTTAGGAGAGACCGAGGATGGGGGAGTTCAGACAGATGACTGCTGGCGGGCCAGATGCAGGACAGGAGACAGGCTGTTTCAGTGGGAGGGAGTGATAAGAGCAAAGGCATTGCAGAACCGTGACAGGTGAGGACAGGCAGAAAGGACGCAGGAGGGGGATGGGCAGGCGCAGGCCACGGGAGACCTCAGATGCCCGCCGGCTGAGGAGCTTAGACTGAAGCCTGTAAGTGACACTATTCACTTGTGAGTTCTCAGCGGCGAGGGAGCAACACATTTTTAACTGAGCAGCCTTGGGGATACCACTGAGGACCAGTTAGGGGTGAGGACAAGACTAGAGTCAGAAAGACTGATTAGGAAGCTATTAAAATAGTTCAGGCAAGTGAAAATAAAAACCCTATGCAGATAGAAATGGAGATGGAGAAGAAGGCATAGATTTTAGAAATATATGAGAACTAGGGGAAAAAAATCTTCTCCACTAAATACATGGTATGTTGAGAGGGAGACACAGACATACAGGTTTGGGTGCCTGGATTATTCTCTGATATCGTGAGGAAACAAGCGGAGAAGCTCCTTTGGGGTTGTAGTGCAAGATACTGAATTGAATTGGATTTGAGATGTGAGACTGACATCCAAGAGTCTCGGTCCAGTAGGCTGGAGTCATTCACATAGAGATCAGACGTAGCTAAAGCCAAAATGAGGCATGAAACTTCCCGGGTGGTAACACCTCACATACAGAGAGGGTCGGTGAATTGCTCAAATGCAGGCATCCGGCAGTGATGACACCAAGCCTCTCAAACTAGCTATTTCCAGCTCCACAGCACTCACTTTTTTTTTTTTTTTAACATCTGTATTGGAGTATAATTGCTTTACAAGAGTGTGTTAGTTTCTGCTGTATAACAAAGTGAATCAGCTATACATATACATACATCCCCCATATCCCCTCCCTCTTGCGTCTCCCTCCCACCCTCCCTATCCCACCCCTCTAGGTGGTCACAAAGCACCAAGCTGATCTCCCTGTCACAACACTCACTTTTATTACAGCACTCCACTACTTCTCTGAAGTAGGGAATGATCCCAGTATTAATGTGTTTGGCTTGGGGAAGTGATTTAATGCAACTTCAATCACTTACAATAAAAGCGTTAAGTACAACACAAATATGTAAAACCTTCTTTGAAGAAAATGGGAATTTCAAAGGACAAGGAAGAATTCTGATTTGTTGTTTCTGAAAAGGGGTAGTTTCATAGCTGTAGAACTAGAAAAGAAGCTATGACCAAAGACCAGAGTAGAAGTAAAAGGGGCTGAAATAGTTGGAGTCTTATTGTTACCTGGAAATGAAAGAACTTATGTCTGGAGTCTGACTGTGAATCAAACTCACAGATGTATTTTTTTTTGCCCTCATAATGAAGGCACCTCATAGGATATTACACGTTGTCAGGGAAGGGGGATTCATGTGCATAAATTTTAAATGTCATCAGCATGCATTATCAGCCATGGTCTTTGCATCAAATCCCAAAATAAAGTATTGAAATATATACTAAGTAATATTAGATATAATAATATAATTTAATTATATAATAATGATACACTGTAATTAAATATAAAATATTTTAGTAGAATAAAAGTGAACTCAATAGGATATTTTGTTTTAAGCCCAGTCAACATTGACACGTTCATCATGCAAAATTAAAAACCTATAGTTCTGTTCCATTCATAGCATATTTCATACAATTGTGTACACATTAATAAGTTAAAAGCTTCTTAGAGGTGCTTCCATTGATATAAACTTTGAACTTCATCTTGATACTTGAGAAATCAGTGAAGTCAGATGTAACACCAGACACATTCAGAAAACACAGGAAAAAAATGAACAAATCCCTTCCTAGTCTAAAGGAGAAGCGTTTTTAGTAGATCTAATGTGATGCTCATTGCATTTCTTAGGAGCTAAGTAAGAGAAAACAGAAATATGCTTAATAGACCAAGTTACATTTAGGTCAAGGGAAAATTTTGTTTTCAGTTGGTTTACAATTTGTACAGTGATATAAATGCGAAAAACCAGAAGGTTAATGATCTGGAATTGCCTGCTGCAGTAATATACTAGAGGAGGGAAAGTTGGTCACACTTGGATTCCAGTCCCCACTCTTGCATTGACTAGTGGTCTGACTTGGGGCAATTTCTCAATATCTGAGCCTTGATTTCCTTATTTGTCCAGTGGAGCTAAGTGATGCCTCATAGGCTGACAGGCGTGTTAGCTGAGAGGAGGTTTGTACAGTCCTCAGTATTTGCCTAGCATAAGGGGTAGCTGATCACAAAGACTTGTACCTGAAGGTGAGCTTCATGGATGGTGGATTTTGTGGGTTTCCTGCAGAGCAACTTACTTGGAGAATAAAATTAGTATCAAGGGCTTCCCAGGGTACTCAGTGTTGGAGCAGGTGACCTCACTGCGCAGTGGGGAAGACAGAGGGAATCTACATAAAATAACTCTTCAAGATGGAGCTGGAAGAGTTTTATTTGTACACAGGGATACTCCTGAAAGCAACCTAGATGCTTCATTCGATTTCACACCAGAAAAACTATAAAAGAGGCAATTGTGAAAAACTATCCAGAAGGACGTACAGCCCCAGCTATGCTTCCAGGCCTGGATTTAGCCCAAAGACAGAAACGGTGATTGCCCAACTGCTATGAGCAAAGCAGAAGAAGGCTTCCACATACCTTCAATGACAGTATTAGAAGCAATAACTTTTTATACAATTTGTAATTAAAAGCTAAATGGAAGGTATCACATTCAGCTCTGTTCTACACTACCTCGAATGCTCCCAGATTCTTTGGGCAATTAGTAAAGTATTGCCATTGAGGTCATTTTTGTTATTTTGCAAAATCAAAATTAAAGTTATGAGAGAAATAGTGATTCCCCATATTCAACATCTTTATGTATACTTTGAACAAACACTGCATATACCAATATTGAAAGTTTTAAATGTGAGAAATGAGTAGTTTCTTGTTTGGTAACTAATCTAGGTTGGGATGGCAGCCTAGCTTACAGGGGAAAATGCGCCTCTAAACTCTTTCAATGCTTGTTTTAATAACCCGTAACCCTCCTAATAGAAGAAAACCAGTCTCACAGAGATATATA
This sequence comes from Phocoena phocoena, assembly GCF_963924675.1. Lineage (NCBI taxonomy): Eukaryota > Metazoa > Chordata > Mammalia > Artiodactyla > Phocoenidae > Phocoena > Phocoena phocoena. The sequence goes on from NC_089235.1 coordinate 13,889,444, forward strand.
TTCACAGGAAGGGAAGATTTAAACACAATTTCTTAACAAAAACAAAATGAAATTGTATTGTCATCCATAAATTATGGATAAATTCTACCAATTTGATTTCTCTCATATAGTTAATTATATTAAACCATCAATTTTTAAAATTCTGATTGACAAAGTGACAGTAGAGATAAGTTGTAAATAAAAACAAATGTTTATGTTTGATTTCAGTTTTTATACCCTTTTGGCTTATGGTTGACAAACTAACCTTCAGATATCACTTATCGCCCTGTAGCCCTCCTGTGCGTGTCTCGTCTGCAGCTCACGCCACGTACGACTTACTGGACTGATCAATTTCCTATTCAATAACAAAAGTACTGGGGCTTCCCTGGTGGCGCAGTGGTTGAGAGTCCGCCTGCTGATGCAGGGGACACGGGTTCGTGGCCTGGTCCGGGAAAATCCCACATGCCGCGGAGCGGCTGGGCCCGTGAGCCATGGCCGCTGAGCCTGCGCGTCCGGAGCCTGTGCTCCGCAATGGGAGAGGCCACAACAGTGAGAGGCCCGCGTACCGCAAAAATAAATAAATTAATTAATTAAAAAAAAAAAAATAACAAAAGTACTGTTAATTATTTGCATGTTGAGGCAATATAAATTGTTATGCAATTTCTGAATTCTTGGGAACAAGTTCTTTACTTAAGTCTGAGAACCACATTTTGAGAGGTACTAAGCTAGACCCCATAGGCTAGAATTTAAAGTAAACAACTGCTGGTGAGAGATGTCGCTTTGGTCTTTCATATATGTGTGCGTGTTCCCTAAACAGAGGTGGCAGTTGGAAGGTGAACTGAGAGCAGATTCTGAAGCGGGGAGAGCAAGTTTGTCTCATGTCTGGGTGAAGAAATGTCTTTGAAAACCACATAGGGAACAGGGCTGCCTATAGTAGAAACGCAGATGTGGGAAGAGCCAGCATTAGGAGTCGCTGTTTTCCCACACAGAAAGGCTTCTGGAGTCGGGTTTTTCAGACTTTCACCAGGGAAGAAAGACAGATTCTCACCACCCCTCGTGTGTGCTAGAGTGCAAGCTTCCTGAGGGAAGGAGCTTTGTCTCTGCTCATTGCCGCATTTCTAAAACAGAACGTGGCTTTATACCTAAATAGTTGCTTAAAGAGTATTGAAGTAATTGAATGAAAGTATTAAGAACATGCCTTCATATCCGTAGTGTAGGGTTAGTATTTCTTATTATTCTCAAGTCCCTGTTGCTGAATGCTATAAGGATTTCAGGAAGGTTAGACAGATTTACAGTGTTTTATCAACAGTCAGGACAATGGAAGAATCTTGTAAGTCTTACATCATTTGCCTCGTCATTTATATCTAAAACAACATAGCGGAATCCATGATAAATAAAGGGTGAGGCACCCTCTCCCTCCCTCTCCTTCTTCCTCCCCCCTTCCTTCCCTGTCGTCCGCCCCCCCCCCCCACCCCGTGTCTATCCCTCTCTTCTCTATCACCTCCTCCCCCTCTTGTTCCTTCTTTACCTTTTCATTCACTCATTCATTCATTCAACTGTTGTTTAGATCTGCTGAGTCGTCACCCAACTGCCATTTCTCATGCCTTCGCCTCTCTGGAGGGAATTAAGAAGCTTTGCAGAGACTTAAGTTCCACGATCTAAATGGACAACATCTATTCTCACTCCTAAATTTTCCTTATGCCTTAAAGACCCTTCCTTCCCTTTGCCTAGTACCTATTTTTCTTTTAACATCTTTATTGGGGTATAATTGCTTTACAATGGTATGTTAGTTTCTGCTTTATAACAAAGTGAATCAGCTATACATATACATATGTTCCCATATCTCTTCCCCCTTGCATCTCCCTCCCTCCCACCCTCCCTATCCCACCCTTCTAGGTGGTCACAAAGCACCGAGCTGATCTCCCTGTGCTATGCGGCTGCTTCCCACCTTATGTTTGGTAGTGTATATATGTCCATGCCTCTCTCTCACTTTGTCACAGCTTACCCTACCCCCTCCCCATATCCTCAAGTCCGTTCTCTAGTAGGTCTGTGTCTTTATTCCCGTCTTGCCCCTAGGTTCTTCATGACCTTTTTTTTCCCCCTTAGATTCCATACACATGTGTTAGCGTGCGGTATTTCTGTTTCTCTTTCTGACTTACTTCACTGTTTGTCCTAATGTGTTCACTGATGTGCTTTTCTAACACTCTGCTAATAACCCGTTTTAGATCACTCATCATGCTGGATTTTAATTACCTATTTATCGTCCTCGCTCTCAAACATAAATTCTTTGCAGGTAAACACTGTCTTTTTTTCACCTTTTATCCCAGTGCCTGGTACTGTGCCTGGCTTGTAAAGTATTTATTTATTGAACACATAAGTAAACACACAAATCTGGAGCTTAGAGATGCACAGATCTGAGTCCCTGAGAGGAAAAAAAGATGACCCAGGAGAGGGTTCAGAGGGAGAATAGTGAGGTGAGGCAGCATCAGATGCTGAAGGGGCAGGTCAAGAAGAGGAGCCCGTGGAAGAGGCAGAAAGGCAAGGTTAAGGAATTGTGTGGGAACCAACAAGGCACCAGCCCAATGTCAAAAGACTTAGCAGATAGAGAATGTGAAGGAGTGGGTGATCAAGAGTGCATCTGTAAGAAGAGATTCAGAAAATAACACCTGGAAAATGTCCACTGGATTTGGCATTAATAGGGAGAACGGTGTGAGTAGTGTGATGGGTGGAGATCTGACTGCGGTCAGCTAAGGGGACTGGTTCAGAGGTTTGGAAGGAGAATTACCGAGGTAGACTTTTTTGGGAGAAATTTGGACTGGAAGAGGAAGGACGTTATTGGACAGTGTCTAAAAGATACATGGATAGATGAAGACGTACTTACTTTTTTATTAACTTTTTATTTTATATTGGAGTAGACTTGATCAACAATGTTGTGTGAGTTTCAGGTGTACCGCAAAATGATTCAGTTATACATATACATGCATCTATTCTTTTTCAAATTCTTTTCCCATTTAGGTTGTTACATAATATTGAGCAGCGTTCCCTGTGCTATATAGTAGGTCCTTGTTTGTTATCCTTTTTAAATATAGCAGTGTGTACATGTCAATCGCAAACTCCCTAACTATCCCTCCCCTCCACTTCTCCCCCCGGTGACCATAAGTTCGTTCTCTAAGTCTGTGAGTCTGTTTCTGTTTTGTAAATAAGTTCATTTGTATCATTTATTTTTATTTTTAATTTTTTTTAGACTCCGCATAGAAGCAGTATCATACAATCTTTCTCTGTCTGACTTACTTCACTCAGTTTACATTTTTATTAGAATGCACTTGATCAAACTTACAGTTCTTTGCAGGAAGGACTCAGTAGTGGACGACTTGATTTCTTGTCTATCCGTGCCGATTTTCACTTTTCCTTAATGATTCATTTAACAAGTATTTACTGAGCAACTGCTTTGGCTCAGGCAATATTCTAGGTGCTAGGCATACAGTGGTAACATGGTATAGCCCCTGCCCTCACAGAGATCATGTTCAATTCCAAATAGTTCTTTAAAACTTACCTGTGATCTGTTTGCTCATCTGAGGAATGAAATTACAAAGAAGAAGTCCCAAGGGACCTTCAATTTCTTAATGTATTTTCACTTACCGTACTCACTATTTCTAAATTCTGCTAATGACATCGTTCAGATGTCTGTATGTCAGTATTTCTAGTCATATTACAATTTCCCAAGCCTTCCCTCTGAAGCAGATGTGTGCAGTGTTTTACGAGATGAGACTCATTTTTGAATTGTCTGCCTTGATATCTTAGAAGACAGTGATAGTTCCACACTGCTTCAGCAGATCTTAATTAAACACTTTCAGAGTTCAAAATAGGGCAGTGACCCGGTTTGTCTTTTTCAGACAGTTAATATTTTTCCATTTTAAGTAAGTTTCATAAGCAAAATAGTGAGAGTGTATGTTTGCTTTGTGATGGGGAAAATTTACTATGCTTGGCAGTATTTTTCTTGACCAACAGCTATTTGTGTTAGATGATTTCTGATACTTTTGGACACAGACTCTTTCTTGAAAGAAGACACTTTCTTCTTGGAAATGGTTTAGACCTGTTATTCAGCAGGAATTTTAGGAAAGTTAATTATTTATTTATTCAACCAAAATGTATTGAATACTCACAGTGTGCGTGGTACTGTGTAAGGTGATAAAGTAATAAAGGTACACTGTACATTGTCTCTGTCTACAAGGTGCTTATAGTTTAGTGGGGGAAAGAAACATGTAAACAAAGCCTTTCAGATCACAACAATAGGTACTGATGTGTAGGGATGCAGTAGCTGCTGGGGTCCATGGAAGAGCCACTGACTCTGAAGATCCTTAGGAAGTTTGAGAGAGATGGTGTTGTTAAAGATGGGTCTTAAAGAATGAATAATACTGGGGTAGTGACAGCAGCAAGTTGGTAGTTTAGTAGTTTCCAATGCTCCTCCCCTCACAAAAACATCAATTTGAACAACTATCTATTAATAAAAATGACTTCATAAGAGCTAAGGAGTCTAGGTGAAGGATTACAGCACCTGAATGGAGCACATAAATAAGAAAGGATGCATTGAAGAGGATAGCAGAGGCCATTTCACAGTATCCCTATCACCCCTCCCTCAAGTCTGGCCATCCCAGTGTGGAGAGAGGCACCCTCCCCCTGGGGGAAGGAGAGTGACGTGAGCACCCATCTTCCCTGTGGACCCCAGCACCAGTCTAGCCCCCATGGCCCCAGGATCCAGGTGGGCTCCTGCAGACCCAAGTACCAGGCTGGTCCCTGTAGACCCAAACACCAAGCCTGTCCACTTGTTGACCCAGGCGCGAGACCTGCCTGCCTACAGATTCCACCAGATGGCTCCAGCAGAATTTCTGTGGGGACTGACTGGTGAAAAGCTTTTCCTGCTGAAGCCAGTTAGTAAAGACTGGAAGAGTTGCCTCTTACTTCCAGTGCATAGACACCAACACAAGAGCACAAGGATCATGGATAATCAAGGAAACATGTCATCACCAAAGGAAAAAAAAGCTTCAATAACTGACTCTAAAAAAATGGAGATCTATAAACCTCCTGACAAAGAATTCAGAAGGATTCTCAAAGAAATACAGTGAAATATAAGAAGACACAGACAACTAAATTAGGAAAACAGTGAAGGAACAAAATGAGATGTCCAACAAAGGAATAGAAACCATTTAAAAAACCCAAACAAATCTCCTCAAGTTGAGGAATACAATGACTGAACTGCAGAATTTAATAGAGAACTTCAACAACAAATTCAACCAAGAAGAAGAGAAAAAATCAGTGAACTTGAAGACAGGATACTTGAAATTATCCAGTCAGAGGAACAAAAAGAAAAAAAAAGGGAAACAGTGAAGAAAGCTTACATGAATTATGGGATACCATTAAGAGAAACAACCTACATATTACTGGAGCCCCAGAAAGAGAAGAGAGGACGAAAGGGGCAGGATGGTTTTTTAAAGAAATAATAGCTGATAACTTCTCAAATCTGGGTAGGAATTTGGATATCCAAGTTCATGAATTTGTAGGTCTCCAAAAAGTTTCAACCCAGGAAGTTCTTCTCCAAGACACATTATAATAAAATTGTCTAAACTCAAAGACGAAGAGAGAATTTTTAAAACAGCAAAGGAAAAAAATTGCTCAGATACGAGAGAACCCCCATGAGGCTATCAGCAGATTTCTTAGCAGAAACCTTATGGCCAGGACAGAGCGAGATGAACCTGGAGGACATTATGCTCCATGAAATAAGCCAGACAGAGAAAAACAAATACCGTATAATGTCACTTATATGTGGAATCTGGAAAAACAGAAGAAGAAGAAGAAGTTGAACTCAGAGAAACAGAGTAGAATAGGGAGGTGGGGGAAATAGGACGATGTTGGTCAGAGGGTACAGATTTCCAGTTATGTAGGATGAATGAGTCTAGAGAGCTTATGTACCGGCATGTTGTCTATACTTGATGATACTGTATTGAACCCTGGAAGCATGCTAAGAGAGTAGAATCCAGAAAATTTTACATACACAAAAAATGGTAACTGTGTGAGGTAATGATATGCTAATGAACTTGACTCTAGTACTCATTGCATTATGTGTTTCAGATCATCTTATTCTGTACCTTAAATATATACAATTTTTATTTAAAAATTTTAAAAATGTTAAGTAATGAATAAAAATGATGATAATGATTGCTAATATTGAGTAATTTGCTGTGTCAAGTATTGTACTAAGGGCCTTGGATTTTGCCACTTAAAGGAAATCACAGCCTTTTATAGGTTCTAGTGTAAAAGTATAATAGCCAAGAGTTAGGCATTTGACATCTAAATGTGACAGTACTTAATCATGTTTATTTTTGTCTTTTCTTATTTAGAACTGAACAAGAATTTTGCTGTATCATTTCTGCTAGTCATTTATAGGTAAAACAGCATTCCTGTGAGTCTTGCAAGAGACCTTATGAATATTTTTCTCTTAATCATAGTTGTCTTTCACCAAGGAGGGAATATTGAAAAGCCCTTCCTCCCTTTTTTTTCTTTTTTGCGGTACGCGGGCCTCTCACTGCTGTGGCCTCTTCCGTTGCGGAGCACAGGCTCCGGACGCACAGGCTCAGCAGCCATGGCTCACAGGCCCAGCCGCTCCGTGGCATGTGGGATCTTCCCGGACCGGGGCACGAACCCGCGTCCCCTGCATCGGCAGGCGGACTCTCAACCACTGCACCACCAGGGAAGCCCCTCCCTATTTTTAAGTTCTGATGATTGTTAAATCCTTTGAGTATTGTGCTTCAGTGTTAATTGAGATGTAGCCTAATATTTATAAACTTAAGAAGAACCCTTCCTACAAAGAGTTCTTTTTCAAATGTGCATAATAATTTTATCTATTTTAAAAATTAACATATTTAATATATTTCTTTTTCTCTATTAGGTCGCACATATATTTAGTTGCTTGACAGTGTGGAAACCCCAATTCCTTTATAGCTCTCATAAAATAAAACTCAATTCAGTTTAGTACTACATCAAGTATTAGTTGCAGGCTATGAGTCAGGCACTGTCTTGGGTATGGGATCACAAAATTTTAAAAAATGGGGCCAGATAGGGTCAGGGGATAAAGAGGTACAAACTATCATGTATAAAATAAATAAGCTACAAGGATATATTGTACAACACAGGGAATATAGCCAATATTTTATAATAACTCTAAATGGAATATAACCTTTAAAAATTGTCAATCACTGTGTTGTACACCTGTAACATATAATATTGTACATCCACTATATCACAATTTAAAAACAGCATGAACATTAAACAAATTGATCCTTACTCAGAAAAAAGGGGTCTTGGACTTCCCTGGTGGTGCAGTGGTTAAGAATCCGCCTGCCAGTGCAGGGGACACAAGTTCGGGCCCTGGTCTGGGAAGATCCCACATGCCGCAGAGCAGCTAAGCCTGTGCGCCACAACTACTGAGCCTGCGCTCTAGAGCCCGCGAGCCACAACTGCTGAAGCCCACGCGCCTAGAGCCCGTGCTCTGCAACAAGAGAAGCCACCGCAATGAGAAGCCCATGCACCACAACGAAGAGTAGCCCCTGCTCGCCGCAACTAAAGAAAGCCCACGCACAGCAATGAAGACCCAACGCAGCCAAAAATAAATAAATAAATTTTTATTAAAAAAAAAGAAAAGCAAACCACCTAGAAGGGTGGGGTAGGAAGGGTGGGAGGGAGATGCAAGAGTGAGGGGATATGGGGATTATATGTATACATATAGCTGATTCACTTTGTTATACAGCAGAAACTGACACACCATTGTAAAGCAATTCTACTCCAGTAAAAATGTTAAAAGAAAAACGGGTCTCTGCCCACTGAGAGTATGCAGTTTAGCAGAGCGGACAGAATGAGTGCAACTTGGTGTCATATCGTGAGATAAATCTGTTTCAGTGGGGAGGTTCTCAAGAAGATGTCATATTTGAGCAGGGTGTTGCAGGATCAGTGGAATTTTGCCAAGCAGAGGAGGTGAGAGGCCATTCCAGGCAGAGAGAGTAACACGAGAGAAGGTGGAGAGATTTTCATGTGGATGGTATGTTAAGAGGACTCGAACTTGAACGTGGCAGGCTGAAGAGGTGAGAGATGGGACGGGAAGTTTGTTGCTGAACTGTTAAGAGAGGCCTTGAATACCCCAGGTGTAGACTTTGGGTGCTGGGAGAATTTGAAGGTCTTCAAGCAAGTTAATGAAATGCTCATATCTGTGCTTTATAAAGGTAATTTTGAAGGCCCACTGGAGTCAAGTAAGGAATACACAGAAAGATGTGGAGAAGGCACTGACCTGTCAACTTCTTGTCAGTTGAGCCATTTATAAGACTTTTATGAGTTTAAACCTAAAAAAGCATCCTTTAATATGGGCACGCCACACTTTCTGGAAACATAATTGTTATTAAATTAAATAGAATTAGTTTAAAAATAGAAATATTCCTTGACTTTACGGTTTTTCCTGGGTGTAATGAGATTTTTAAAAATATAATTAAACTTTATTCTTGGGAAGGATTTCCTATTTTTAAGGATTTGCTTTTTCTGTCCATTTTCACGAAGATTGTGTTCTGTAATGGCTGGGCCTGGTGTTGCCATTGGGAAATCTGTTTATATGCAGAATTTTAACAGTAGATGGTGCCTATGGTGGTATGTACGTGTTGCAGGTGCAGGAAAGGAATATCACCCTAGAGGACTCATGAAAAGAGCAAAATTCCTCGTGGAGTGAAGGAGGGTTTGGGAAGCAGAGAAGAGGATTTTAATCCAGTCAACTCACTGAGTGAAGGTTGTCAAAAAGGAGAAGAGTGGGGCTTCCCTGGTGGCGCAGTTGTTGGGAGTCTGCCTGCCGATGCAGGGGACACGGGTACGTGCCCCGGTCCGGGAAGATCCCACATGCCGCGGAGCGGCTGGGCCCGTGAGCCATGGCCACTGAGCCTGCGCGTCCGGAGCCTGTGCTCCGCAACGGGAGAGGCCACAGCAGTGAGAGGCCCGCGTACCGCAAAAAAAAAAAAAAAAAAAAAAGAGAAGAGTGAAATTGGGTTATCAACAGCAGTAGGGAGGAGTGGGGTACGTCTCCACTGTCTCTGACACCATAATTCTGTTTTCGGTGCCTAAGAGAAATCTCAGAGGACTTTTTTTTTTTTATAATGTGAGAAAGTCTTGCTCTCTGTGGTCACACATGTTGTCTTGTTAACCTTCCAGGAATTTTTTTTCCCTGACACTCAAGTAGAAATGGAGCTCTTAATTGATAACAGACAGTTTTGTAACAACACCTATAACCCTAGGTGCTCTGTTTTTGACAAGCCAAAAGACACATTTATCCAAGCAAATCCAAGTCTATCTCATTATTCAGAGTTTCTCTTCATGTAACTTTAAATAAAGCCTAGTTCAGAGAAGTCAGGCGAATGTTTATGGACACAGAAGGTGGGTGGGATGAAGGGACAAATCAACATTCTCCTACCTACTTACTCATCATGTATTCTTTGCCCATATGTAGGCACAGGTTGAACCTGTCCGGTGATTCTCCTTTATACAAAAGATCGGTGTATCTTAATGAGATTTTCTGTGGAATTTTTTTTTCCTAACTTAAGTGCTATGATAGTCAAATGCAGTTTAACAGTAATACTCAATGAAACAGTCACACCTATAGTCGACTTCTGTACCACTGTAATAATGGCATATATAACCGTGTCTATGGTTAATATCCATAATTGACCATTGTCATAGCTCCTTTTTGAAATGCAGAGTAAACGCTAAAATCCCAAAGCTACCTGATACAGTTTAGAATATTTAGGAGTAGGACATGATATTAGGAGAAGTATATATGAGTCTGGCTAAGTGAGAAATTTCCATAAATTATTATAAATATAGAGATGATCTCATAAGCAATGATCTGGAGAAGAAACAAGAATATAGTAGAGACCTGAGCTGAATACTATAGTTTGTTCCTCCTTATTTATAAAACACCAGTGGCTCTTATGCCTTAATCACCTATCTTAGAAATTGGATATCCTCCAGCATGCCCAGAAAAAGCAAAAAGAAGTGCCAAATGAGGTTGCCAAATGCCAATCACTTTTGTCATTGATTTAACCTCTGAGTATCTCCTATGACAAAATTAATATGTTTAAATTTTATATCAGGTCAGGCTGCTGTGTGGTCTCTCTTTATGTAAAAACCTGACCATTCCTGGAGCATCAGCCTGACCCTATAGAGCTATGACCCTAATTCTTTACTTGTTGGAGAAATCATTTTCCTAATTCTTGTTGGTATCAATACATTAACTTGCATAGCTCTCCGTAAACTAATCTCGATGTTCTCCAAACTCATGTTCTTTCTCTCCTGGCCAACATCGATTCCCTATGTCCATTGCCATGGTCTTGTTGCGAATGCTGAACTAGTCTTTTCATTTCTAGGGTCTCTTGCAGCTCTAATTTCCCTAAGTTGTCATATCTTATGGGTCGTGTACTTCTTTCCATTTATTCTTACTTTTTTACGGGTAGCAAAGTTTTTACTGTGCAGTGCTTCTCTACCGCTTAACAAATTCATTATGATTCCTTAGTTTGGTGTTTAATTTCCTCACAATATGGATCCAGCCCACTTACCCAGCACTTTCTCTCCCTGCCTTACATGAACCTGCTCTTTGGCCAGCCTGGCTCCATCCATTGCTCTTTCTGTTCTGCTGTTTAGGGCGTTTCCTCCACTTGAAATGCTGTTTTCCCATTTTGACCTGTCCCATCCATCCGTCAAAATCCAACTCATGTACCATATGCTTATGTGGCCTTCCTTCTTCCTCGTGTGGGTGTATCGCAATAACTCTATGGACCTTTTAAGGTACCTATCACTTTCTGCCCTGCATTCTAGATACCTGTGTATTTGCCTTTGCGGCTAGATTGTATGAGATATTTTCCCAAGATTTGTTCCGTTGTAGTTACTATTTAATTTGGATATATCTATACCACTATTTATTGTAACATGACATTATCACCGCTTTCATTGGTATTTTATTCTATAGGGACTAAATGGAAAATATCATAATATATCCATTTTATATGGCAGGGTTCATTTACGAGTTGTGACAACAAAGCCTGATGTATGCCTGCATGAAAGGAAACTTACTGTTCCTCCTACATAAAGTAGCAGGAGTGCTTTCAAAATGGTCTTAATAAGATTTGCTGTATTGAGACAGAGAACCATGACTTCATTCTTACTAACCTCAGAAACATAATAAACCACAGTCAGTTTTGGCCTTAATCCAGTTTTACCATTAACTCTCTTGTAAATTTTGATTAAGGGGTATTGCAGGACTTTTGTAATTAAGGGAACTGCATTAGAAATTTATTCCCTGTGAGAATTTATTTGTCATATTCTGAAAAATACTGAAGTCCTATGAATGCTTGTAAACCTTAGGGATGGTAAAATACATGGCTGAACAACCATTTTTCTGAGGGGGGAGTACCCAAAACTAGTTGAAGGCTCAAGTCCAAATTTTTGTTTTGTTTTTGTTTTTGTTGTTTTTGTTTTTGCGGTACGCGGGCCTCTCACTGTTGTGGCCTCTCCCGTTGCGGAGCACGGGCTCCGGACGCGCAGGCTCAGCGGCCATGGCTCACAGACCTAGCCGCTCCGCGGCACGTGGGTTCTTCCCAGACCGGGGCACGAACCCGCGTCCCCTGCATCGGCAGGCGGACTCTCAACCACTGCGCCAGGAGGGAGGCCCTAATTTTTATTTTAACAAATAATTGATTGAATTAAAATATTTCTTGGCTGTGTAAATTTCACAGGAGTCACAAAGAAGCTGTTTTTCATGGTTCTATTCTCTAGTTGTCATCAGCCCATAGATATATTTTATAATAATCTGTTGCTTTCTATAATCATGGATTAACAAATATTAACTACTTGCACAAGTCTGGATCAGCCAATATATTTAACTCTGAACTTGTTAGGCTTTTATCTTCTAAAAGTATTTTGAATGGTGCAGTTATATCATTAGATGCTTTTTCTATTTTAGTTTTGCTCTATAGCAGCTTAGAAAAGACAGGATTCTTTCTGAATAAGGGTTTAACTTGATGTGAGCATTTATACATTTTAAATCTATAAAAATTTTTAATTTTAGTTTTCTGTTGGCTCGCTTCATCAAATATGTTTTTTTTTCTTTAAAGATTTTGTCCCAAGGAAAATTTGAAGATTTCTTCCAAGTCAGTTTAAGTGACTATAGCGGGATTAGATCAATATGATCGTGCTCTAAACGGGCTGAATCAGTGACAACTTTTTTTTTTAAAGGAACATCTCTTTCAGAAAGCAGGAAGAGGGCTCAGTGTGGCCTGCTGTAGTGGTAGGTTTCTAGAGTGACGTTTTCCTCAGGTGGTGTTGATGATATGGACTGCTTTTACAGAATATATTTCTTCCCAATCTATTCAAGGTATAGAAGAACTGCAGTTTTTACAACCAGTGCACCTGATTAAGCCGTTTAACTGACACTCTCCTTTTCTTTAACCTAAAAACGTTCTTTTCTTTTTAGACTTGAACTCTGTACACTGGTGGAATTATGTAGATTCCAAATATCTACTTTAATTTTCATTTTTTACATGTATCATAAAATATTCTAGATGACCTCAGGGGAAAGCAGAAGGTTTTGGCCTTCTTTTACTCCTGGCTATGGATAAAAATGTTCCCAGAGTCCCCTCCTACTGTGCACGCATGAATAGTGATTATTATTGTCTATTGCATGAGTCCTATTTGCTCACCACAGCACTGAGCACTTCATATGCACTGATTCATCTTCAACATTATGCTACCTATATATTAGACAATTTTACTATCCATTGTAAAAATGAGGGACTTGAGGCCACATGAGGCTAAATAATTTGTCCATCGACTTGCATACTCTTTTTAACCACATTACTTTCTCTACCAAGCACACTTGAGGAAAGGCGTGAGGACATCTGATCGGTATTCTCTCTGTGGGTTCCAGCTGTGAAGCATCCTCTCTGTTCTAAGCGTATAGCAATGCTAGACAAAAGATGAAAACAGAAAATGGCAAGAGTCGCAGCTGAGCTCATAATTTATCATCTCAGTGGCCCACAAATGGAGCGGGAATTCAAGTGCTGATTTGTAAGCTGTGTTGAGGCCTCTGGCCTCCTGGGCTCTGCAGGTGGACAAGGGGCCGGTACAGCTTGTGCAGGGAAATGAGAAATTAAAGTCATCCTACACTAGGTGGAGATCCAGAGCGAGCCTCACTCTGAAACCAGGTTGTAGAGAAGGGCCCCTCTACTTCTGAGCAAGGATGCAAACTCCGGACTCTATCACTTTTGTAGACGTTAAGATGGCAAGAGAAAGACAACACGGCTGTTAAACTAAGAACTGAACCAAATCACTCGCTGGTTCAGTGACGTGACTGGTAATAATTCAGATGTCTGGACAATGTAATACTCAAATCACCAATATGAAACTGATTACAGATGGGTAATTCTGGGCACAAAATGAGCACAGAATCATTTGTAAGAAAAAGATGATGAGAGATATTGGATGGAGCTGTTTCAAAGCACTAAATAAAACTGAACAGAACATCTTCCATACTCCAATAAAGATGTTAAAGAAACAATCCTCCCACTTCAAATGAGCTTGCAAAGCAAAACTCCAAAGCACACGAGGTAGCCTAAAGCTACAGAAGGGCCAAGGAAAGTGACCATTGAAATAAATTTGACCCAAAGAAATTAAAATAATGAGACACCATGGCAAAGTGTATTTTGGATGCTCAAAGTATAAACAAAGGATCGCCATTCATGAAGAAGGTAGAAAATCCTGCGATAAAAATAGTCAATTATGGGCTTCCCTGGTGGTGCAGTGATTGAGAGTCCGCCTGCCGATGCAGGGGACACGGGTTCGTGCCCCGGTCCGGGAAGATCCCACATGCCGCGGAGCGGCTGGACCAGTGAGCCATGGCCGCTGAGCCTGCGCGTCCGGGGCCTGTGCTCCACAACGGGAGAGGCCCCAGCAGGGAGAGGCCCGCGTACCACAAAAAAAAAAAGTCATTTATTTACAAATATTTATTAAGATCAAACCATGTTCTACACTCTGTTATAGGTGCTAGAGATGCAGCAATGAGCATAAGTAAATCAAATCCATATCCGCATAGAGAGTTTACATTCTTGTGGGGAGTTTTACCTTTTAGTTACAGAAATGAAATAAGAATAGGCAGAAATCTTGGAAATGAAAAAGTCATTGAAATAAAATTCCCAGTAGAAAGGATAAACTCTAGATTGGCAAAGACAGGGTTTTTTCATTTGGAAAATATTATTTAGGAAATCAACAAAATTGCAGTAATGGGAAAATAAGATCTTAAAAGAAAGTGTATGTGTGTTTATGAGTGTGTGTTTGTGTGTGTGTGTGTGTGTGTGTGTGTGTGAGAGAGAGAGAGAGAGAGAGAGAGAGAAAATGGATGAGATTATGGGGAAAGATGATACCTGAGATTATTTTAGAATTGAAGACAAGACTCCTTAAATTGAAAGTACAACTTAAGGACCTATCTAGATAAATAAAAATAAATCATCACCTAAACACTTTGTGGTAAAACTTTAGAACATTGAGGATAAAAACAAAATCTTAACCTATCAGAAAATATAGACTAGCCCCCAAACAAAGACAACTTAATTGAGAGCAGACACCAAGAGCAGTATTGCGGGGAAAAATTCACTGTCAATCTAGATTCTAGAAATTTTATGCCAGAGTATACCACTGACAGACACGCGTCCCCTGCAATATTAATTGAATAATGAACTTGAAAAACTGAATATTCTTGAGGAAGTAAGTGTAGAAAGAAAGTCTGGATTTTAAAAAAATAAAGAGGAATAGAAACTTCTAAATGTCATCAAATTTAACTCTTGCTATAAAAAGTAGTAACAAATTTCTATGTTAAATAAAAAAGGTGAGACTTGGGAATTCCCTGGCGGTCCAGTAGTTAGGATTCCGAGCTTTCACTGCTGAGGGCGCAGGTTCAATCCCTAGTCAGGGAACTAAGATCCCACAAGCCATGAGGCACAGCCAAAAATAAAAACAAATGTGACTGCACAAAAGTAAGCAATATGAGAAGGCTTATAAAAGAAGAAGAAATCCAGATGGATGACAAATACGTGCAAATTGAAAATTACAACACCAAAGGTTAAAATTCTAATGCCATCAACGTGAACAAGGATATGGAACAATGATCACACCTGTTCCTTGGTGCCTCCACTTGGGCCAACTGTGTGGGTGACCTTGTAAAGCATAGAAGTGACAAATGCCAGCTTCTGGGTGGTGTTAACCCTGGGAGGGGAGAGTCTGGAACAATGGGAGTGGACAAGTGTGATACAAGGGATCACCTGTATCTGTAAGGTTTCATTCCTTTAAAAGGGGAAGCAAGGGCTTCCCTGGTGGCGCAGTGGTTGAGAGTCCGCCTGCTGATGCAGGGGACGTGGGTTCGTGCCCCGGTCCGGGAGGATCCCACATGCCGCGGAGCGGCTGGGCCCGTGAGCCATGGCCGCTGAGCCTGCGTGTCTGGAGCCTGTGCTCCGCAACGGGAGAGGCCACAACAGTGAGAGGCCCGTGTACCAAAAAAAAAAAAAAAAGTGGGGGGGGGAAGCAAAAGTGCAAAATACTAATTTGATAAAGCATGGAGGTGAGTACATCGGTTTTCATAGCATCAGCCTAAATACGTACCAGCATAATTGAAGTGAAAAGACAGAGCTTCCAGGAGACCCTGAATTGTTATGCACAGCAGTAAAATTTATAAAATACCCTGTCTTCTGGTAATGAGGTCCTTTAGTTAAAACCGAACTCTATCAGGGCCTATCAGGCCATACAGAGTCTACCCCCTCTGGCTTCTCTAAGTTGCTCATTTATTCCAATAGCTTCAACCTCATTGCATGTTTCTGTACTTCTCACAATTCAAGCTCATTTCCTCTCCTCTTAACAGCAATCCTCTTAGATTGTTGTTATCTCCTTCTGAGACTGGGGAAAATCTAGAACATTTTAAGATGTATCAAATCCCTTTGATTTTCCTCTCAATCCAGTACTCTTAGTAGCTGCTGATGCAGCCATCTGAGTGGAACTATATTTTCATGGCACGTGATGGATGTTCCACTTTGCAGCGGTACCTGTCATGATAACCCAATTGTCATGAGCCGGGCACTGCCTGGGTTTGCTGTAGTCCCCAGGCTCCCGTCAGCATTATATGCTCAGGAGCGGTAGGTAGCTCTGGGATTCAGGCTGAGGGAATAATTCATCCCTGCTGTGGACTCTTCTTCGCCACATCTTTCTACCAAGCACAGTTGAGGAAAGGCATAAGGACATCTGATCAAGGTATCTCTGTGGATTCCACGTTTGATGCACCACCTCTGTTTCAAGATGCTACATGGAAATCTAGGAGTTCAAAACGCTTTGGATGCTGAACTGTTGTCAAATTTCTGTTGTAGTTTGAATTTGTGTTTGAGAGATGAACAGACATTCTCGGTGAGAATGTACATAATTTACATTTTGGAAGTTAGAAGAAGTTAAAGCTTTACTAATTTAAAGTGTGAATTTTGATTAATCCATGCTACTTTAGCTTAAAAAGACAAAAAAACAAGCTGCATTACTGCTATCTACTTCTAGTAATTGGAATAGCTGTGTGTGTATGTGTGTGTGTGTGTCTCTAGTGGGACTCAAAATACCAGTGTTGGGCATGAAGTTCTCCCTCACTGATTTACTGATTATGCCCATTGCTTCTCATGCATTGGTAAATGTGAGTTTTATTTCAATATCTAGTCTGACAGTCATTCTAATAGTATTTTGGTATATCAGTGTTAAGTGTTGACAGCTTTTAAATAATTTCACTTCATTAAAAACATACTCGCTCAAATATAACTTAAATGTCCTGTCTTCATGGGTCATTCTCTTACAATTTCTGTTTAGTATTGAGCCAATAGCTAAACGAACTCAGCAATAATTCTTTGGAAATCACATCTAACTATTACAGGCCACTAGGATTCCACTTAGTGTATTAAAATAGTTGTTGGCGTATTGCATCCTGGTGACAAAAAAGAGCCAGTGTATCTTCAAAGAGGGTTTTACTTCCAATCTGAGCATAGATTAGTGGCTGAAAGAATCCAACTAAGCAGTCTGTTTAAAATTTGTGTTTTGAGTATTATTTTCGGCATCGGACATTTGCACAGTAAGTAAAAACTGGATGTTTTTAGAAAATACCTTTTTTTCAACTTTTATAATAATATTAATTACTGTAACTACCAACGAGTGCTTATTCTGTACCATCCTAAGCATTTTATTAGCACCGACTTCATCTTCTTGGTCACCTTGTGAAGTAGAAACTAATGTGATCCCCAAATTGCAAAAGAGGAAATTGAGACACACACTAAGTAATCCCTCTAAAGCCATACGATAAGTAATGGAGCTGATGGTAGGTTCAATCATATTTTTCTGAGTGGAAGACTGTTCTTTGCAGTCCCACTCATTTGTCTATTCATTTGTCTTTAAAAGGAAGTCAGTGCTGGGCTTCCCTGGTGGCCCAGTGGTTGAGAGTCCGCCTGCTGATGCAGGGGACACGGGTTCGTGCCCCGGTCCGGGAAGATCCCACATGCCACGGAGGGACTGGGCCTGTGAGCCATGGCCGCTGAGCCTGCACATCCGGAGCCTGTGCTCCGCAACGGGAGAGGCCACAACAGTGAGAGGCCCGCGTACAGCAAAAAAAAAAAAAAGGAAGTCAGTGAAACTTGGATGTCTTCATGCTTTTTAATTTTACTAACAATAAATGATCATTTATTCTTTGTATTCTTACAGGGCATTCTACTTGGACAAGTCAAATTCACCACCAAACTCCACATCCAAAGCCGCTTATGTAGATAAGGTAAAAACAGAAGATTGCATTGACTGTTGCTTTGCCATTTACCTCCCTTATTTAATTTTGCTGGTGTTCTGGAGCACTGTGTAATTTATAAACATCCGTGGTCTCTGATTCTGTTATCTCCATAATGAAATATTTTAGACTGTTCACTGTAAGTTACAACAACTGTGAATTATATCCCATCTAAAAGGATTTCTTTCTACTAAACATGTTGAACCTTATGGGCATCTTTCTTTTCTGCAGCTCATGAGGCCTCTCAACGTTTTGGATGAACTATATCGACTGGTAGCCTCGTTTATCAGATCCAAGCGCACAGCTGCCTGTGCGAACACGGCTTGCAGCGCCTCCGGTGTCGGGCTGCTGTCGGTGTCCTCGGAGTTGTGCAGTAGGCTGGGGGCCTGCCACGTCATCATGTGCAACAGCGGCGTGCATCGGTACGTGACTTCCCGCCTTACCTGCATCTTTTTTTTTTTTTTTTTTTTTTTTTTTTTTTTTTTCAGTACGCGGGCCTCTCACTGTTGTGGCCCCTCCCGCCGCGGAGCACAGACCCCAGACGCGCAGGCCCAGCAGCCACGGCCCACGAGCCCAGACGCTCCGCAGCACGAGGGACCCTCCCGGACCGGGGCACGAACCCGCGCCCCCTGCATCAGCAGGCGGACTCCCAACCACTGCGCCACCAGGGAAGCCCTTGCCTGCATCTTTGCCTGCATCTTTGCTATACCTTATTACATTCGGAGGTTCTTGTTTATTACATTTAGCTCCATGAAATTATAGCTGGAAACATTGAAAGGGCTCAGATATATTTGGAATAAGACTTTAGAAATCAGATAATTCTTGCACAGTAATTTCTGGCTTTGGTTCTTCTATTTTCAGTGACTGTTTATTCATACAAATGAAAGCAGTCCCACATTTATATCACTGTGGCCTAGAATCTTATCACCCTTGTACTTATATTAAGATTTATGTTTTAGGTACAAAATTTTGCATCTGTTTTATTCACTCTAGGAACTTAACTTGGTAGGGGCTGGTGACTAGCGAAACAAAACTTTTTCTTCAGTGGTTTGGATCCCTGTTACCCGGCTGTGGTGAGCTAGATGCTGCCTTGGAGTTACTACTGTCTTCCTACTCCTGGAAAAATCATACTCCAGGAGCCCACACAATATGCTCTTCCTGAAAATGTAAGGAGAAGTCTTAGATAGGTCCTCTTCAGCTGGTCTGTCTTAAGCAGCAGTGCTGTGTCTGGGAAAGCTGTGGTAGGTGCATAAATTCCTACAGCTACATCAGACGCAAATGTGAGGGGAGAACCCCGAGTCAGGTCCTTCTTCGTCATCACTTGTTCCTCTTCTATCACCTCTCCATTTTCACAGCGAAAGGAAACCATGTAGGTGGAAACAAGAGGGCAGCATTTAGTCCTCATTGTAGCAGAGAATCTGCTGTCACCACTCATAGTCTCTTCTTAGTATGAGGCCAGTTAGATTTTGAGTGGATGGTGGTTATTGTTTATTCAAATTTACTTGCTAATTAACCCATGCAAAGGACTGCAGTTGGTGCTATTGGCTGGGTAACGTCATAAATGGGTGATATTCACGTTAGAGACATAAAACATGAACAACAAACAACAAAAATCGTAGTAAATAATCGTATGACAAAATAAGATGACAAAAACATAATGAAAAGTAACAAAAATAACATTACCTAGACTACGAAGAAAAATAAATGATCTAGGAAAGTTACAGCAAAAAAATAAGATTTGGAAGGAACATAGATCTTTGAGATGGTTAGAACTTGCCATGGAGAAGGTAGCGTTTGAAATGGGTTTTGATGGGTCAGGGTTTTAAAGAGGGAGAAAGAGGGAGAAAGTTCAAATCAGCAGGTTCTCACCTGTGACATTGCATTCGACTTGGTGTGCCTGAATTCTAGTTTACGAGTCCTACGCAGCATGTCCTTGCTTATGAAGTGTGACAAGACCTCATTTCTCTAGAAGGAGAATTAAATTTTTGTGGGTGATACAATATACAGGGTTTTCTGCTTTATTTTACTGGCTGTGTACTTTGTGCTCTATTGCAAGCTTACTAAGAGCTTAATTGAAATACCATCTGCAGCTAAATGAGTAAAATATTCTTCCATCATTTTTTTTACTAGCAGAGAAATGCTCTCCCTCTGATAGTCGTATTCATTCATTCTGTTCCCATTCATTCTTTCATTCATTTATTACTCAGTCACTCAGTGAATATGCGTTGAGCACTGTTTATGTGCCAGCACTGTTCTAGTTGCTAGGATAAAGCACTGAAAAAAAAACCCTCCCTTCTCTCATGTAATGTAAACCATGTTGGGGTAAAACAGATGATCAAGTAAACAAATAAATGAGTAATATAGTAGGTGGAATAAATACAGAAAAGAACAGAAGTCAGAGAGGTAAAAACGGACAAGATGGGATGAAGGGCGGGCACCTTCCATGGAGGAAATTTCATTAGAGACCTGTGTGAAATGAAGGAATGAGTTACGCAGATATCTCAGAGAAAGAGCGTTCCATCTAGGGAGCAGAGTACAAATGTGGGAGGCCAAGTGGGGACCGGCACGGCGGCCACTGTGGCCTCGGCCAAGTGTCATCCCCTTGATTAATGTTCTTATCCTACTCTGGTGCGAGATCATAGTTATCTGAGGACTGTGACGACCAAGGGACACTCCAGGCTTCAGACTACAAGCATACGCTCTTATCTCCACATGAATTTACTGGAAGTTAATGCAGTTAAATTTGCCATTTAATGGAATTCCCTGGCAGTCCAGTAGTACTCTGTGCTTCCAGTGCAGGGAGCCCGGGTTCGATCCCTGGTCGGGGAACTAAGATCTCGAAAGCCACACAGTGAGACCAAAAAAAAAAAATTTTTTTTTAAATTGCCATTTAATCCTAGAACCGTGACCAACTTGTCCAAATTTTTCTCTGAGGTACCCCATGAACAATTTTAGAATTTAACTACTGATGGGTAGGAGAAACAGATCGATGTTCCACAACCATTTTATAATTGCTGTATTCATTGATTGGTGTGTTGGAATCACAAATAACATTGAAATTTCAAAGTATTTTGACTTTTTCCATTTCTACAGTTCAAAATAAATATGGCTTTAGTTAGTTCATTTCAGAGACATTTACTGAGGTGTAGGCACAAACTCCCCATGACAGATGCCGAAATTAAGGTTAAAACTATTTGAAAATAGTACAGTTTTATTTTTCTATTATGCAGAATAAAATAAGAGTTTAACATTATCTTTAGTCTTTCAGGGAAGGCTATACTTAGATTTTTCATGGTGATAAAATGTGTGCTAATTTATATTGGAATCAGAAATCTCACATAAGACCGTTCCTAAAACAATTCTTTAGTAATTATCATTCAGACAGCTAGAAAGGAACCCGAGTAGATCCACATTTACACTAAACGCTGAACGTGGAGGTTTACCCTCAGGTTCTGGCAAAGGGGAGAAGTTGATAATATGAATCAGAATTACTACTACACAGACTGTTTTACCATTTACTTCTAAAATTAAGATGAGAAATGGTTAACAACATGGTATCCACATTAGATAATCAGCTTCCTGCCTTTTCTGATTGTATTCACCGAAAAAGGGAATCTAACATTTTTTCAAGTATAGAGTTATACGGCTTATGTTTGACATTAAAGAGAAGAATGTGATTTTTCAGAATGAAAAGGCAGATTTAATTAGCATTAATGTTTAGACATTTTAATGCCAACCTGAATTAGATGGCAGGGTGGCATACAATAGTGAATGCAAGATTAGGAGGAATAGGATTCAGGATGAATTATGAAAATCTTTTCAGAGCGTTTAGCCCAGCTTTGTTTATTAAATTCTCTTTCCTGGGGCAGTGTTTTATGTGCGTTACAATTCTGTTGATGAACTTTCCTGCACACACTTTCCTCAGTCATTTACTTACATTAAATATCTCCATTGCTATTGAATAGTGAAAGAAGATTGTCTTTTTTTAAGTTCAGGCTTTTTGCCTTTTAAACAGTATACATGATATTAAAAGGTAGTTTCATAAATGGAAATTTTCCAAGATTTCCTATCCTGACCTGCCTTCTTTCATTTTCATTTTGAATCATCTCTTGCACCTTCTATCAAACAACATACATCTGATCATAGTTTTATTAGTATAGTTTAATAATCTGCTTTACGCTCATAGTATCTATTTACCTATCTACCTGTCTATCATCTATCTAAAACATCCACACAGACTTTCCCGTGATCACTTTTATTTGCTACATAATATTCTAGCCACCTGATACACCGCAGTTTACTAAACTATTAATTTAGTGGTTTATCTTCTTTCTCTACTGCCCTTAATGCAGAGAGACATCTTTATGTAGCTGTTCAGATTTCAATTTTATTTTCCACTAAGCTAAAAGTAAACAAAAATATCCTCCAGATACATTGAGTGTGTCAAAGAGCTTAAACCTCTTTGGTTAATATATTATTATTTAAGTTCCCAAAAGGATTGTCCTTGTAAAAACCCAACAGAAGGTTACATAGTTGTTTGCCATCTTTACCTTGTCTTCAGAGGGTGTTAGAACCCATTTATCTATTGTGCTTCTCTACAGGCTGTACAACGATACTGTATTTCCTCAGTGCTTTAATTTATACTTCTTTGATTAGCAAATACAAACATTTGAATATCTTTTGAATTTTCTTTCCCACAAAGAGTCGTGCTTTATATTTTCCATATATCTGCCTTTTAGGCAAAATTATTTTTTGCCAGTTTGAAAGTTTGTAAAGTATTGAATCAGCACTGTGGCTTTTAACGTTCTCTTTTGTTCCATGCAGTTATTTGCTGCAGACCCACAAGCATGCTACATGGGTTCTAAATTTCCCTTTTATTTCCTACTGCCGCATCCTTCCACTCACTGCGGTATTTCATTTTGTTTTGCTTCTTTATTCCCATCCCTGCCTAATAGCCAACTGTTTTCCTTTAACTGTTATGAATCAGCATACCGCAAATGTTGTAAAGCCTAAGCATGAGTCTTATCGCATCCAGAAACAGAGATGCCATATTCCTCGCACTACATTTGCTTCTGCTTCCTTCACCAGTGGAAACAGTAGGTGGACATTTCCAGAGGCTACCTGAAAGGTTACGTCAAGAAAATTTCTAGTGAGGGCAAGGAATCTGGAATCACAGTGTTTCCCTTTAAGGACCTGTTCCAGGGACTTTTTGTACACGTACTCTTTGTACCTGTTAATAATGGATTTTCAGCAGTGTCGGAGTCCTGGGATGGTCCTGCAGGAAGGTGGGGTGATTTGAACACAGGCCTCATGTCTGACTCACCTGTGATGTCTTAGTACCAAAACCTTGGAGATCTGTACACATAAATTCCCTTTTATCTTTATGTTTTGTTGTGAGGATGAATCTCTTCCAGGAAACAAGGCCCTGCCTTAACTAACGTACTTGGTGTTCAGTCATCAGTGAGGGATGTGAACAGCAGCGTCAGGAGGGGCTCACTGTGTCAGGGGTTCACCAGCACCTGTAACAGCAGCATCATAATCACGTTGTTTTGAACCCCACACAGGTGTGAGGAGGAAACAGTCTGTGGCAAGGTCAGCCTGTTCTCATTATTAAAAAGCATAATGATGATGAGCATCAAGTTGGCTGCCATCTATGTATTCCCACGTTAGACTGCTTTGCCTTTTATACATTGTGGAAACTCACTTTAACATATATAAAATTGTAGGAACTAATAAACTATATAATATGAAGTTTCCAACTTAAAAGGGTATATTTCCAAAATGCATTTCTTAGTTGGTTATTTTGAAATTGAGACATTTTTTCACATTGGACAGGATTGCAGAGGGTGGTTGAATTCTCAGAATCATCCCTCTTCCAGCAGAAACTTACAAAACCTATCATGTGACCATAGTATAGGACCCAAAGTATGATTATAAGCGTTTGTTAAAAAACTGAGATCCAGGAGTTAAAATATAAAAACAGCTAAAGGGAAATATGTATTACCAATTTGGTTAATGAAACAGTTTTCATTTCAGATGAAGCAGTGTAGTGATTCTTGGTTCATATAGCAATTTAAAAAAACATTTTTTAGGTAACTATCAATTAACAATTTTAAAAACCACTTTTGTTTGACATTTAAGGACTCTATCTTAGCCATATTTTATTCTGTCATCACCATGGCATCAAAGGACAAATTGACAAATAGGCCCAGATTAAGGAAATGCAGAATCTTATAAAAGTAGAGCACTCAAGGTAACCTGGCTTAGGTAATGAGAGTCCTAACAGGGCAGATGATGAAGCTGCATCTTTCTCCACCATGCAGCCAAAAACACATCAAGTAAGAGGAGTGGATTTACTCCGGGGATTTCCATACGTAGGTTAGACTCTAGGTATTGGAGGGCAAAAATAAATGACTGCAATAAGCAAATGTAGGTTTGAAATGTATCCATTTATTTTTCTGTCCAAAAATGACTTGGAAGATTAGCAGCAAGATTAGTGGAAATCTTGAATTTTAAATCTCCAGAAAGATGGCTAAATAGAACAAAAGAAACTGCTAACCCATGATGCCAGGATACTGTACATTTGCAATAAGCAGTCCTCAAATTATGCTCGTATAGTCAGGAATCTGAAACACATTAGTCTAAAACACTTCTTTTATATAAAGGTAGTAGTAGCAATGACAGAGGTGGTGTTTAAAATTGTTATTAGATATGGCTGCAGTTTTGATTATTTTTCTTTAACAGTTATAATTTGATTATGATCAATGCAACCATTCTCATTTGTTTGATATCTAATAAAATCATTAATGAATGAAAACCGAAAAAACCTCAAAAATGAAAATATAAAATTGTGTACTAGTCTTTAGAAGAGAAAAAATAAGATGCTATAATAATGGGGCTCTGGGAGAAAGACAGAATATATCCTACTCATCTCTAAGTATAAATCTTAATGACTCTGCCAAACTCAAAGAAGCAGAGAATAGAATTGTGGTTACCAGGGGCTGGGAGAAGGGGAAAACTGGGAGACAACTGGTCAAAGGGTACAAAGTTTCAGTTATGCAAGGTGAATAATTCCGGAGATGTGACATAACAACAATGCAACTATACTTAATAATGCTGTATTATATACTTGACATTTGCTAGGAGGGTGGATCTTTTTTTTTTTGCGGTACGCGGGCCTCTCACTGCTGTGGCCTCTCCCGTTGCGGAGCACGGGCTCCAGACGCGCAGGCCCAGCGGCCATGGCTCACGGGCCCAGCCGCTCCGCGGCACGCGGGATCTTCCCGGACTGGGGCACGAACCCGCGTCCCCTGCATCGTCAGGCGGACTCCCAACTACTTTGCCACCAGGGAAGCCCTGGGAGGGTGGATCTTAAGTGTTTTCACCACCAAAAATGAAAAGAAAAACACAATGGTAACTATGTGAGGTGATGGATATGTTAATTAGCTTGATTGTGATGAAAATTTCACAATGTATATGTATATCACATCAACAGGTTGTATACTTTAAATTTATACCATATTTAATTGTCAGTTATACCTCAGTAAAGCTGGGGGGAAAAAAGAAAAGTAAACGCAGATTTTCAAATTATACTGAGTTGTAAAGTAGGCAAATAAAACTCCACGATTTATGTTAATTTAAACAAACAGATAAATAAGTTTATTCTCTTAAAATTATGGGAAGAAATCAAATATTTCAAATATAAGTTTTATTCTTTTACCTTGTTTCATTATCTTTTATAAAAGTTCTTTACTCTGAAGAGGTAGATGGCCAGATTTACATATATATTTGTTTCCTTCCTTAGATTTTCCTTTGCAATTGATATGAATCTTGATAAACTAGTGCATTAAATTATTCTATTTTAAAATGTTCGTTGTTTTCATTAGTTTACTATGAAAGAAGAATAACACAGTAATAATGAGAGTTACTTCTTACTGCAATGGTTTCTAGTTCTCCCAGCCAGTAATCATGGGCCAGACATGCTTTAATTTAAGTACATATAAAGCCAGAGCTTATACATTATTACCTCCTATCATTAAGATTGGAAAATTCTAGGCACATTAAACATACCTTGATAAAATAATCTAAATACGTAATTTGGAGTGATATTTCATCTGTTTTTGCAAAACTCAATTTTATTATTATATTAGTAAAATTTAAGTATTTACATTTTTTAAATGTAGCTATTTAGAAGTGATAAATGTATTGATAGAATTGACTTTAAAAAGCGTTAAATAGGGCATGATTCTTCAAATTTTCTTTTAAAGAAACTTAAGTTATTTTTCCTAACCCTGCAAAATGATATTTAAAGCAAAGTAAAATTCCAGTCATTCTCTAGGATCTCTTCCTGGGGGCTTCAATGCTAGTGGGTTTATAAGTGCTGTAATAAACGACATAAGCCAAATTTTCTGTCCTCCTTAGGGAGGGAAGAAATATGGGTATCTCACCAATATAACTGGTTCGTTTGCCAGCACTTTCCGAACTGCCTCTTTTTCTCTGTGACCTAGAGCAGGAGAGCAGGTGGTGTGGAGGAAGATGAAGGGAGGAAGCAGCAATTTCTGCCTCTAAGATGTTAATTTTAAATTGGCAATAGGTCATCTAACATCCTGGGGAGGAATACTGAGGAGTGAGATTTTAATCCTGTTAAGCAGGAAGGATGGAATGTAACACCTGTTATAGGTTTTAAAGCATGAATAGCGTTTACCAGGTGACGGAAATGGAGAAGGACGTTCCGTGTAAAGGAATAGTATGAAAATACAATATCGAGGTATGAAATAGCGTACGACGGGGCTGGAGGTCACAAGAAAGAGCTGGCTGTTTCTGGGCGGTGAAATGAGAAGGAAGCAGTGAGAAGAAAGGAGCAAGAAAGACAGGAATTGGAGCATGGACGGCCCTGCCTGCTGGGTTAAGGGTTTGGGACTCCCTCCTAGAGGCCCTGGGAAGCCAATGAAAGGTTTTCAGCAAAAGAATAACATGATTAGATGTTTTAAAAAATATTTTAAAAATAAAGATCAGTACCATGGTCTATGATGGGACAAGGATGGAGGCAGGGAGACAGCTAGGATTTTACAGGAGTACGGTGACATGATGAGATACAAAACTAAGGTATTGGCACAGAGGTTAGAAGGGAAAAGACAGATGTGAAAGGTATGAGAAGGCAGTAAACAGAACTAGATGAACTGGTGAGGAATAGAGAACAGGGGAGAGGGAGAGTTTCTGATGATTCCAGCTGGGAAAGATTGGGGGAGGGAAGATGCCACAGTGGAGGGGGGAATATGCATTTGTCTTTGAGGGGACTGGGGAGAGGGATGTTGAATTAATCTGTTACATGTTCAGTTTTAGATGCTCACAACGTACGTATATGGGATGTACTTTGATGGATTCATAGTCAGCAAGGACTAGAAGTATATATGAGTACAAATGGGTATAATAACAATAAATAATAACATATATATGTAATCTCAAGGGGTAATGGAAAAACACTGCTAGGCATTTTCTGGGAACAAACCAGGTGTTAGGAGCAGGGAAAAGGTATTCCAGGAAAAGGCACAGAAGTGTAGGCAAAGAATAATTGGCTGCCCATTGTGGAAGGGAGTGTAGAGAGAGTATTAAGATTCCCTGGTTCTCCACTGCCCTGTCCTCTGTGCACCCGTGGAGCCTCAGAATAAAACACTGTAGGATCCACGAGAAAGGAGTGAAAAATATTCAAACAAATCTATTTAGTATCTTGGATAAACAGGTCAAAGAGAAAACAATTATGGTACAATGTCAAAGGATGGGGGAAACAGATGAAAATCGCATACTGGACACCCCTTAAGTATTGGTGTCATCAAAGAACCTACAAGGAGTAAGGACAAAAGTCAGACAGCCAAGAGAAAAGATGAACTAGAGAGGGAGTGTTGAGGAACTTCGAGTAGCTGGGATAGGTACCCGACCTATTCAGTTAAATTCCAAAAACATGAAACAGAAATAAAACCAATTGGTGAAAGAGTCCAGGCTGAAGAATTTAAAATGCAGAGGAGCAGATTCAAACCTGGTGACAGTGGTAGAGTCCTACCTTACACACAGATGTTTCATATTCATACACGTTTTCAGCAGAGCAAATACCTCCTCTATCCCCTAAGTGCTCAATTACCCATCCCCAAAGGTCTTCAATTACCTCTGTGCTCACCTCAGCAATGAAACGTGTCAAAGAAAAACACACCCTAATGTGCTTGAAGAGAAGGGAAGGAGGGATGTGGAATGTTTTTGAAGCCTAGGTTTAAAGCTAGACACTGAGAACTTTCCAAGAATGTGTTGAAAGTTGCAGTAGAAAGTCCTGTTATCTTTAATGGGAATTTCATGGCTAATTCCCTGTGCAGTGCTGAAAATGTGCCCCTTAAATGTGATTTATTTTTTGCCTTAAGATATATGGAGTGAACCGCGTATTCAATTTGACTCTGCTGCTGCTGCCAGGATCTCTCTCCAGCTGTTGCCCATTGCTTTTCCGTTGTGTTCAGTTGTTTTCCATGGTGCCCATCTCTGCTTGCCATCTCTTTGCTTTTTTTTTTTTTTCAAATACTCATTAACCCCTTGTCTTTCAGCTCCAGACTATGAGACATAGGAGTTAGTACAGTCATGGGAAGATTTCATCAGTACTGTCTCTTTGACAGGAGTCACATAATAATGTTGAAATGATCAATAAACACCCGGAAGTTGTGTCTATAAAGTGTACTGGAAACTCGCCTGAACGATCACTGGCTTTTGGATTGCACCTATTGTTAGACCGCCATTCAAATTCTCCTAAAGGGAGAATGTAAATATTTAATATTTTATTATCCATGCATATGTGTCTATAAGTGAATTCTGTATTTTTGAAAACAAATAACTGTTTGCCCTTTATTCACGTAAGAGTATTTCCGTGTTTCATTAAGAAAAGTGCCTTCTCTGTTATAGGGGAACAAGGACAGAGGTATTGGGTTTTTGAAATCCCTGCTGACTGGTGGCAATTTTCTCAAGCTTTTCATTTATCACAAACACATGGCTCAGGGTGACCAAGTTGGGCAGGACCTATAGATCAGCAGAGGTCCTTTCCATATTAATTGTGCAGACACTCTGCCTGTGTTGAGCCATGGCAGCCACTTTGGCATTGATTCCTATTTAACGTACTGCCTTAGCCCTCAGATGTATAGTTCTTCCTCCGTGTGAGGTAATAAAAGGAGGCAGGGAAAATAAAACCCTGCAACAGTAAACAATTAGTTTCTTCAATCGGGCGCTTCCTTCTAGTTGTCAGTATACTTTTCACAGTGGTGCCCTGTGCTCAGTAGTTAGAAGTCATTAGAAACCAGAATAAATGAGATCACTGCAGGAATGAACACGCCTTACCCAGCACAGTGCATTTTATATAGAAAAATGCGCATCTGTAGTAGAGAAGGAACGCAGTCTTCCTTCAGTTTATTTTTGCTACGTGATTGCTTTACAATCGATAGAATTGTTCAGCAGGTTTCAAATCTAGTTTCTTTTTAATCATGAACACATTTCAGCACGATGAGGTCTACATTCGTAGTGAAGTCGTTTGGTCTGGCTGCACTAGTCTCTACCAAAACACTGCATTTAGCGTGCAATGCTGAGACCAAGATTGGGACTGTTGAATTATGGATGTGGGGAGTTGGGATTCTCTAAAAGCAGTGATCTATGTGATGTGATTTTGGAATAATGGAAAGAGCTCTGGATTTTGAATTAGAAAACTGGTTTTGAATCCTGTTACTTACTGTGTGACCATGATTCCGTCATGGTCTCTCAGAGATTTATTGGTGGAATGGGAATAATAATTTCTTTTTGCAAAAGGTGGCATGAGGATTAAGTGAGTAACATATGTGAAAACATCTACTGCAGGACCTGGCAATAGTGCACACTCAGTTGTTTCTATCTTCATCTGTGTTTCTGATGGTGAATCCATCTTCTCATTGCAGAGGTAGAAATATGAAATGCATCTGTTTAAAATGACTAGATCATACCTACTAAAATAGGGAAACCTTTTATATGTAAAGGGAAAATAAAATAAAATAGGGAAACCTTTGTATGTAAAACAAAATCACAGTGGTTGCTAAGAGAGTAGATCTTAAATGTTCTCAACCACAAAAAAGAAGTGGTAATTATGTGATGGAGGTGTTAGCTAACTATAGTGGTAATCGTCTTGCACCATGTAAGTGTATCAAGTCAACGTACACAACTTTAACCAACACAATGTTATATGTCAATTATACCTCAGTAAAGCTGGAGAAATCACAGTGATGAGTCACGATAGGATGTAAGAAGAGTATGAAAAATACGAATTCACTCCTCTGACCTATAAGAAGTAGACTAAACAAAGCACTGGACCCTGTTAGAGCTTATTTTTAGAATCCTCCATTGATAGCTTGTAGAAAGTTGTTCAAGAACAGCAGAACAGGATCCCCTTGAATTCAAGGACAGGAAGTCTTCTTCCCTCGTGTCAAAAATCAAGAGTATGTGTTAGAATAACGACAGGTATTTAGGACTTGGAAAGAATCAGGTGCTGGCATTTGTGCATTCATTCATTGAAGGACAGAGGAGTTATTTGTGGAGCACTGCTATGGGGCATGCACTGTGCTACCCCAAACTAGGGTAGTGAGAGGTCCTTGCTCTCCCGGCAATTCTGAGGTCTTGACAAGGGGCCCACATTGGGAAGCCAGCCAGCCATACTGTTTGGCACCAGTTTACTTTAATATGGACAATAGGAGAAAGAGAGCCAAAGGATTGGGTTTTTCATGAAGTGACTCAAAGAAATGAACACATGTTTTTGAAACTACAGGAGAGGGGAAGCATACATGTCATTTTGACAGTGTTAAAGAATTGATTCTGCAAGGGTTCCAAATGTATTCTTCTGAACCTGGAAAATAGGTAAATGATTACATAGACCATTTTGATGAGCGAATAAGTGTTAATTAATAGAATTAATGTAAGAATAATGAATTAGTATATTATAATACATAATTTCCAAGCATTAACAAAACTCATCAAGAGTTGTTCATCAGAAGCCATGGTACGAGCAGTAATTAAATCCTGAGAAAGGGAAATGCAAGTCAGTGTTCATGAAAGAAAAGCTATATACCATTTAGAAGTTGTAGGGAAATCTGTGGTTGTTCTTTTACTAAAATCTATTGTCTCTACAGTTCATTTATTACTTTGCCAAATTTATTTAATAAGTGAACACTTCTTGAACACATAGATGGCAAATGCAGAGTATAAAGAAATGAATTGTATCTTTTAGGAGTTACGTATAATACTGTTGGCATGAATTAGGAATTCATGTCATTTCTTTTCAGTAACTGTATATTGAATGCTTACTTAATCCTGGGAAGTATGCTGGGGTCTAGGAAGGTTACAATCAATACAGACACTAGTCTGGCCTATTGGTGGTGGTGTAGTAATATTAATGAAAATTGCTAACATTTGTTGAGAATGTACTACATGCTATGTCCTGTGCTAAGTACTATATATGAATTATTTCCTGTAATCCTGAAAACAACACTCTGAGGTGCGTACTATCATTAAACTCAATTTACAGATGAGGAAACAGTTTCAGTAGCTTAAGTTACTTGCCCAGAGTCACGGAGTTTATTAGCAAATTTAAGATCCAGCTTAGGAAGTTTGCCTCTAATGCCCGTATTCTTCATCCCTACACCTTTCAGACAAGTATAATATAGCATGACCAGAGGCATGATATGTGACCCAAAGCAGGGCATCTGAGATCATATCAGGAAGAGAGCAGCATATGAGAACTGAGAGGAGGTGACTTCAGAGAACTGTGAACAGTATAGTTGAAGCATGGAGTAGAAGTAAGGAAAATCAGAGACCATATTGTGAAGACTTTGTATTTCAAGTTACGCAATGGAAAGCCATCTGCATTTTTAAAAAGATCCCCTTTGATGAATAGTGGGAAGAAGCAAGACAAGCAGAGTCTGAGCCAGGTTGCACCAATCTAAGCAAAGAGTTGATATTAGCAGTGCGGCAGAGAGGAGAGGTTTGAGGGATGGTAAGAAATATGAAATTAATAAGTGTGAAAGGTACTAGAGTAGGTATATTAGCACGTGGACCTGCCGCACATACATTAATCTCTTGTAATCGATGAGTTTGGTTTGAACGGCTTGGAAGCTTATATCTCAGTCTGGAGGTGAAACAGGGGGTCATCATAAAAGACTAGACAAAGATTTTAGGAAAGCAATAATTTTAATCTCGACCACATCTTCTTCCTTTGGGAAGGCTTTGCAAAAATGGGAAGGTTGAAGACACGAAAAATATCGCACAATACACCTTTAAGGAATTAGATAATTTCTGCATCTTATTTCTTCAAACAACTTTCTTATTTCTTTGAATGCTGGCACTTAACATTTAAAAATCAGTAAATATGAGGATCTGGGATTGCACCATACTTACTGTACCCATTACTACACAGTGTCTTTTAAACAATGTTTCTACGAACTAGCTCATCAGACACTTTAAATTATAGTAACTTGGTAGCACATTTCAAGAAGTTTAACATTTAGATTAAAATTTCAAAATGTTAATGAAGAATCTCTAACTCAGGTATTAACTACAACTGTTTGTTTTTACTGTCTGATTAAGTGGGATTATGAGAAAAACACAAGGAAGAAGTAGAAATATTTGGAAACTGAGCAGAATCATTTACATTTTTTCCAACAGGGAGGAAATGTGTCTTTAGTTCAAAGACGGTTGAAACTAGTTTGCCTTAGGCTCTGTAGGACTGAAGTTCAGGTGATGCTGCAGAGTGCATAAGACCAGGTGATCACAGGATTTTCCATCTGTCATAAGAAGCTGGGTATGAAAGAGTGGTGGGCAAATAGCAGTAGTATCTGCCAATATTCCAGCTTATTTCACCTACTTTGCTCTCTTGGGATTGAAATAGTCATTATTATCCTCTCCAAAATTTGAATGCTGCCCAGGTAACTTCACCTTAATAAAGTACCCTGGAGAACCACAGCTGATTAGATTCCTAATAACTTATTAGTGACAGTCACTTGAACAAGGATAATGGACCTGGCTTTTAATTAAAGGAGCAAAAAAGACTTTCATAGAATACAGGGAAATTGATTGTATGTTTTAAGATCTAAATCTGTAAGATTCTAAATATAAACAGCTGCAACTATATCAAGACAAATAATTCATGGGAAGAATGTCATCAAAGAATAGGGTCTTCAAAGAATAGGGCCATACATTTTCCCTAAGGGAATTTTTTCCCTCTTATTTTTGTGACTAAAGGCAGTATCACAGTTAGAAAGGATGGTGAAAATGAGGCAATACACATGGAAATCTGGAGCTAAAAAACAAAATCAAGACTCTGATCATTGGGTGGAAATCTACATTGGGGCAAAACTCACTGATTTCAGAATGGTTAAATAATTATTTCACTTTATATTCATCTAGCACAAAATCAAATTAACCTGTATATGAATGCAAATAATTCCAAATGAAATATTGAAGTAAATATTGAAATATTTAGCCAGTTTATATAGATTGTTAGGGGACATGTCTAATGTTGCCTTTTCCAGAGCAGATCAAAACCATTGTTTGGCATATGGTCCTTTAAACTCAGAGACCCCAACATATGCCTTTCAACTGTGGGTGTGTGTCTTCCATTTATCATATTTTTCTAACAGGAAATTATCCTGCTAATTATACTGCGCTAGCACACACACAAAAATGAACATAACTTATCCAAGTGCCTCAATTCTGTTATGGCACAAAAGAGTGAAAAAAATCACTGCTCAAGTAACTTTTTAAGTTGAAACATGTATCCCTAAAT
Source organism: Phocoena phocoena (assembly GCF_963924675.1). Lineage (NCBI taxonomy): Eukaryota > Metazoa > Chordata > Mammalia > Artiodactyla > Phocoenidae > Phocoena > Phocoena phocoena. The sequence goes on from NC_089235.1 coordinate 13,923,163, forward strand.
TCAGTGACTCCAGTGGGGTTTGTTTTGGGGCAGTTTTTAGTGGTAATTGAGTATGTAACATTATTGAGGGATACAATAGAAATTTTCAAAGTAATATTAAGTCTCAATTTTTAAAATATGGAGAAATAAAAGCAAAGTATCCCTTGCGAAAGATTGCATTTTTCTCTCTTTAATTACCTTTTAAGGTTTTTTTGTTTTTCACTTCAACATCTACATAATGTGAATTTAAGGCAAATTATTGTGGCTACAAATTCAGAGATCCTCATGACACTAGTTTTTCATGTGTTTCATTTAAGGTGTCAGTTTATAATTAGAATCTCAATGCCCCTCCTCCACTAGTAATAACAAAGTTTGGGACCACCCAAGAGAGAACAATATGGTTAGCTGCCAGGCAAAACATCAGAGTTCCTGGCAGTGAACATGCTGAAAGTCAGCAAAGAAATCCACAGCGCAAAGCCATAAATGTAACGTTGTTCTGGTTTGCCATGTCAGTTTCACTGTGAGTTACTGCATCACCCTGGTGGCCGGAAAGGGATGATGCATCTCCTCAAGTGTTCAATTTGATGCACTTCAACCCTTGGGAGATTGGCTTCCTTGTTAGTACCGTTCGAATCAACATTAAATGAGGCTTTAGAGCTCTGGAGGTTTTAAATTGTAATTAAAGTAAAACTGGTGTTTTTGTGATCATAGTAAATGACCAAATATGTAGAAGGTCCTCGGGTTTGGAGAATCTTTTATCTGATTTATTATAGAAATGTGATGAGTCATCTTAAAGGAAAAGATTACCATGTTTTTATAAAAAGATTAACACATAACCTGCTTCAAATAAGAATTGAAGTCTTAAAAGTGAACTGAATGTAGTATAATAGATATGAGTTAATAAATGGTTGAAATACAATATGTTAAATTTAAACTAATTTAGGAAAACTAAGCTTTGTCTCTCCAGTGAGACTGAGTTGAGGGAGGGAGGGAGGGGGTGTCGGTTATTGCTCATTGCAGCCCCCTGGCATCGAGAAACAGGACTGGCAAACAGGAGACCATTTCACATGCTTTTCCTGACCCTAAGCTCTACAGTTCGACACAAAATAAAGTTGATACCGGGTGTTCTAGGATCAGTTGGGACAAACATATGAAATAAAAATCACAGAGAATCATACTAGCAAGTGCCAAATGATAGTCATGTGAACTCTATTTCAACCAAACCCCAGTTTATGAAGGAGATGTTGGTGGAAGTTTGTCATGAACTTCATGTAATTATCATAATCTAATAACATCATAATCTTACGGAAGAATTGACAACACATTTCAACATCAACATTATTTTAAATTTAAAAATTGTTGTCAAATATGAAAACCTCCAGATCTTTAGCATGAGGACCATAATGTATTGGAAGAATATTCCACAGAGTAGCATCTGGCTCTATACATTCCAACCTTGTTTCTCCTGCACCACACAGAGTCCTGGGTGCACCAGGATACGAACACATTGCATTACAGCCTTGGGCCCTGCACGTCCTTTTCAACCTTGGCTGAGTCTGTACAATGCGCAGTGGGAATACTCTGGAGTCCATTCCTACACTAGGATATTGTAATAACCTAACTATAAGTGACTGTGAATCATATCCATAGGTCCCAGTAAACCTAGCCTAAATGGATCCCTAATTCTACTTCCTTTAGCTCAGTTCCAGAAAGAACTATGGCCATTGGAACATTCCAGAACATGACAGAGGAAAGCTGGGCCATAAAAAGACAGCAGTCATAACCATTTGCAGTCAAAACATTTGGCTTTTGCAAATCTGTAAAAGCATATGACTATGTGAACAGGTTGCTAGGGATCCTGTGAAAAGGGGACTCCGAAAGTCAACGATTTTAGCTTGAAAGTAAATTACTTCTGCCAGCACTTAATGGTACTTGTAGTTACAAAGTAGACACTCAAAAATATTTGTTGAATGAGTGGATGAATAGAAAGTTACCTCTTTGTGACTCTTCCATAGCATTGCCAAATCAAAGTGCTTTTCAAATTAAATTGGACCCATTGGCCACAGGTTACATTTATCATATTAAAACTATGCTAAATCCCTGAGTGATGTGGGATCTGTTTTTAATATGAAATATGTCAAGAAGATTTATTCATTATAAGCACAGGTGTATTGACCCTTTCCTTTTTTCTTTCTATGAGGAAATGCACAATTTCTGCATAATTTTGCAGCCCTGTCAAGTGCACGTTCTCAGGAGTATACCCTAAGCAGAGCTGTTACTTCTCCATTGGATAAATCAACTGTGAATCGAATAGGCAATATTTCTCTCATTGACCTGGCTGTCTCTTTTAAATTTTTTCACTTTTTAAAAATTTCAAATTAATGGTGGGACCTAATTGGAATATACACAGTAGTTAGTACAAAAAGGCAAGTATAGACGAAGCCATCTTCTCTTGATATGATGGTGAAATAAAACTTATGTATCCATTTTAAGCTAGATTTTTCTATTAGATGATGTACATGTGATTGGTTCTAAAGGTGTGACACTTTGAGGTATCCTGTCCGAGAGCATGTTACGGGCCACGTTGATTGATCAGGAGATTACAGTAAAATCTTTTAAAGTCTCTGGCAGATAATTTGCTGCTGTACTGCTATTTACTACAGCTTGAAGTAGAGAGAAATAAATCAGTTTAAAAAGGTTAAGAAAATGGATAAAAATTACAGGCTTCCTGTTAAAGGTCCTTCACAATGAGTAAGTGTTTGTTGTAAGTTGATGAGGGCAAGTGAGGCTTTATCAGGAAGCAGAGACATATTTCAGTATGATTAGAAAAAGATCAAGATTTTTTTCTTGGCTTCATTCAGCTGGTGCAATGAGCATTATTGATTAAAATGTTAAGATCCATAAGGACTTAAAATTGGAGTAGAGGAGACCTTAAGGAGGAGAAAAAGGTTATGGTGTGTTGAGTTAGCTGACAATTAAATGCTTTGTAAAAATTTGATATTTTTTGAACATGAACTGTCAGTTATAGCTCTTGGCTTGCATTGGCATATGCATGCAGGTACATGTAATATACAATTTTATATTATTGTCAGACTCGTACATTAAATATTTATAAACATCGTATACTACTAGAAGTTAATTATAAAACTTTAGCCCATGTGAATATGTGTTCTTAATGCTTTCTAAAGAGTTCTCTGTCAATGTTAACGAGGAAGCTGCTTTTCACGTCATTTAACAGCCAATGGAACTGATCGTGTTTCTCCTTAGAATGCAATTATTGTAATAGTAAAGTTGCATTTTGTCAGGTTCTTTCTAAAACTACAGCAGTAATCTTTTAAATCCGTTTCTCTTTTTTGCAAATCATCAGTATCTGAATCTGCCAGGTGTACTGGGCTTCTGTGGTACAGCCTCACAACCAGGGATAAATGAGTTCGACATTCCTCATATATAATTGCACTGTAGAACTTTCATTTGTAGGGAAAAACTAAACAGATCTAGAAAAATACATTTGTAAAATACCGAACCACAGAGAGGTAATTGCAAAAATGGAGAAAAAAAATCAAAATACTAATAAATTGAAAAATGAAGTGAAACAAAATCCACTAATATAGATGTTAGGCAAAACATCTAAAAAAAAGTAACAAACATTTTTATGGAATGTATGCAGAAGGTACCCCTAAAACAACAATTCAGAGACCAGCACCTGAAAATATTATCAAATGTAGAGGGTTCTTAGCTCCCTATGAGTTGCTATAGAGAAAAATGTGGAAGAAATGCCCTAAAGGGAAGGAAGAGGACCAAGGCTCACCAATCACTGAATTTGGGTGCTGAATTCTGAATTTTCTTTGGGGCTGCTCCGGGCACCACATTGCTGAATAACTCATTAAAATTTCCTTTTCAAAATGTTAGTCTTTTGGATTGGGTCCAAGAAACACACTTTTTAAAAAAAATTCTGACCTTAGTGAATATTAATTTCACTTTTTTCTAAGATATCGGGTATAAATCAGTATAATTCTATTAACTATGAATATGTAAACATGAATGAAAGATATTAGTAAGTCATTTCTTTTAAATTATGTGAAATACCAGTAAAGATTCATATCTAACGATAAAATTTATTATAATTCTGCTTAATTTTCTGTGTATAAACTCTCTCCTCAACAGAGTTCATTATGGGTTTGTTTTCAACTTAAATACTTAATTTAGGACCCCAGCAGTGTACCTCTATAATCTATTTTTAAACAGGTGTTCTGTGTAGAAAAATCAGTGGTCTATTGTCTAGTCGTTTTGAACTTGGCTGGTGCTGTTTGATTTTGAAATTCACGTGGGAGAGGAAATATAATTTTTCCTCTACTCTTCTGACTTCTCAGTTGAGACCCCTGTAACAAAAGACAGATTACCAAGAGAAAAACGACAGAAGTTTATTAACATGGGTACCTCATGAGTACATGGGAGATACCCAGGGAAAAATGAGTACTTCTCCCAGGAGGCATACTGTTCCACCCTTCATTAGCAGCCCCAGATGTCTTGAAGAGCTTAACGGGAACCGGTGGAGTCTGACTTGCCCTTGCCTTTGCCCGCAGGTGCACCCTGAGCGTGACCCTGGAGCAGGCCATCATTCTGGCCAGAAGCCACGGACTGCCTCCTTGCTACATCATGCAGGCTACAGATGTGATGCGGAAGCAGGTGAGTCTCACAACACATTTTAGGAAGTTGTTTCTCACGCCCTGGATTTGAAGGTTCCTTGGTTCATTTATCAGGTGTCTGACAGGTACCTGGATGTGGCAGGCACTTTTCCAGGCTCAGAAAGTGAGTGGTTAACAAGAAACACTGATTCCCGGGGAAGAAGACCACACAGGCATCTCTCTGAGGGTTCTCCAAGAAGCTTAGACAACCTGAGAAAAGGGAAGTCTAAGAGGTAACCTGATGGAAGACAGGGAGGTGGCCAGGCAAATGGACAGGAGTGGATTTGGGGCAGCGTAAACTACAAGATAGAAGGACATATGGGCTTCCTTGGTGGCGCAGTGGTTAAGAATCCGCCTGCCAATGCAGGGGACACAGGTTCCAGCCCTGGTCCAGGAAGCTCCCGCATGCCGCAGAGCAACTAAGCCCGTGCGCCACAACTACTGAGCTTGCGCTCTAGAGCCCGTGAGACACAACTACTGAGCCTGCACTCTGGAACCCGTGCTCTGCAACAAGAGAAGCCACCGCAATGAGAAATCCACGCGCCGCAACTAGAGAAAGCCCACGCACAGCAACGAAGACCCAATGCAGCCAAAAATAAATAAATTAATTAATTAATTAATTTTAAAAAAGAAGGACATGTGACATTTTTTGGGAAAGGCAGGTGATTTAGGAAGGCTGGGGAATAGACTGGGGAAGGGGGAGGGGCAAGGAGGAAGAGGACAGAGTTGAGGGCCCTGCTTGCTTCTGGAGATCTCGAAGGGACTTCCGTACCATGCTAAGACGTTTGTGCCTTATTCTGAAGATAAAGCACGTACCTCAAATTTTCCTGCAGAAGATGAAGAGCTGCCTTTGGACTATCTTTAGGTCACTGAAGTACTTGTAGGTGAGAATACACTCTTACAAAGTGAATGAACTTTCTTTTTTTTGGCTGTGCCCCATGGCTTGCGGGATCTTAGTTCCCTGACTGGGGATTGAACCTGCGCCCTCAGCAGTGAAAGCTCGGAGTCCTGACCACTGGACCACCGGAGAATTCCCTGAACTTTCTGTACAATAGCTCAGTAGTATTTTAAGTGTGGTAGTTTGGTTTTGAACCCTTAAGATTCTTTAAAAGGCTAACAAAAATGCACTAACCTCCAATGTACCGATTATTAGGAAAATGTGCTTAATCTAGTAGAAAAAAACACAAGTCAGTAGAGAGACAAAAGAAGTTAAAAGACATCAATTTTATATTTTATTCTTCCACCTTTTATTAGGGCTACCTCAGAAAATTGATTTAACAAATCTCTCTACTTGCTGATTGGGTTTGAATTATCCAGTGATAGTGAATGACTTAATTTTTAAGATATGCTTTTGTAATTATGTCTGCTTTATTTACTAAAGACTTAATGTATAACTCTCAAGCAAACATATAAATCCCTATAGATTTGCTCCCAAGATTACACTACAGAATGTCAACCAAGTCAAAAGAATGATTCATGGAAACAGTCCTGAGTGAGGCCAGTGCCCAGCCTGGGGTCTGCAGAGATGAGGTAGAGCAAGCACGTGTACGTTGGTGCTTCGGGTTGAGAACTGCAGAGCTGAATATTGAAAACCAAGATCTCAGAAGGTCCAAGAGGGATTTGCTAAGTAAAGGTCAGATCCGTGAGAAGCACATGACACAGTGTGGTTCGGCTGGAAAAGGGCAAATACAGATGCAAATACCAGCAGGTTTGGGAAGGATTTTTTGGGTAGATATTCAAATTTGGTTTTAAAAAAGTAGATCAAAGTAAACTTGTGATTATCCATATCAGGGTTGGGATTTGGGTGCTAAAGCATACAGCAAGAGATTAAGCTTTCTGTTTCACTCTGTTGCTGTTATAGTGAGTTTGCAGTAAGACTTGGAGGAGCCCTCTCCAAGGGAAGACTAAGAGACTGATAATTGATCTTTTTTTCTTCTTTTTTAATAAAGTTATTTATTTAGTTATTAATTTATTTATGGTTGTGTCGGGTCTTCGTTGCTCTGTGCGGGCTTTCTTTAGTTGCGTCGAGTGGGGGCTACTCTTCATTGCAGTTGTGTGGACTTCTCATTGAGGCAGCCTCTCTTGTTGCAGAGCACGGGCTCTAGGAACACGGGCTTCAGTAGTTGTGTGACGCGGGCTCAGTAGTTGCAGCGCATGGGCTTAGTTGCTCCGCAGCATGTGGCATCTTCCCGGACCGGGACTCAAACCCATGTCCCCTGCATTGGGAGGCGGATTCTTAACCACTGTGCTACCAGGGAAGCCCCGATAATTGATCTTTTTAAGAATAATCCAGTAAAGAGGTCATTATGAGCTGGCTACATACACATTCTTACTACATGGATTTGAATAATCAAAACCTTTAATTTCTTACAACTGAAAACTGAGATAGATAAAATAAAGATGGGAAAAGTAAAAACAATATTACCTAGGCCTTAATGACTTATTTAACTTGTTCAAGCCTCTTTAAAGTTTATTTGTATATTAATTAACAATAAATGATTATTAGTTAATTATAGTTATTAATATATCTTATATATTTATAAAGTATAATTTTAAAAGACTGAAAACTTAGGAAGTTTGTAAGTTGATTTCTAAACTGCAGTATTTTTCAGTGTTTATCACTCCCTCCTCTTTTTTGTTAATAAATCCATTTAGGATGGGTAGCTTCCTACCTTTGTTGCTTGTTTCTCTGCTACAAGTTATGACACCTCCAAGTGGTTCTCAGACAAAGACCTGATTTCTGCCTTCTTTGTGAAAGATCATGGAGCCTTGGGTCCTCTTTTCATAGAAATTGGGGTGGACTGGTGCCCAGAGGAGATTTTTGCAATATTCCTTCTGTGGCCAATTCTCTTTCAAGTATTCAGCAGTTACAGGCAGTGGGATTAATGGCTGGGATCCAGTCTACAAGCCAACTCTTACCCACGTGGGATCTGAGTAGTTCGAACACAAGTGTGAGTCAAAACTCTAACTTTTCTGACCCTTCTGTCTTTTAATCGTTTAGATTCAGCTTTCCAGAGACAGAACGGTTAGAATGCTTACCTGGTTAATGAATAATATTTTCTAAGATCTTTAGTTTCTTTTTGAAGAGCAAGTAGCTTTTCAGCATGATTTACTGTTCTTATTTCTAATTGCAGTGTAGACCTCCCTCCATATCTGCCACGGTTTGGTTCCAGGAGCCCCTACAGATAACAAGTCCTTGGATGCTTAAGTCCTTTACAAAAAATGGTGGAGGAGCACAATGAATACAGTTGGCCCCCCATATCCACGGGTTTTGAGTCCATGGATTCACATCCATGGATTCAACCAACTGTGGATCAATGATACAGTTGATTGAATCTGCAGATGCAAAGCCCACAAATACGGAGGCCAGCTGTATAGTTTTCATGAACAGATTTCATGTATGTAGTTTTAATAGAGTTGTTTTAATTATCTGGTTGAGTTAGAAGAAAAGATAAAAGAAGGGAAAGGTACTATGCCCCATGCAATTTGTGGGTAATGATTATAGTAATCCTAGGCAGCATTTTTACATAACCAACTGATACGATTAATAAATGGTTTGAGGACTTCACTGGAGGTCCAGTGGTTAAAACTCCGTGCTTCCAATGCAGGAGGCACGGGTTCGATCCGTGGTTGGGGAACTAAGATCCTGCATGCCGTGCAGCGTGGCCAAAGAAACCACAAATGGTTTGAGGTAGAAGCTCTGATTTACATTATAAGCTTAAAGTCTCCTATCCTCTAAATTATATGTTCCAAGTATTTTTTGGTAGAAGTCTACCCCAAATTCTTTTCTGACCTTTTTAATAAAAATTTGCATTCTGAAGAATCCTGTCTCCTGACCTCCAGTATCAGGGCTTTATAGTGAGCACTGAGGACAAAGACCAAGGATGATCAGCTTCTTGCCTAGCCTCATGGCGGACATGTGTGGGCACATCATCATGGTGCACCCACAGGCAAGTGCTCTCCGGGGTGCACAACCTCAGTGCGTGAGGACGTAAAACAGGGAACAAGTAAACGAGTAGACTGTGAGGAGCCCCTGAATGGCTGGGACACCGAGTGTATGTCATGATGGTATCACTGGTTTCTACATTAATACGCAGTATAGAGGAAATGCTAAGTGATGTTTAGGCAATGAATTAGTTCTACCTAGGAGAACTAGAAAAAGGCTTCATGCAGAAAGTAAATATGTGATAGTAGCCAAGAGCACAGATTCTAGGGCCACGCACCCTCAGCTTGAATCCCAGCTCTAGTGATTTGAGGCAAGACTCTTAGCTTCTCTGTTGCTTCGTTTCCTCATTATTAAGACAAAGATCATAATGGTATAATGCTTGCTTCATACTGTTGTTTTGAGGCTTGAATACTGAATGCATTTAAAACAGCACCTAATACAGTGAATGACCAGCCAATAATTGATTTGGGCCTTGGAGGATAAATGTGGTGCAGACATGTAGGGAAAAGGACAGAGAGGGTGTTTAGTAGAGGGAAACCACGAGCAAGGTGTAAAAATGCAAGTCGCTGGCACATTGAGTATAAGAAGAATTATACGGCTGAATTCCAAATGGAGTATACCAGCAGATGTGTTCAGCATGATGAGCTTCAATTTTATTTGAAATCTTTTAAGCAAAAATCTTTCTAGAAATTATTTAATGGAACACCATGAGACTAAAGACAAAAATAATTATATAGAAATACCATATTCCAGTTAGTAAATCTGTTTCTCACAGGGATACGATTTAGAGATTCTAAAACTAGTTATTAATGTCTTTGGTAGGACTGAACAAATAAGTAAGTATATTGTGAATATTGAGAGTCAGGTTTCTTACTGTCTGAGAAAGAAGTTACAAATAAGGAAAGGGAGAAGCCTGGAATTTAGAATGAACCCTGGGGTACTGGATTGGAACCAGAAGTATCAGCTTGAATGCATGGACACATACACACATACGCACAGAGATATAGATAGATGTAGAAAGAAATATAGATGTTTGAGTACGTTTACACTAATCAACTAGCTCAGCTCACTGAGAAGACCTAGAAGCAGTTACACACCAGTAGTAGTAATGGGCATACCCACTGTCCAGATCTTGAGTTCTAAATATCATTCTCCATTAAAAAGAGCTAGGGAGGGCCTTCCCTGGTGGTGCAGTGGTTGAGAGTGTGCCTGCCGATGCAGGGGACATGGGTTCGTGCCGCCCTGGTCCGGGAAGATCCCACATGCCGCGGAGCGGCTAGGCCTGTGAGTCATGGCCGCTGAGCCTGCACGTCCGGAGCCTATGCTCCACAATGGGAGAGGCCACAACAGTGAGAGGCCTGCGTACCGCAAAAAAAAAAAAAAAGTGCTAGGGATTCGGGCGGTGTGATAAGACGCCGAGTTAGCATCTCCCCACAACTAGGGTGCCTGCTAGCCATTGGTGGGAGACCCTGAGGCCTAAGGAGACAGGAGGAACCCCCAAATGAACCGGTAGGATGTGGGAGGAATAAGGGGGGAGGAGAAGTGGAGGCCAGACAGGATCGGTGCCTCTGAGGCCGGGGACATCAGGAGAGGCACACAGGAGGTGCCCTCCAGGAGGAGCGGGAGAAGAATGGAGGGTGTTTACCCCATCCACTTGGGCCCAGGGAGCCTGCTAGGCGCCGAGGTGAGGTCCCCAGCCCTCTGAGACCAGGGGTGGGGGGCACGCCTGGCTGCTTCTGTTTCTTGAGCCTAAGCACCCCGCCCCCCCCACAGCCCTCAGGGCCTTTTCCAGCCTGGAAGGTCTTTTAAGTATATGCCCCGCCCACCACCCAAACCTCACCTTTGCTTAGACCCCGCCCTCCACAGCCAAGGCCTTCCCCCCGTTTTTTTTCTTTTCCCTCCCCCTCTTTTGTTATTATTGTGGTACTGTTGTACGTTACAGTTGTTGATTCATCTTTATTTTTATATTCTTTCTAACATATCTGTTAGTTTCCTAGTCTAATTTTACTTTTTACTTTGTTATTGTTATTTATTTTATTTTTTTGCCATCCCATGTGGCTTGCGGGATCTTGGTTCATGAGCCGGGGGTGGGGCCGAAGCTCTTGCAGTGGGAGCTCTGAGTCCAAACCACTGGATTAACAGAGGACCTCAGACCCCACAGAATATTCATCGGAGTGAGGTTTCACAGAGGTCCTCATCTCATCACCAAGACCCAGCTCTATCCAATAGCCTACAAACTCCAGTGTTGGAAGTCTCAGGCAAAACAACCAGTAAGACAGGAACACAATTCCACTCATAAAAAAAAAAATGAGATGGCAAAAAGATATGTCACAGATGAAGAAGCAAGGTAAAAACCTACAAGACCAAATAAATGAAGAGGAACTAGGCAATCTACCTGAAAAAGAATTCAGAGTAATGATAGTAAAGATGATCCAGAATCTCAGAAATAGAATGGAGGTACAGATTGAGAAAATACAAGAAATGTTTAACAAAGCTCTAGAAGAACTAAAGAATAAACAAACAGAGATGAACAACACAATAACTGAAATGAAAAATACACTAGAAGGAATCAATAACAGAATAACTGAGGCAGAAGAACAAATAAGTGAGCTGGAAAACAAAATGGTGGAAATAGTTGCCAAGGAGCAGAATAAAGAAAAAAAAAATGAAAAGAATTGAAGACAATCTCAGAGACCTCTGGGACTACACTAAATGTACCAACACTTGAATTATAGGGGTCCCAGAAGAAGAAGAGAAAAAGAAAGTGTCTGAGAAAATATATGAAGAGATTATAGTCGAAAACATCCCTACCATGGGAAAGGAAATAGTCACCCAAGTCCAGGAAGCACAGAGAGTCCCATACAAGATAAACCCTAGGGAAAACACACCAAGATACATATTAATCAAACTAACAAAAAATTAAATTCAAAGAAAAAATATTAAAAGCAGCAAGGGAAAAACAAAAAATAACATACAAAGGAATCACCATAAAGTTATCAGCTGAGTTTTCAGCAGAAACTCTGCAGGCCAGAAGGGAGTGGCAGGATATACTTAAAATGATGAAAGAGAAAAACCTACAACCGAGATTACTCTACCCACCAAGGATCTCATTCAGATTTGATGGAGAAATCAAAAGCTTTTCAGGCAAGAAAAAGCTAAGAGAATTCAGCACCACCAAACCAGCTTTACAACAAATGCTAAAGCAAGTTCTCTGGTGGGGGGGGGGGGGGGGGGCGGGACACAACAGAAGAAAAAGACCCACAAAAACAAACCCAAAACAATTAAGAAGATGGTAATAGGAACATACATATCAATAATAACCTTGAATGTAAATGGATTAAATGCCCCAACAAAAAGACACAGACTGGCTGAATGGATACAAAAAGAAGACCCATGTATATGCTGTCTGCAACAGACCCAGTTCAGACCTAGGGACACATCCAGACTGAAAGTGAAGGGATGGAAAAAGATATTGCATGCAAATGGAAATCAAAAGAAAGCTGGAGTAGCAATACTCATATCAGATAAAATAGACTTCAAAATAAAGACTGATACAAGAGATAAGGAGGGACACTACATAATGATCAAAGGATCAATCCAAGAAGAAGATATAACAATTATAAATTGTTTACGCACCCAACACAGGAACACCTCGGTACATAAGGCAAATGCTAACAACCATGAAAGGAGAAATTGACAGTAACACAATAATAGTAGGGGACTTTAACACCCCACTTACACCAACAGACAGATCATCCAAAATGAAAATAAATAAGGAAACACAAGCTTTAAAGGACACAATAGACCAGATAGATTTAACTGATATTTACAGAACATTCCACCCAAAAGTGGCAGAATACACTTTCTTTTCAACTGCACATGGAACATTCTCCAGGATAGATCATATCTTGGGTCACAAATCAAGCCTCGGAAAATTTAAGAAAATTGAAATCATATGAAGCATCTTTTCTGACCACAACACTCTGAGATTGGACATCAATTACAGGAAAAAACTGTAAAAAACACAAATACATGGAGGCTAAACAGTGTGCTACTAAATAATCAAGAGATCACTGAAGAAATCAAAGAAGAAATTAAAAAATACATAGAAACAAATGACAGTGAAAACACGATGACCCAAAACCTATGGGACACAGCAGAAGCAGTTCTAAGAGGGAAGTTTATAGCAATTCAATCACACCTCAAGAAACAAGAAAAATCTCAAATAAACAATCTAACCCTACACTTAAAACAGCTAGAGAAAGAAGAACAAAGAAAACCCAAAGTCTGTAGAAGGAAAGAAATCATAAAGATCAGAGCAGAAATAAATGAAATAGAAACGAAGAAAACAATAGCAAAGATCAATAAAACTAAAAGCATGTTCTCTGAGAAGATAAACAAAATTGATAAACGCTTAACCAGACTCATCAAGAAAAAAAGGGAGAGGACACAAATCAATAAAATTAGGAGAAATCACAACTGACACCACAGAAATACAAAAGATTATAAGAGACTACTCAAGAGACTACTACAAACAACTCTATGCCAGTAAAATGGACAAGCACGAAGAAATGGACAAATTCTTGGAAAGGTACAATTTTCCAAGACTGAACCAGGAAGAATTAGAAAATATAAACAGACCTATCACAAGCACTGAAATTGAAACTGTAATTTAAAATCTTACAACAAACAAAAGTCCAGGACCAGATGGCTTCACAGGCGAATTCTATCAAACATTTAGAGAAGAGCTAACACTGATCCTTCTCAAACTCTTCCAAAAAATTGCAGAGGGAGAAACACTCCCAAATTCATTACGAAGCCAGCATCACCTTGATACCAAAACCAGAAAAAGAGAAAGCTATAGACCAATATCACTGATGAACATAGTTGCAAAAATCCTGAACAAAATACTAGTAAACAGAATCCAATAGAACATTAAAAGGATCATACACCATGATCAAGTGGGATTTATCCCAGGAATGCAAGGATTCTTCAATATATGCAAATCAATCAACATGATACACCATATTAACAAATTAAGGAATAAAAACCATATGATCATCTCAGTAGATGCAGAAAACGCTTTTGACAAAATTCAACACCCATTTATAATAAAAATTCTTCAGAAAATGGGCATAGAAGGAACCTACCTCAACATAATAAAGGCCACATATGACAAACCCACAGCAAGCATTATACTCAATTGTGAAAAACTGAAAGCATTTCCACTAAGATCAGGAACAAGACAAGGATGTCCACTCTCGCCACTGTTATTCAACATAAATTTGGAAGTCCTAGCTACAGCAATCAGAGAAGAAGAAGAAATAAAAGGAATATAAATTGGAAAAGAAAAAGTAAAACTGTCACTGTTTGCAGATGACATGATACTATACATAGAAAATCCTAAAGATGCCACCAGAAAACTACTAGAACTAATCAATGAATTTGGTAAGGTTGCAGGATACAAAATTAATGCACAGAAATCTCTGGCATTCCTATATACCAACAACAAAAAGTCAGAGAGAGAAATTAAGGAAACATTCCTATTTACCATTGCAGGAAAAAGAATAAAATACCTAGGAATAAACCTGCCTAAGGAGGCAAAAGACTTGTACTTAGAAAACTATAAAACACTGATGAAAGATGACATAAACAGATGGAGAAATATACCATGTTCTTGGATTGGAAGAATCAATATTGTGAAAATGACTCTACTACCCAAAGCGATCTATGGATTCAATGCAATCCCTATCAAACTACCAATGGCATTCTTCACAGAATTAGAACAAAAAAGTTTACAATTCATATAGAAACACAAAAGACCCCAAATAGCCAAAGCAATCTTGAGAAAAAAAAAATGGAGAAATCAGGCTCCCCAACTTCAAACTATACCACAAAGCTACAGTAATCAAGACAGTATGGTTGGCACAAAAAACAGAAATATAGATCTATGGAACAGGATAGAATGCCCAGAGATAAACCCATGCACATGTGGGTACCTAATTTATGACAAAGGAGGCAAGAACATACAATGGAGAAAAGACAGTCTCTTCAGTAAGTGGTGCTGGGAAAACTGGACAGCTACATGTAAAAGAACGAAATTAGAACACTACCTAACACCATAGAAAAAGTAAACTCCAAATGGATTAAAGACCTAAACGTAAGGTCAGACACTATAAAACTCTTAGAGGAAAACATAGGAAAAACACTCTTTTACATAAACCACAGCAAGATCTTTTTTGACCCACCTCCTAGAGTAACGGAAATAAAAGCAAAAGTAAACAAATGGGACTTATTTAAACTTAAAAGCTTTTACACAGCAAAGGAAACCATAAATAGGACAAAAAGACAACCATCAGAATGGGAGAAAATATATGCAAATGAAACAACAGACAAAGGATTAATCTCCAAAATATACAGGCAGCTCATGAAGCTCAATATCAAAAAAACAAAAAATCCAATTAAAAAATGGGCAAAAGACCTAAATAGACATTTCGCCAAGGAAGACATACAGTTGGCCAAGAGGCACATGAAAAGATGCTCAACATCACTAATCATTAGAGAAATGCAAATCAAAACTACAATGAGGTATCACCTCTTGCCGGTCAGAATGGCCATTATCAAAAAATCTAAAAATAATAAATGCTGGAAAGGGTGTGGTGAAAAGGGAACCCTCTTGCACTGTTGGTGGGAATGTAAATTGATACAACCACTATGGAAAACAGTATGGAGGTTCCTTAAAAAACTAAAAATAGAACTACCGTATGACTCAGTATATCCCACTACTGGGCATATACCCTGAGAAAACCATAATTCAAAAAGAGACATGTACCACAGTGTTCATTGTAGCACTATTTACAATAGCCAGGACATGGAAGCAACCTAAGTGTCCATCGACAGATGAATGGATAAAGAAGATATGGCACATACATACAAAGGAACATTACTCAGCCATAAAAAGAAATGAAATTGAGTTATTTGTAGTGATGTGGATGGCTCTAGAGCCTTTCATACAGAGTGAAGTAAGTCAGAAAAAGAAAAACAAATACCATATGCTAACGCATGTATATGGAATCTAAAGAAAAAAAATGGTACTGATGAACCTAGTTGCAGGGCAGGAATAAAGATGTAGACATAGAAAATGAGCTTGAGGACACAAGGTGGGAGGGGCAAGCTGGGGCAAAGTGAGAGTAGCATCGACATATATACACTACCGAATGTAAAATAGATAGCTAGTGGGAAGCAGCTGCATAGCACAGGGAGAACAGCTCGGTGCTTTGCGATGACCTAGAGGGGTGGGATAGGGAGGGTGGGAGGGAGGCTCAAGAGGGAGGGCACATGGAGACATATGTATGCATACAGCTGTTTCACTTTTGTGTGCAACAGAAACCAACACCGTATTGTGAAGCAATTATTCTCCAGTAAAGATCTATTCAAAAAAAAAAAAAAAAAAAGAGCCAGGGATTCTTGGTGAAGAGGTTAATTCCCAGCTGAGACAGGAAAGATGAGCCTGGAGCATCTTGAGGTTCCAGAAAATAAACAGAAAATAAACATCATCAAAAATGATGGTGGTTCTATGAACAGGACATGAGAAGCAAACTGAAGGAGCTCCCAGCGGCCAAAACTGGAGCAATTTGAACAAAATGTTACTTATAATAAAAATGTTGGATTATAATCATAGGATAAAATAAATAGCCATGAATCCATACTGATTTAAATAAATACTTGAATACATAAATAGTTTGGGGAGAAGGGATAGCTCTTCTTTACAGAAGCATTCCAGTTCACGAACACTACAGTGGTATTGATGCGGGCAAGAGGCACCAGTAAAGGCTAAAATCAGTGAGCACGAGTTTGAAGAGAAGCAGGATATGGGCATAATCTCACAGTTTCTCTCACAACAGATTTATTAAGTACAAAAAGAAAGCTGGTGATTTACAGTGGAAAAATCTGGTGGACACAACCTTACCCAAGTGATGAGAGTTAATGTCACTGGTGACAAGGCATCTGGACATTATATGATGTGATTATGATCAGCCTCGGTGATATGACGCATTAAGAAGATACAGCATCACTTCTGTGATTTTCTTGCCCAAAATACAGATCTTCTATCTAATCATAAGGAGACATCTGGCAAACCCAAAATGAGAAACATTCTGCAAAACAATGACCAGTACTCATGCCAAGTATTAAGGTCATGAAAGACCAAGGGAGCCTGAGGAATTGTCCCAGATTGGAGGAGACCATGAAGATACAAAGACAAAATGCAGTGTGGGATCCTGGATTGGATTCTGGGATAGAAAAGGAAGACATCAGTGGAGGAAAATGGGGAAATGTGAATAAGACATGCAGCTTAGCTAATAGCATTTCCTGGTTTTGATCATTATACTGTGATTAAGTGAAGGGTTAAAATTAGAGGGAGTTTACCTGGTGGGTAAAGTATGTGACCTCTCTGTTCTGCTTGTAAACTTTTCTCTAAGTCTAAAATTACTTCAAAATAAAGAGGGTTTTTTAACTTCATAATTGCAGTTCCTAAATTTCTTCCCATCTGTTTTTTTGCCATACACATCCCCTTTTCCCTATTTGCTTTCCTTTATTTGGTCCATCTTGAGAGAATATACTCTTTTCTTTTTCTTTCTTTCTTTTCTCCTTTTCTTTCTTCCCTTCCCATCCATCAGAATTTAGTAGCAGGGAGAGAGTTTTGGGTTTTTTAAACCACTCTCCTCCATTTAGACTCAGCCCCAAACCCTGGTGTTTGCTTCTATGTAGTAACTCATTCCCCTTAGGAACTGAACAATGAATATTTATGAACTTGACAGATTTGCAAAGACTTTTTCATTGCTAAAGCGTTTTATCTTTGTACTATAAACTTTGAGGCAGAATTCTTATATTTCAGAGATCCACATGCATATGCCTCATCCAGAAATTGCTTTAAACTGTTTAAGGAAAGATTTTCTTGATAAATACTATGAAGTTTAAAATAGCTAAATATTCAGCTAAGGACAAAACAGGCTGTATGCATATGATAGAACTGTGATTTCTGTTCCAGGAAAGTGGGGACACAGAGCAGGTATTTCTAGTCTGCTCCTTTCCTGGTTTCAGTGTCTCAAAAGTTAATTGCTTAAATATTTAATAAAGACACAGATGAGATAGTAAACAGGAAGCTGTCGTTTTACCTTACTTTGAAATGATTTAGATGGCTTTTGAAATAAGTATCAGTCCTTTGAAACAATACATCAGTGTATTTTGATTCTTAAAAGCATTAATTCTGAAAATGCTCAGATGACGATTTCTTTCTCCTCATCCAGTCTCTCTTGATGTTAAATATAAATATATTGTTGCAATCAATACTCTACACTCAAATGTTAATGGTATGTTAAATGGTTTGTAATACAATGCAGAGCTAGAAGTGATTGTCCTTACTTCTTTCAGGGGGCAAGAGTTCAGAACACAGCAAAGAATTTGGGAGTCAGGGACCGGACCCCACAGTCTGCTCCGAGGTGAGTGACTCCCCATGTCTGCTCTTTCCCAGAGGACTTGCCACCATTTCCCAGACAGTGTCACTTAAAGCTAATGCAACGACCCCACGATACACCCAGTGTCGTACTGAATATACTCATGGAAATCAGCCTTGTAAGCATTCGGTGGCAAAATGTGATTAGGCTTAAATGCTCTCATATTAAATGAAATTTTAGGTGAAGCAAACTTAGAGGTAACATTATCAACATGATTCTATTTTTCAAGTTCCTTCATGAATTCAAAAACAAAAATCTACACAAGTACTACTGAAATTTGTATTCCAACTGTGCCAAGCCACCAAGATGCCATTTCCATTTATACTTCTCTGATCGCATGTGCTGTTCCCTCTGGCATGATCACCTGTCCCATCTGTGTCTGTATGAAAGACTGCTACATAAGCGCAAAACCCAACTTAGGTACCATTTTCTCCTTGAAGCTTTGGTTGAGTTTTCTTCCTCTCTGTGTTCCCTTAGCATCTTGTATATTGATCCATTATAGCCTTGATGTGTTGCCGTGTATCGTTCCATGTCTCTCTGCCTGACCTGAATAAGAATGCTTTAGAGGCAGGGAATGTTCTTTTTGTGCCTACATAGAATATTTGAACTGATTTCAAGAATGCATGAATGAATGAATGAATGAATGAGCTTTTGGTTCGTTATTCTACCAAATGTTCACAGTGCACGTATCATCATAAGAAAGGACTGTAATCCACCTTTAAAATAAATAAGCATGGGAACAGCCATCAAAGATTTGACTTCCCTGGTGACATTAGGGTAGGCAGCCATCTATCTTGAAGTAGGACAAAGTTAAATAATTTCTTTTACATTTGGTTGTTTTTCTACATTTGCATTTTAACAAAAAGTAGCCCCCTCCAAGCACTGTCACAGATGAGACACTCTTTGTTTCTATTTACAAAGCAACTACCAGGGTGAGATTGATGACTGCAGCATTTATGAAGTTCTATTTCATTCTGAAAAACTATGTGGGCAGTGAAAGTACTTGCAAAAGGGAAAATATTTTCCCCCTGAAAGTAGATGGAGTGCTCATATTCTAATCGCATTTATTTTCAGTGCTGGCTCCTAACTCTCTTTCATCCTCAAGTCTTGCTAATGTTACCTTTCATAGTTGATGAGATTAGAGTCTAAGACTTTCTGTTGCTAAAGAATCATTTCACATAGGCATTATCTCTCCAGCACCTTAGCAGTCATGGTATATTTGGATAATAAACCCAGTGAAGCTTTAAAATTCCAATAAGAAAACAATGTAATGGCTCAGCGAGATCTTCTTAGCTGGGGCTTATAAACACTAATAAACAGTGGGGATAAGACGTAAGCATCCTGATCAATAAACCAATGTGCAAGCTCGACGTGAGAAAAGAAACTGATGAGCTCACTTTGTTTTTTATTGGGTTACGTTTCGAACACTTGAAACACAATAAAACCTGCCAGTTCTAAAGTTGACATATTTTACAAGGGGGTAACAGCCCTGAGAGAGAAATCTAGAGTAATTTTTCAATTTTAGTTATGCCTTCATTCATTCTACAAACATTTCTAATGAGGACCTAAGAAATGAAAAGCCTTCTGCTGTGCCCCGTGGAGAATGTAAGCATGAGACAGAAATAGTTCCAGCCCTCAAGGAACTTTCAGTTAAAGAGGGATGAGTGAAACACAGCCACAAGAAGAGGGAGAAAGTGAGAAACACTCTGTGAAGGTGCAGAGAGGATGCTAAGGACCACAGAGCATCTGGGATCCCTCCCATCTGGTAACCAGGATTCCTATCCCAAAGAGAGCGAAGTGAACGCATTTGTCTCTCAAGGCCAGGCCCTCCAAGGCAAGACTCAGGTAATGTTTCTGGAAACATCTTCACGGAGATAAAGTTTGCTGTCTCTGACTGACATAGTATTTGACTCATATCCCCAACGAATCTCTATTATAGTTTTCCTTTCTCCATTCACTGCCTTTCATTTTTAAAAAACTCACTCAGCAAACATATATTGAATTTCTGCTGTGTGTTTGTAGATGTCAGGCACTTTGATAAAAGCTAGGGATAAAGACATAATCCCCTCTACCAGTCAGGGAGGTGTCACAGAGCAACAACTGAATAAAATGAAACTAGTGTACAGTGTGTGTGTGTGTGTGATAAAAACCATGACAGTGCAGCCACTATGAAAAACAGTATGGAGGTTCCTTAAAAAACTAAAGTGGAACTACCATATGATCCAGCAATTTCACTGCTGGGCATGTATCTGGAAAAAACGAAAACACTAATTCGAAAAGATATATGCACCCCAATGTTCATAGCAGCGCTATTTACAATAGCGAGACATGGAATCAACCCATGCCCATCAACAGACAAACTGACTTAAGAAGATGTGGTATATGTGTGTGTGTGTGTGTGTGTATACACACACACACACACACACACACACACACACATTGGAATATTACTCAGCCATAAAAAAGAATGAAATTCTGCCATTTGCAACCATGTGGGTGGACCTAGAGAATGTTATGCTGAGTGAAATTAGTCATACAGAGAAAGACAAATACTATGTGATATCACTTACATGTGGAATCTAAAAGATAATACAAATGAATATGTATATAAAACAGAATGAGACTCACAGACATAGAAAACAAACTTGTGGCTACCAAAGAGGAGAGGGAAGAGGGAGGGACAAATTAGACATACAGGATTATAGATACAAATACTATATATAAAATAGATAAACAACAAGGATTTATTGTATAGCACAGGGAACTACACCCATTATCTTGTAATAACCTATAATGGAATAAATCCACAAAAATACTGAATCACTATGCTCTACCCCTTAAACTAACACAATACTGTAAAGCAACTGTACTTCAATTTAAAAAAAAGAACCATCACAGGAATGGCACAGATTGCCATGGGAACACAGAGAAGGGGCACATAACTCAGCGTAAGGATGGAGGGGAGGGGTTGCAGAGTATTCCTTCCCCAGTCAGCATGGTAATCAATGTCTTCCTCAGCTGATGCAGTGACACCGATGCCTAGAGAACACGTCACGTTCTGAGAACTACACCTAGATCTCTATGACTGATGGTTGGATGTGATTTAAGAATGATGCAGGGTGAGGCTGGAGACATAGGCAGGGACTGGATCAGGAAGAGACTTGTGCAAGATATTGAAGAGTCTTGATTTTAACTTGAAGACAATAAGGAGCCATTAATGAACAATCTTTCTGGAAGATTTGGATTTTAGAATTTATGTCTGGCAACATTAGGAGGAGCCATTTGGGAACAACTAAGACTGAAGGCAGCAGATGCTTTGGACACTAATTGGATGTAGGAGGTTAGTGAAGAGGAAGACTGTAGGAGGACCACCAAATCTTTGGCTTGGATGACAATGGTGAAAGGTTCTAGTCACTGAGATAGTAGATGGAGGAGAAAGAGCGTGTGTGGGAAAGATGATGAGCTTGACTTGGTGGTATGGCAGTAAAGTGCAGCTGGGCATCCATGTGGAGATGTTTTTGATACAAATGAGGTTCCTCCTCCTTGTAACTAGCATATATTGACTGGCCAGAACAATGAACATATCTTCACCAAGAACCAGATATTACATTCCAGGTGTAATGGCGCCCTGGTCTTATTTTCTATTGCATTACACACTTTGGAAACTACTGTGTAATGAAAATTTGATTTCCTTTATTTACATACTTGGGAGACAGCATATTGTAGTGGTTAAAAGTGAAAAAAATGACTTTGGGGCCCGTTCCTGCCAGGTGACCTTATTTAGTCAGGTTATTTATCTTCTCTGAGACAGTTTTTGCCCTCTGTTGAATTGGGAGAACTGCCTTGGGTCAGAGTGTTATTGATAATTTAGCCTTGAATAGAGGCATTCACTTTGTGGTCTCCTTTAACACGGGTGTTATTTGTGCCATGTAGAATGATGAAGGGCATGATCTATAGACTGAAGTTGGAAAGTTCTATTCTCTGCAGACTTAAATTGGGGCTGGAAATACCAGCTCCAGGATGGCTGCCTGAGCCCAACAGGAAAAGGAGAAAGTGGACCCAGAAACAAACGTGTTTCGTGCAGGGCCCGATGTGCACGAGTGGGATGTGAATACGGCAGGGGCTCCAAAATGTTGGGCAAAGTACTCCCGTGACCTAACTCTTTAGCTGACAAAAAGCAGATGCCTCCGCAGAGAGCAGAAGTCCAACTCGTACCTATTACATTTGACTTACAAACTTCATCTGCCTGTGCTCAATTCCCGAAGCCCCACCATTTCCATGACAGATGTGTCTGAACTCAGATAACCCTGAGTTACTTCCAAGAAGCCTCCCCCAAAAGCCGCATCTGCCCAGCTCTGCGGTACTTTATTAGGTGATCACAGGGCGTAGCCTTTTCTCCAACTTGCGAGACAGATATTGCAAAGACTGCTCTACCCAGTGGCATTAGTTACGCTGTGTGGAAACACGCAGTGCAAGGTAATGGAAAGTGACGTCTTAGCCCAGATCTCAAGGCTTAGGACATTTGCCACCCAGCTGACTGTTCCTGTTCTACCTAAGTTCACTGTGCCTCTTCACTCATTAAGCAGCACTTTCAGGGAAATAAAATGATAGAAATAAAAGAGGAGAAGAACTTTCCCATCATTCTATTATTCCAGCACTGGGAACGCAATTTGAAGCAACACCATATCCTTCAGCTGCAAAAGCAGCTTTTAAGAATATCAGCTCAGTTTAGCGTATTCTTTTCTCCGGGAAGGATGAAATAAGTTTTCTGATGTGAGATGTCCTCATTTCAGCGTTCATTTTCTTCCATGGAGATGACATGTACAGTATTAACCACCTTCCAGACTCCAAAGGCGGTAACTTCTCTGTGTTTCCAGAGTAGGACAGTTCATTTTGTTAACAAGGTTTCTAACTCGATATTAAATCCTTTTCATTCTCTCCCCTTTGATTTCGAATGACCATGGGATTAAATGTGGAAGGGAGAGGAAATTTAAAATTTGATAAATTTGTCAACAACTCATTTAAAGTGTGTTCAATTTCATCTGTAAAAGAGTGAGTCACTGCAGCAAGTCCTGGGTTTGGAGTGCTTTTAAAATGGAGCAAAGTTGAAATCTGCACCTTAAATTTTTAGATCATCAGACAAAGCTCTGAAGTAGGACCAGCGTGGCCGCGGGCATTCCTGAGGACTACGGGCTTACAACCAGCCACCTTAGATCAGCTTGTATTCTCTCAGGTTCTGCCTTAATAGTGGGTGTGCCCTGGGTATTACCATTGCAGTGGTTATATCCCCCTTTATTTGAGTTCTGGAGTTAGGATTCAACCATTCAGAGAAACGTGGACCACTAGAACTTGTATAATCCTACTAGTTCAGTCCCCTGAGCTTTGCCTTCATGCCGTATGGTTTCAAAAAACTAGACCTGCGATGCAAAGAGAGAGCATCTTGGAGCATCTCTGCCAGTTCCAATGGATTCCTTAGTCCACTTGAATCTCCACCTGATTCTATTGACAGATGAGTGACAGTGTGGGCAGAGCTGGACAGGTATTCCTTAGGAGACACCAGGTAATCGTGCCTTGATATTCAGACCTCAGGACTGTGCCACATCGGCCTAGCCATGACCAGCTGCCAGCACCCCCAGGATGGCACAGAAGGAAGCAAATTTCTAAGACAAGTCAGAAAATCAGTAACCCGTAAGAGGTAGATGCTGTCTTGCTACAAGATAATCGTGATAGACATGATGGTAATTATCTCCTAGAATTCGGAGAGTCACTTTTGCTACCAGCAAGGTGAGCAGCCTGGGTTGGCAGCACTGCAACAGAAGCAGCTGGTGTAAAAGCGGCAGCATCAATAGGCATCTAGATGTGCAAAGAGACGTTGGTGTTTTGTAATAACAGAACCGGAATTTTGGAGTTTGCTAATGCACAGGCAAGTTTTAGTGAAATTGGTGACATGATCGTGACTGACTCCCAAACCAAGAAATTATTGTCAATGTATTTGTTAAACAAATAAAAACATGTCAAGCAATGTCAATATGCCGGGCTGTTGTCACACCTTCCCATGCCTTTTGTAGGCTGTACAAGCTGTGCGAGCCTCCGCCCCCAGCTGGAGAAGAATGAGGAGACTCTCCAAGGAACCGGGCAAGCAGAAGCTTCTGAACACTGGACTAGACAAAGGATGTGCTGGCTAAACATTCTCCACTCAACATTAAAAAATGGATTTTTTTCTCTTGGTCTTTCATCATGGTGTAAATAACTAATGTTCAGCTTGCACGTAGATATTTGTGCTGGAAATGGATGGAAGTCCATTCAGACAACTCAGCTTCACAAACCGATCTTTCATGTGTGTTAACGTGAATGATCCATCCCTGGAGATTACATAAAAAAATATCAGAGATAAAACATTAACCATTGTGCCTCCTTTCCCATTTATTAAAATTATTGTATTGTGTTTTCTTTCCTCTTCTCCAAATGGAGCACGTTATGTTGGATATTTCCGTTTGAAGAAGTCTGTCATTGAAGAAATGTGATCACACTTTCCAGATCATCACACAGAAATGTGACAGACAATAGAGACTGGGTGTCTTAGGTTTTCTGTCTCCCACTTGCATCTGAGAAAGTAGCTTGCGGGTGAAAGGTGAAGAGCATCCTTTACTCTTTCTAAGGGAGTGTTTCTCAGTAGAGGAGAAGAGAGCTGATTGAGGTCTCCAGCAAGACCTTCTTCCAGCTGCTTTCAGGGACCCTTTATGCTCCTGGACAGTTCCAGGGAACCATGCTGTCCTTGGCCTCTGAAGTGGGCGTGGCTTCCTTGGGCGATGAGTCCTGATGCTGTGCCGTAGGTGTCCAGGAGATGGAGAGAGGCAGGGATGGGGGAGGGTTGGAAGGAAGACTAGGGTGAAGGAGGGAAAAATAAGCTTATTTTAAAAGTCAACCTTTAAATTTGAAAGATACCTAAAGCTCTTATTTTATTAAAGGCTTTGATATGAGATGTCAGACTCCTAAAAGAATACACCATGCTGAATGTTTTTCTATCAAGGTAATATATATATAAGATGAGAAAATAAAGCTTTATTTGTTGAACTTTAAAAGGACTGTTAGAGACCTTGATAATTTATGAAAGTACAAGGTGTATTCTGTTTTCATGCTAAAGTTTACATAGTGTTTATCCTTTCTACATGATAAAATAACATTATTTTTAGCATAGTGAATATAGTAATATTGATTTTAAATCTGTAATTTTCAAAACAATTATGCCCTTACTGTGATTGTGATACTTAGGTGGATTTAGATTAATTGCTTATGTGAAATGCTTTTCATAACTAAAGTACATACAAACCATTATGAAATTTTAATTTATGAAATTTGATAATAGTTTTCAAACACTTATTAAACAAACTTTCATCACTAGCAGTTGTGTATTGGATAACAGAAATACCGCGTTGCATATACATGAGGCCTTCATATACCGCGTTGCATATACATGAGGACTTTTATATACTGGTCAAATTAATAACAAATGTTATTCAGCACTGAAGCACTTAAGACTTTTATGCTAAGTACACATCTATAATGAAAAACAAACCAACATCAGAGATTTCAGAGAAAAAGTTGAACACTTCGAATTTAATGAAGATATGACCTTAATATAAATATCGACATGGAACATATTCTTCACTTTCAGGCGTTTAACATTCTTGATACTATTGCAAGTGATCCTGAAGGTCCATGAAATTAGTAAATTGTGATTTTCCTGTGCTGAAATTTTGATTACATTTAACACAGGGCTAATGAGTGAGTAAAACTGATTAACTAGCAAGTACTTTTCATGTTGTCATTACTGTTTGCTAATCACTACCCTAGAAGTAGTGTTCCTTATTAGAGGCATGAAGAGATCACTTAAACATTTCAGTCGTACCTTGCTGTTTCATCGGGGAAAACCATCTGCTATTGTAGTATTTACAAATTAGCATATTTTAAGATCAAATCTCTATATAATAGGGTTACTTAATATTGTTTTAAGGGTTAAACATGGTGTAAGTGTACCATCTTATCAGAGTGCTTGGCACTCATTAAAATCTCAGAAGTTAGTGATGACTTAATATTACCATCAGTCACTGTGATTTTTGATTGTAATAAAAACTGTAGCTAAAACCTAAGTAATTTCTACCTGCCAAGCAATACCTCCAGGTGCTTCACCCATACTTTGTTGTTATTGCTTCATTAACCCTAATGGTGATCTGAGATGATATTCTTTGCATCACTCCCATTTTACCGTTGAGGAAGTAAAACAAAGAATAGTCCAGTGACTTGCCCAAGATCACATGGCTGACAAGTGGTAGAAGCAGGATTTGAACCCAGGAAGTCTGTCTTCTTAATACATTGTGCTGCTTTTCCTTATTAATATAGGAAATGTAATATTGCCAATTATTTGTTAGTAAAGTTGGAGTTATGTGTGGTGTGGGCCATTAAACTATACATCTTATACTGAGAAAAAAGTGAATTGAAATGTGTAAAATGCCTTTAATATATGGAAACCATAGGATTCCCTGGACATTTTACCATTCTGGATACACATTATGAGGTAACCCAATGCTGTTGCAATCTGAAAAAACATGATATATCCTTCATAACTGAAGACAACAGTTTTAGATATGCTTTGAAAGTCTGGAATAGTACATGATATAAAATTTGACTATGATTCCAAAACAGTGATAACAGTAAAAAATGTCTAATGAGTGAATTAATAAAGACAACTCTTCAGCACCATGATGTACCTCTGTGTGACGTCGGACATTTAACTGACCTTGAGTTTTTAGATGAGATCGGGTATGTTCAGGGTGGTATGACCATAGACTGGCCTTGAGTTTTTAGAATGGGTTTACCTCAATGCTCACATACTCCTCTGCAAGCAGTGTACCTTTAAACATTACAAAAGCCTGCTAACAGTTCTTCCAAGTCCTGACGACTTTGAAGTTCTGAGTTTGGACATCTGCCTCTCTCCACCTAAAAGGAAAGGTCACACCTAGAAATTTTCCTTCTTAATAGGGGACTGATTCATAAATACTTGTTAACTAGTCATTCATGGTCAATAAATCTTAAACATTCCATCATATCTTATAAAGTTTTCTCATTAAGTATTCCAAAATTTAATATATTATTGAAAGTGTGAGTAATTTGAAGAGACTAGAATTTTACATCTACTTTCATTACATTTAACAAGAAAGAAAGAAAGAGGGAAGAAAGGAAGGAAGGAGGGAAAGAAAGAAAGAAAGGAAGGAAGAGAGAAAGAAACATGGAGGAAGGAAGGAAGGGAGGAACTTTTGTACTAGTTTTACTTATATTGGATATGTAATTTTGAATTTAGAGTATAAGCTTTGTTTTATGAACCAGTATCCCCAATTTGGAAGTCTCACACTATTTTCTGTCTTTTCAAATCATATTCTACCAGTGGCTTAGATTCACTGTGTGTTCAGTGGCCACTGTTATTGCAGCAACAATGTTCCATTTAAAAGTAGGTTAATTTCTCATGATACTATAATACATATGACATTATATTGATATTGGTTCTGACTCTACTAATTTAAATTTTGTGATAGTAAAATTCAGAATGAAATGATACTGACCTTGGCACTAACTGTAAAAGCCAAGAAAATGAATGGGTAAAAAAATCCCTAGGGGATATTAACTCATTTAAGAAACCAAACTACTTTCAACCCTTTGGACACATTTTAACAGCAAAACTAATGTTTATTGACTTGGAAGCATTCAGTTGAGTTAGTTACTCTATGTATTTGAAAATAATAAATTTGCAATTAGAACACCAAAGTATTCTTTCGTTAGTTCATGTAGATCTTTGCCTATGTAGCATGATTTGGTGCAGAATAGAGGGCATACTTTTTATTCATCTATATTTTCAGTAAAACATAAGATTGAAATTTAAAATGATCTTAAGTCATCTTCATTTACATTTTACTTAAAGGTCATTTTTAGATTTTCTTCACTAGCTGTATTTAGTAATAAACTAACCTTTATCGTGTGACTAAATTGCTTCTGAATTTTCAAAAACTGTGTTTCATTTTTAAAGGCTTATTTTTAAGCGAATTATCATACAAAATTATACCTCAATTACTTTCCCAAAGTGAGTAGTAGTTATTTCATTAACATGTTTATATATTAACATTAACCAGTTTGCCAAATGAATTGTCAGTTGCCCTGCATAAACATGAAAGCAAAAGCTTTGGAAACGATTTCGGATGATCTGAACCTCGATTAAGAAAAATATTCTGAACTTTATCAACTTTTTTGAAGGGTTAGGGATGAGCCTCAGAAAAGTTTCACCCTTGATGAAGTAGATGAGGTGGGGTAAAGTTCCAGCAGGCATCTGGGCCAGGAGTGGGCTTAGGCTGGTTCCTTTTACATACAGTGGCCATAACCT
Source organism: Phocoena phocoena (assembly GCF_963924675.1). Classification (NCBI taxonomy): domain Eukaryota; kingdom Metazoa; phylum Chordata; class Mammalia; order Artiodactyla; family Phocoenidae; genus Phocoena; species Phocoena phocoena. Next base: position 13,951,717 of record NC_089235.1, read on the forward strand.
TTGTAGGTGCTGTGATTCCATAATAGTTATCATGGTTAGTCTTTTGTTTTCAAAACTTTTACTACGTAAAAGCTTTGCTTTTAACAGTGATCTCAGCGTTCATATTGCCAAGCTGTGCTATGCAGACACATGGCCTACTTCACTCAGGATAGCTTGCTTCTCTCACTGAGAAGAGATGTCTGAAGTCTACTAGGTGTACTAAGATAGATACATATATATACACACACACATATATTTATAATGTTTTGTTTTTACGGTAATACATTATAAAACTTACTTAGATTCTTCTGTCTTATTTTGTATGAAGGTATGAACTATATAGTTGTTCAATATGTTGAATGTCTGTCTAAATATGCCGTAAGCATACCTGGTAGGCCATCTTTTGATCACTGGCACTAGTTTGCTGCTCCATCTGGAGTCTATTGACCTGGCTTTGCCGTCAGAAGAAGTAGCCAATTACGAACAAAATTGTTGAATTCTTACATGATAGTTCTAGTTTGAATAGCTAATTTGGGGTGCAAACAACAGAATAAATGTTATCCACTCATGTGTTCATTCAACAAACGTGTTTGAGAATTCACTTCGTAAAAGGCACAGCCAGTGGGCCTCATTTATGTGTTGCGTGTATTTGGTTCAAAAATCTTGACAGTATCTCCGCTGTGTTAATCTCCTCTGTGTCTTTTACTTGGAATGATATTATTTGTAACACAAACCTATTCTAATACAATGTATGTATATATACTGTGTGAAGTCAAGAATGCTAAGTAAGTAAAATGCCCTAGAAAAAGTACATTTAAATTTGAGTATCTAATGCCTCAAGCAAATTTACTAGAGTTTCAGATGAATATATATTTTTGTAACTGCCAAGTAAATGAGTAGAACATAGCTTTTTGTTTAAAAAATATTTTTATAAGTATTCATTTACACAGTATTCATTATTTTCAACATTAAAATATCAAATTGGTTCTATAAATAGTGATTCTTTTGAATATATTCATATTTAACATTGTATAACACCCAAACTGTAATGACAATTTCATCCAAATATATTATTATAGTAGTCTGTTTTTCCTTTGTAAAATATACATGTAACATAGTTTCAATCACTCAGTATTTTGTGTGTGTTAAAATGATCAAGTGTATTATGTATTTTATATCATTTATTTTTGTCGGCATAAAAAGACTATATTCCGTAAGCATACCTGGTAGTGTATAAAACTGCAGCAGAACAGTAACATTGTATCATACATGTCAAAAATAATAAAGAGAAATCTAGTACGACCATCTCAGTTTCTATCCATTTAAATTTAATTAATTTCTGTTATGTTCTCACCTGTTTAGGAGACACAAATATCCATGAAACAGAGCTTTTCACCCTTTAAGAATTCACAAGCTCAGTAGAAGAAATTTGATAAACATGTGAAACAAGTCTACAAGTATGAACCAAGGTGAGTTGTAGAGACAGTGACTGTTAGAAAAAGAAGCTAACTATGAGCAGGAAAGCTTCATGGAAGATAAGAGACTGTGTGTCCCCTGAATTAACTAGCCAATCTACCAGGGTTTATTCAGTACCTGTTATGGATAAGCCCCTAGCCTAGTTGCATAATATATGCAATTATAAATACATATAATTCCCAAACTCTGCAGTTAAAGAACTTGGTATATATCGATGATTAACGCAGTGCACAAACCAAAATTGTAACTACCAACATAAGGCAATACACACTAATACAAAATGAGAGGTAAGACAATGAAAAATGGGTACTATAGAAATTCGAGGAATTTATCAATAGATTCAATCCAACATCTCTTTATGGGACACCTAGGAATTACTTATCAGGTACTGAGCTAAGCTGGCTGTTTAATCCTTAGAAACATATATAGCTATTGCACATGTGGAGTTTACCGTCTAGAAGGGGAAGACTGACAAAAAAATACAGAAATAATGAGAGATGGCTAGGTCAGCTTTCAGCATGTGTAAGATTAAGCAATGGAAGAAGGGAATGCAACCTTTTTAACAAAAACATCATGCATACAGGCAAGATGCAAATGTGCCAGATATTTTGGTGAGTTGGTGAGTAGATCAGTTTGGATAGAGGATTAAGATTTGTGAATGTGGTAACTAATGACGTTGAGCTTTTATCATGTGTTTTTGGCTATTAAAATAATGATTTTTTAGGAACTGTCTGTTTAGATGCTTGTACATTTTTACTGAGTTTGTTGCTTTTTATTATTGCTTTATAAAGTTCTTTATATACCAAAAATCAAAACAAAAAAAGATTTGTGAATGGAATTTGATAGGGATTGCATTGAATCCCATAGATTGCCTTGGATAGTATAGTCATTTTAACAATACTGATTCTTCCAATCCAAGAACACGGTATATCTTTCCATCTGTTTGTGTCATCTTCAGTTTCTTTCATCAGCGTCTTAACAGTTTTCAGAGTAAAGGTGTTTTGCCTCCTTAGGTAGGTTTATTCCTCGGTATAGTATTCTTTTTGATGCAATGGTAAATGGGATTGTTTCCTTAATTTCTCTTTCTGATCTTTTGTTGTTAGTGTATAAAACTGCAGCAGATTTCTGTGCATTGATTTTGTACCCTGCAACTTTACTGTAATCATTGATGATCTCTAGTAGTTTTCTGGTAATGTCTTTAGGATTTTCTATGTATAGTATTGTGTCATCTGCAAAGAGTGATAGTTTCACTTCTTCTTTTCCAGTTTGGATTCCTTTATTTCTTTTTCTTCTCTGATTGCTGTGGCTAGGACTTCCAAAACTATGTTGAATAGAAGTGGAGAGTGGGCATCCTTGTCTTGTTCCTGATCTTAGAGGGAATGCTTTCAGCTTTTCACCCTTGAGCATGATGTTAGCTGTGGGTTTGTCATATATGGTCTTTAAAAATGTTGTGGTATGTTCCCTCTATACTCACATTCTGGAGAGTTTTTTGTCATAAATGGATGTTGAATTTATCAAAAGCTTTTTCTGTATCTATTGAGATGATCATATAGTTTTTATTCTTCAGTTTTTTAATGTGGGGTATCACATGGATTGATTTGTGGATGTTGAAAAATCCTTATATCCCTGGGATAAATCCCACTTCATCATGGTGTATGATCCTTTTACTGTATTCTTGGATTTGATTTGCTAGTATTTTGTTGATTTTTGCATCTATGTTCATCAGTAATATTGGCCTTTAATTTTCTTTTTTTGTGGTATCTTGACTGGTTTTGGTATCAGTGTGATGGTGGCCTCATTTTTTCACAGAACTAGAGCAAAATATTTTTTAATTTGTATGGAAACACAAAAGACCCCAAATAGCCAAAGCAGTCTTGAGAAAAGAAAAAAAAATATGGAGCTGGAGGAATCAGGCTCCCTAACTTGAGACTATACTACAAAGCTACAGTAATCAAGACGGTAGGGTACTGGCACAAAAACAGAAATATAGATCAATGGAACAGGATAGAAAGCCCAGAAATAAACCCACACACCTGTGGTCAATTAATCTATGATAAAGGAGGCAAGAATATACAATGGAGAAAAGACAGCCTCTTCAATAAGTTGTGCTGGGAAAACTGGACAGCTATATGTAAAAGAATGAAATTAGAACATTCTCTAACACCATATACAAAAACAAACTCGAAATGGATTAAAGACCTAAATGTAAGACTGGATCCTAAAAAACTCCTAGAGGAAAACATTGGCACAACACCCTTTGACATATATCACAGCAGTATATTTTGCATCCGCCTCCTAGAGTAATGGAAATAAAAACAAAAATAAACAAGTGGGGCCTAGTTAAACTTAAAAGCTTTTGCACAACAAAGGAAACCATAAACAAAATGAAAAGACAACCACAGAATGGGAGAAAATATTTGCACACAATGTGGCCTACAAGGAATTAATTTCCAAAATGTACAAACAGCTCATACACCTCAATATCAAAAAACAAACAACCCAATCAAAAAATGGGCAGAAGATCTAGACATTTCTCCAGTGACATACAGATGGCCAAGAGGTACATGAAAAGATGCTGCCCATCGCTAGTTATTAGAGAAATGCAAATCAAAGCTACAATGTGGTATCACCTCACTCTGGTCAGGATGACCATCATCAAAAAGTCTACAAACAGAGCTTCCCTGGTGGCGCAGTGGTTGAGAGTCCACCTGCCGATGCAGGAGACATGGGTTCGTGCCCCGGTCTGGGAAGATCCCACATGCCGCAGAGCGGCTGGGCCCGTGAGCCATGGCCGCTGAGCCTGCGCGTCCAGAGCCTGTGCTCTGCAACGGGAGAGGCCACAACAGTGAGAGACCTGCATACTGCAATAAAAAAAAAAAAAAAAAAAGTCTACAAACAGTAGATGCTGTAGAGGGTGTGGAGAAAAAGGAACTCGCCTATACTTTTGGTGGGAATGTCAATTGGTACAGCCACTATGGAGAACAGTGTGGAGGTTCCTTAAAAAACTAAAAATAGAGTTATCATATAATCCAGCAATCCCACTCCTGGGCATATATCCCGAGAAAACTATAATTTGAAAAGAGACATGCACCCCAGTGTTCATTGCAGCACTATTTACAATAGCCAAGACATGGAAACAACCTAAATGTCCATCGACAGATGAATGGATAAAGAAGATTTGGTATATATATACCCATGGAGAATTAGCCATAAAAAAGAATGAAATAATGCCACTTGCATCAACATGGATGGATCTAGAGATTATTATAGTAAGTGAAGTAAGTCAAAGACAAATATATGATGTCACTTATATGTGGAATCAATAAAAAGAGATACAAATGAACTTATTTACAAAACAGAAATAGACCCACAGACATATAAAGCAAACTAATGGTTACCAAAGGAGAAAAGGGAGAGGGGATAAATTAGGAGTTTGGGATTAACATATACACACTACCATATGTAAAATAGATAAAAAAACAAGGATCCAGTATATAGCACAGGGAACTATACTTAGTATTTTGAAATAACCTACAATGGAAAAGAATCTGAAAAAGAATATTTTATATATATATATATATACTGAAAAGAATATTTTATATATATATATATACTGAATCACTGTGCTGTACACCTGAAACTAACACAACATTGTAAATCAACTATACTTCAGTAACAAAAGATTTGTGGATGTGATTAGAGAGAGATCTGGATAGAAAAGAAGGTTGAATCTGGATGCTATAGGTCTCTGAATGCCAGACTAAGAAGTCTGGACATTTTACGTGTTACAAAAATTGAGATATCTAGTTCATAACAGTAATAAAGAATTATGAAATCCCAGTGAGGAGTTTGAAAAATGTGTATGTTGTTGACTGTATAGGCTACCTCATAAAAGTGAAAAGAAATAATCATTGGTGGAAACAAAAATCAATAACTAAATTTGACCTTTTGGATATTGCTGCTATACTGAGATTGCAAATATAATGCAGTCATAAGAAGAAAATGGAATCAACAAGCAGAGGCTATTTGTTTTAGAACAGCGTTCCAGACACTGGTGTTCCAGAGATGCTATTAGGTGACACACACACACACACACACACACACACACATTGTATTTTGTGGTTCAAATAGATTTAAGAAACACAGAGTTAAGCAGATTTCTTTATCATAGGATAAAGAAATCTGACCTTTTAGTGTACTTATGAAAATCATGATTTTGGAAGAGAGAGGTGGGATGTTGTGGTTCCCAGCTTACCAGAAGATAGGACATGTTTCATAGAAGATTTGCTAATATTTTCTTAGAATACTAATATTTGGCAGAGCACAATGTGGGAAAACTCTTCTAAAAACTTCATGATAAAGGGGAAAAAGGTAAACGAGAGATGGAACAGCCATTTATCACCTGGTTGGGGGTAGGGTGCCATTAAGGCTTAAAGGAAGAACTGACAAATATTTTTTTTTGGTTATCTATTTCTTAAAAAATGTTATTGCAGTATAGTTGACTTGCAATGTTGTGTTAGTTTCAGGTGTACAGCAAAGGAACTGATAAATATTGACGTAAATGAACAGTAGCAGTAGATTAGAATTAAAATCAGGTTGTGACATTGTCACCATTCTTCCATGTTCGGGATAGTAGGGGCTCGGATGAACTTATTCCACAGAGAAATGCAGATGGCTCCTCTCCCTGTAATATGATGGGACGTTAGGGTAGAGGACATTTTAGTAAGTCAACAATTGGCACCAGTTTGCCAAGTTTTCTGGACTAAATTTGTAATTCTCCACGGCCATGTCCAGGATGTCTTGTTAAGATGACTTAAAGGTAAAAGACCAATTTTCTCTTCACAAAAGGTATTTTAAAATATGTTAAGTGTGGGGTTTTCTAGACTGACATTGGTCTGCCATTTGAACATGATCTGAATGCAGTAATACAAATATCTCACTGATTTTCTGAAGCTGGGTCTTGATAATATAAACCCGCAGGTCATCTCCGAGATGCCTTGGGATCAGGAATTTTCCAGTGAACCCTCTTCACTGTTAATTAAAGTGAACGAATGGGAGAAAGTTTCAGTATAAAACTGTCTAGAAATTCAGCAAGTCGCAGAGTTCCTCGACCCTCTGCCCTCAACTCACTATCTTGCTTTTACTTAGGAGAGTCCTGTGAATTCCTTGTCAGAAAAGTGATAAAATATATTATTCCAGGGCTGGGTGCTCGGAGAAAAAGGCAGTGATCACCACATGATATAGTAGAGTGTTCTTTTTAGGGCACTTTAGTGCAGAAGGATGAAGACAAGTGGGGATATAAATGATGGTCCAAGAATGACTAAGGACATCCAGGGACAGATTGCCAGGAAATATTAGGTCTATTAAAAACTGCTGCCACTCAAACTGCCCTCACGTTGACTCACTGTTAAAAATGTTTATCTCAGTCAGAGGTTAGAAGTTAAGATGTTACCTAACTTTAGCAATGGGGTATCTGGAACAGAAAAAATTGGCTTGATGATGATATGAAAAGTCTTTTCTATACAGACTTTGAAAAACTTATTTGAATTGTACAAAATATTGGTTGGAAGGTTAGCCAGGATAAGCTTTTTTTTCCCACTTTTCCCTAATTTAGGTGAAATTCACGTAACATAAACTCAACCATTATAAAGTATGCGATTCACCAGCATTTAGTACTTTCTCTATGTCGTGTGTGCAACCGTCACCTCTGTCTAGTTCCAAACATTTTCATCCCATCCAAATAGGTTTTTATTAAATTAAACTTTTGAGATAATTGTAGATTTACATTTTTGACAAAGTTGCAAAAGCAATTCAATGAAGGAAGGACAGCCTTTTCACCAGATGGTCCTCGGACAATTGGACATCCATAGGTAGAAAAATGATCCTTAGGGCTTCCCTGGTGGCGCAGTGGTTGAGAGTCCGCCTGCTGATGCAGGGGACGCGGGTTCGTACCCCGGTCCGGGAGGATCCCACATGCCACGGAGCGGCTGGGACCGTGAGCCATGGCCGCTGAGCCTGCGCGTCCGGAGCCTGTGCTCCGCAACGGGAGAGGCCACAACAGTGAGAGGCCCAAGTACCAAAAAAATTTTTTTAAAAATTAAAAAAAAAAAAAAATGATCCTTAAACTCAACGTTATGCCTCATACAAAAATTAACTCCAAATGGATCATGGACCTAAGTGTAAAACATACAATGACAGAACTTTTAGGAAAAATATAAAATAAAATCTGTGGGATCTAAGGCTAGATAGAATTCTTAGACTTGACCCAAAAATCATGATCTATAAAAGGAAAAATTGATAAATTAGAGCTTATCAAAATTTAAAGCTTTTTCTATTTTAAAGCCTATGTGAAGACAGTAAAAAGACAAGTTCCAGACTGGGAGAAAATAGTTTCAAACTAAATATTTGACAAATTACTAGTGTCTAAGAATATGTAAAGAAGTCTGAAAAAAGCCCGTTGCAAAAGATTTCATACTGTATGATTCCATTTACATAGTTTTCTTAAAATGGCAAAATTACAGAAATAGAGAATAGATTAGAGAGAAGTGGACAGGAAGGAAGTGGTGTGGCTATACAAGGGTGACAAGAATGATCCTTGTGGTGATGGAAAGTTCTCCATTTTGGCAGTATTAATACTGATATCCTGGTTATGAAGCTCTGCTATACTTATGCAAGACATGACTTTTCAGGGAAACTGGGTAAAGGGCATTCAGGATCTCTCTGAAATATTTCTTACAACTGCATGTGAATCTATAATTATCTCAATAAAAATTTCAATTAAAAATATAGAATGAGGGGCTTCCCTGGTGGTGCAGTGCTTCAGAGTCCGCCTGCCAATGCAGGGGACACGGGTTCGTACCCCGGTCCAGGAAGATCCCACATGCCACGGAGCGGCTGGGCCCGTGAGCCATGGCCGCTGAGCCTGCGCGTCTGGAGCTTGTGCTCCGCAACGGGAGAGGCCACAACAGTGAGAGGCCCGCATACCGCAAAAAAAAAAAAAATATATATATATATATATATATATATATATATATATATATATATATATATATAAAAGGAGTTTTAGGTGCCTCTCAAAATGGTAGCTTCAAAGGTAGCTTTATTAGTAAGGAAAATATATTCCTGAAAATGAAATCACATTTTGAGATAAGGGCTAATAAGCATGATAATTTCTTCCTTATTCTTTCCTCCTCCTAGCGTTCTTTCATTCAATGATTCAGAAAGTCATCGGCACGAATTGAGCACCCACTATGTGAAAGCTTGGTGCTGGAATTGAGTACCCTGCCGCCCTCTGGGGCTGCTTGAGGAGCTCGTATTTTCAAGGTGTGGCAAGCCTGTGACCAGAGGAACAGTCTAGTACTCTGATTCAGGGGGCCGCTGCAGCAATTAATAGCTGTGTGACCGAGGGCAACTTACTTCTTTGACCCTCAAAATTCTCTGAGCTGTAAAACTATAATAATCATGCCCCTTACTTCACAGGACTGTAGCATGTATTAAATGAGATAATGTAGGTAAAAGTTTAGCACTGAGCCTGTCACCTAGAAACACCCTATAGTGTTCACTAGATAACAGAATATTAAATGTTATAAAGTAGAGCAAAGTTAGGGGGAAGGACCTATCCTCCATTTCTTCAGACAGATGGCTTATTTGGGGAATAGGAAGATGGGATTGGAGGGGTTAGCTGCCCTTTGAAAGCATGGTATGCCATGTAAAGGAGTTTGCAGTTTATCTTGCGGGCGATGCTAGACCTTTGGAAGTTTTCAAGCAGGTCAGCAAATGAAATGATCAAAATAGCTACATTCGCAGCAGTGCGGTTAGAAGGCTGTTAAAATAAACAAAACCAAGTTTCTCAGAGTGGGATTCTCAGACCAGGTTCATCAGAGTTTCTTCAAGGATTAAGCTTAGGGATTTCATTTTAGTAAGCTTCTCAGGTGATTCTCTTTGCACTTTGGGATTTGAGAATCGCTGGTCTACAGGAAAAGTGATGGAATTCTTAACAAAAGAGTACCACAGAGAATAGAGAAGAGGAGTTCTGAGAAATACATAGGAGGTATATTAACAAGATGTGTTAATTCACTGGATGTGAGGAAGCAAATTAAAGGAACAAATCAAGGACATCTCCAAAGGTTTTAGCTTGGACAGTTGGCCCCCATAATAAGGGAAGGCAGGATGAGTTGCAGTTTTGAAAGAAAATAAAATATAGTTGGCCCTCCATATCCACAGGTTTCACATCCACAGATGCAATCAGCTAGAGATCGAAAATATTTTTTTAAAATTCCAAAAAGTTTCAAAAAGCAAAACTTGAATTTGCTGCATGCCAGCAACTACTTATATCGCATTTACAACTATTTACACTGTATTAGGTATTATAAGTAGCCTAGAGATGATTTAAAGTATACAGAAGGATGTGCATAGGTTATATGCAAATACTGTGCTATTTTATTGAAGGGACTTGAGCATCCCAGGTTTTCATATGTGTGAAAATCCTGGAACCAATCTCCCATCAATACCGAGGGACAATGGTATATGCACCTTGCAGCATGTTGAATTTGAGGACATCCAGGTGGAGGTAGCCAGTAGTCCAACTAAAAACATCTGTATGGATTTTAAGTAAAAGATGGGGACTGGAAATCTAGGAAATATGTGGGAATAATAAGGCAAGGCCACCTGCAAGAACACATGGAGTTAGAAGACTAGAAAGCTGAGTATAAAATTCTGAGACACTAAAATTTAAGCAAAAGTAAAGATGCTGTGAATGCAACCCAGAGGAAATATTTTAAGTGGTTGAGAGGAGATTCAAGAAATAGGGTGGTCATGGAAGTCAGAAAAGTAGAGTTCAAAGAGGGAATTGCCAAATGATTCATTGATTTTAAGTAGATTGAGAAGTAAAAAGAACATTTGACTCTTTATTTATTTATTTTTTGCGGTATGCGGGCCTGTCACTGTTGTGGCCTCTCCCATTGCGGAGCACAGGCTCCGGACGCACAGGCTCAGCCGCCATAGCTCACGGGCCCAGCCGTTCCGCGGCATGTGGGATCCTCCCAGACCGGGGCACAAACCCGCGTCCCATGCATGGGCAGGCGGACTCTCAACCACTGCACCACCAGGGAAGCCCTGACTCTTTAATTTTTTTAATTTTCTTTATTTCTACATGCTTCTTGTAAGATCAAAAAAAAATTATAGTGATTAATCTCACCAGTGCCCACTGTCCATCACCTTTATATATGTATTACATAGATTATATAATATTGATACCTGTATTGACCCTGTTCTTTGAGTATAAGTAATAGAGAAAGCAAAGTTTGAGTGACTTGAACAACCAAAACAAAACATTAAAAGGATACAATGAAGTTGTTAAATGTTTTAGGACGATCTGCTGGGCAGGACCAGCCCTCAGGATTAAAATGTCATCAGAAATTTCTCTTCATCTCTTCACTTTGCTTCCCTCTGTTTCTGCTCCTTTCTCAGACCATCTCTCCCTTAGTGATAGCAAATTGGCCACCAGCATCACTAAGCTTATATTTCACACAATTTACCACCTGCAGTTGAAGAGAACTTACCAAAAGTGCTGCAGAATTCCTGCACTGCTTTTGATTGGTTTAGTCTGAGTCATGTGACTTCCCTTAAGCCAATCACTAGAGCCAAGCAGATTCTGTACTCTTATTGGCAAGACTGGAATTACACTGTCTATCTCTTAACTAATAGTGGGGGCTGTCAGAGGATGCCCAAAAGAAAATCAGGGTGATGTTACCAGAAGCAGAAATGGATTCTGGGCAAGCATAAACAACTGATGGCTTTGAGAATAGTACTAGTCATGTACCAATCTTAATTACACGCTTTATCTTGCATTGACAAGTCTATTAGTGTATTTCCTCTTCTGTAAATCTCCTGATCTTTTAAAACTAGTAGTTATCTTTAAAAGAGACACTTGGTCCAGAAGACAGATTACAGTAGGTTATATATTGAGTAGAAAAGGAAAACAAAGGTCACTTTTCTTATCAAGTTGATGGAAAGGAAAGGAGCTATAGTTTGAATAGGAAGCAGTACAAAGTTTTTTGTTTTTGTTTTAGCTTGTAGGCATGGGATCAATGAAGATTTATTTCTCTGTTAAGAATGAAAATGCTAGATTTTTTTTCCATGTAGCTATTAGGTCAAATGCTTTTCACGATAAGCATATATAAATATACATGTCTTGGATTTGTTTTATTTGGCTTTGGATCCTGGGGTCCATTATTTAACTGTAAGTCTCCAATGTGATGTTAACCTCGGGAGAGGTTCCCGTGTGTTTTGGGAAAATGTGTTAAGGAGTCCCAATGCATATTTGGCAAATTAAGTGAGCCGAGCAGAGCTTCATATTTTATATCAGACATTATCCAAGAGTTGAAAAGTTATCAGTGTGGCTAGCTAAAGAATTTAGATACATTTTGAAATTTTAATATTTAAATCGCACACATTATTGTCCATAGTATAAAAGTATTCTTAAAAAGTAAACCAAATGAAGAAGGTTGTTGGTACACAATCTTGTATTCAGATCTAAACAATGTGTGGAGTGTGTAATTCTGAGCTTATTCCCTGACCATTCTCTCCCTGCTTTGGGAATAAAGTTAAAAGTCAGAGGTAGAAAAACTAGATGATTATTACCAGGGCAGTACTCACTGTGTGAGTTAATAAATAAATATCACTGGCCTTGAACTTCAACTTTAAAACTCAAATCCAGAAAGAAATATGACTTGTGAGTAAAAGAAGATGATGAAGGGCCATCACACAATGTTTTCACATCTGACATTATAAATCATGAAGACATGTAAGAGGCATTGCCTTTAGCTTTTCTCAAGTTTCTGGGGTACATTTCAAGCATCTTTTGGAGTGACTTCAACCCACTGTCACTTTATTCCTCAACTAGAGGAGAAAAGGAAAAGGGCCGTGATTAAGTTTCATTTTTCCTAGGACCATTTCATCAAAGTCTATGACATTAGCTAAACAGAGTTATCAGATGCCTGAGCCCCGGGCGACAGACTACAAGTGATGCCAAGTTCATCATTAGAGAAGAGGCAGAGTGAAAAGTTATCCGAAATATCTTATATTAACATCATGGGAGTAATGTCATTAGAAATGTTAAAGTTGAATCACATCTCCATTTCCAGTATCAGAATTAGTATTATGTTAAGTATAGAGACAGTGGGAAATGGCATGCCAGAAAGGAAGGGTATGGTATCAGTAAGGTAATGTATATTCTACAGATAAGGCAGTGCTAATTCTATGATTGGCATAAAGAATTTTCCTGATCTTAGCTGACTGAGTGGTGGGGCTTAGGGGGTTGTATTGCCCATGGCTTTTATTTTCTGCATTCTGATGTTTTGACATCTGGGGCCTTACTGACCCTGAAGACTGCTCCTCCCAGGGTGACCCAACTCCTTGTGAGAGTAAACAGCTCACCAGCTACAGTGCTTTTCAAATGCAAACCAACCAATCCAGGGCCCATATCCCCACCATCTTTTTTATCAGGCTCTCACACTTGGGCCCCTCTCCCCCTGCCCTACTCACTGCAGGGCCAGGTACCAGACAGCTAGGGACAGCCCCTGCACCCCAGAGCCTGCTGCTGTTGCTGAAGCAGCCAGTCCAAGCCTGCGTACCCTGCCCCACCTGTTTCATCTCAGAGAAACAACAATAAAGGCTCTTGTTCTCATTTTCCCTCCTCCTCCTCTGCATCCTGACCAACCCTGGTGCTTCCCCTTTTGTCCCCCGTATGGCATGGTGTACCTCTCCTCTTGGGAACTGTAACAAACTATCTTTTCTTTTTTTTTCTTTTTTTATAAATTTATTTATTTATCTTTCACTGCGTTGGGTCTTCATTGCTATGCGCAGGCTTTCTCTAGTTGCGGCGAGCGGGGCCTACTTTTCATTGTGGTGCGTGGGCTTCTCATTGCAGTGGCTTCTCTTGTTGCAGAGTGCAGGCTCTAGGCACATGGGCTTCAGTAGTTGTGGCTCACGGGCTCAGTAATTGTGGTTCGCAGGCTCTGGAGCACAGGCTCAGTAGTTGTGGCGCACGGGCTTAGTTGCTCTGCGGCATGTGGGACCTTCCCGGACCAGGGCTTGAACCCGTGTCCCCTGCAGTGGCAGTCAGATTCTTAACCACTGCTCCTCCAGGGAAGTCCCAAACTATCTTTTCAATGGCAATCATGTCCTGGTCTGTCAGCCTTACCATCCCCAAATAATAATAAAACCTATCTTTAAACAGGGATGGGGGTATGAGAGGTGGCAGGAGTTAATTTCTTCTTAGGATATCTGATACACTGACAGTAAAGCTCTGTTGGATGGTCAGATTGTTCCCAGTACCACTTTGTGACAGTCCTGGCAGAGTCTCTCACTTTTAACTGCTTGAAGGCAGGGGACACCAAAACTTAACCAGCGTCACCTACCGTACTTCAGAGTCCATCAGCTTTAGGCGTAGAACTGCGTGACATTTTTCCAAGAGAGCCAGGACTCATTCTTTTTTTAAATCATGTAGTGGGTTAATCTATATGTGGGGAATAGGGGTCAAGTGGTAGTTCCTAAGTCTAGCTCACCATCAGAGTCACTCACAGAATCAGAAGACAAAAACGTACCTTTTCTCAGGCCTCCCCCCAGTTTCACTAAGTAATTCTGGTGACTTGCCAGGTTTGGAAACTCTTAAGAGAATATAGCTTAAACCAGTGCAACTTAAACTTTAATTTGCTTATACATCCCCTGGAAATCTTGTTGAAACACAGATTCTGACTCACTGGGTCTGAGTGGGGTCTGAGATTGCATTTCTAGTGAGCACACATTTTGAGCAGCAAGGACCAGCACTCAGTTTACCCAGAGGGGCCTTTAAATATAAAGATTCCTGGGCTTCCCTGGTGGCGCAGCGGTTGAGAGTCCGCCTGCCGATGCAGGGGACACGGGTTCGTGCCCCGGTCCGGGAAGATCCCACATGCCGCAGAGCGGCTGGGCCCGTGAGCCATGGCCGCTGAGCCTGCGCGTCCGGAGCCTGTGCTCCGCAACGGGAGAGGCCACAACAGCCAGAGGCCCGCGTACCACAAAAAATAATAATAATAATAAATAAAAAAATAAAGATTCCTGGGAACTTGTCTGGAGATTCTGATTCATCACGATGGGCTGTACCTGGGAATCATCTCAGATAATTTTATCATCAGATTACTTTATCATTTAGGATACACCAGCCTAACGAAAATATCTGAGAGTCGTACAATAGTGACAATAGCCATAATACAAAGAATTTATTTTTTAATGGTATGTATTAGCCCCCTCTATGTACCAGCACTGTTCCAGGCTGTGGGGCTAACATGATACATTAAAACAGGAATTCCTGCTTCCCATGAAGAGGGTGGCAAATGAAAGAGTAAACTTCCCAATAGATAAAATAATTCCACAGAATGGTAAGTGCTTTGAACATGATAAAGCGCTATGGTAAGGAGACAGCATCCTAGAGAGTTGCTGATGGGCAAGATAATAGCAAACACGACAGTAACTGTGCTAAAAAGGACACTTAGCATCTGGGAAGCAGATTTTACAAGTCAGGAAGTGTTGAAGCATTTTGCCTGCATGATTCTGTTTCCTTCCCACACCGAACTTAGGACGGATCGACTATCATCTTCATTTTACAGGTGAAGCAGCTGAGGCTTACAGAAGTGTATTAACTTGTCTTTTAAATTTTTAGTTTTAATTGTGATGAAATAGCCATAACATAACATTTACCATCTCAACCATTTTTAAGTATACAGTTTGCACACATTGTTGTGTGACCAATGTTCATAACTGATTTTAACGTTGTAAAACTGAAATGCCATACCCCTTAAACACTAACTCCCCTCCCCCCTCCCCCAGTCCCTGGCAACCATTTTTCTACTGTCTGTCTCTAACAATTTGACTGTTCCAGGTACCTCATACAAGTGGAATCATACAGTATTTGTCTTTCTGTGACTGGTTTATTTCACTTAGTCCAATGTCTTTAAGATGTAGCATGTGATAGAATTTCCTTTGTTTTTACAGCTGAATAATATTCCTCTGTATGTATGTGTGGCTGAACCACACTGATGCCCTTTGGTCAGCTTCATCTTAGGCCCATAGTGCCACCCCCTCCCTTCTCTGAATGACTTGAGTGTTAGACTACTCACAAGGAATGCACCCAAGCCAGGCAAGTTTCCTATCAACTTTTCCCCTTGCCTACATCTGATATGAAAACTGGAAGAATGCCTTTTGCTGACACAGGTGGTTAAGGGTCATGAGACCCCCCCGGGAGGAGGAAACACTCCCATTTCCAGTCAGTGCAGATGTGCTTCTCACTTGGTAGTCAGATCCCATTGGCCTCCTTAAATCCTCCTGCAGCCCTTTGGGTGGTGCAGACTGCAGCTGAGGAAGCCCCTGGATTATCACCCACGCGCTCCTGCCTGCATGTAAGTTCCCCGCAATGCACTTCATAATTGCACTTTATGGACTTGCCTATTTCATTTCTTGGTCTCAAAGTTCCTTCTCAGTTTGGAGGCTATTAATCAATATCTCCACCTCCCTGCAGTGTATGTGCCACATTTTGCTTGTTTATTCATCTGTTGATGGACACTTAGGTCGCTGCCGCCATGTGACTCCTGCAAATACGCTGCTGTGAGCGTGGGTGTAATAACTGGCCCTCTTGCCTGTTTTCAGACACATCAAACTGACCAAGGTCCTTCTTGCCTCACGCCTTCATTGCTAGTTCCCCTTCCAGGAAGGCCTCTCCTCACATATTCTCCTGGTTCAGTCTGACACTTTGCTCAAGTCTCTGCCGAATGTTACCTCCAAGGAGAAGCCTCCCCTGACAACCCCATGTAAAACTGTGCCTCCCCGGCCTCATGTCTGTGATTTCACTTTGGTTTATTTTTCTTCAGAGCACTTGTCAGTACCTGGCATTGTATTATGTACTCTGCTTGTTTATTGCCTGTCTCCCCCTGTCCACAAATATTACCTCCAAGAAAGCAGACTTTGTCTCTTCCTATAACGTTCTATCTCTAATGCCTAGGATAATACCTGGCAATGAGTAGGTGTAAATATTTATGAATGAATGAATGGATGATGGAAGGAAGGAAGTGGTGAAATAAAGTATTTGAATCCAGACACTCTGCTTCCAAGGCCTTTGCAGGGGTGTTGGATGGATGGGGCATGGAAGTAGATCTTCTAGATGGAGGGAAACTTGTGGTGGGGATGAGTAGTATCAGTGATGAGGTTCTAGAAGTATCACCCAGCTGCTACAGGTAGAAGAAACAGAGCCTAAGCATAAGAAATCAAAAGTGAAACAAAATCCTTAGAGTGGGTGGAATAGTGGCCCACAGAAGATATGCCCATGAGCTAGCCTCCGGAACTTGTAAATGTAACCTTACTTATAAAAAGGATCTTTGAAAAGAATCTTGAGATGTGATCATCCTGAATTATGTGAGTGGATCCTAAATCCAGTGACAGATTCCTTATAAGATACAGAGGGAGATTTGAGACACAGAGGAGAAAGACACGTGAAAACAAGGCAGAGACTGGAGTTATGCAGCCACAGCCAAGGCGACTCTTGGAGAAGCAACAAGGAAGGATTTTCCCTAGAACCTCTGGAGGAAGCCCCTCCCTGCCAATGCCTTGATTTCAGACTTCCGTCCTCCAGATCTGTGAGAGAGTATGTTCCGGTGGTTTCAGGCTACCAGGTTTGTGGTAATTTGTATGACAGCCCTAGGAAACTCATAAATCCTACATTTAGCAAATCAGAAGCGATTAGGAGTGAAGGCTAGAGTTTGGCTTTCCTGCTGGTTCTAGGACCCAGTTGAGCCACGTTGAAGACAGGCCTTAAGGCACCAGGGGTACTCGCAACCTCCTGACTCTGCATATGTGACCTGACTGGCTCTGGCACTGCACAGGGCAACGTGGGGCAGTGCCCTCCCTTCGGGCTTCTGGGTGAGGTGGGCTGTGTAGAGCCAGCAAGGGCTAACTGCACCGCAGCGTGAATAAGCAAGCTCTCTCAGCTGCGGTTTCCACGGTCTGTACAACTTTCTGTGGTTTAACCAAGTGACAGAGGATTGTAAAATGCAAAATATACCTACCAAAAAAGAAAACATCGTGGGGAATGAAAATATCCCCCCAAAGTCAATTCTCCAAATGATAAAAAAAAAAAATTCCCATTTCTAAGTCTTTATCAAGTATATCCAACATTTTGCTCGGTGAAGAAGCGGCCTTTTTTTCTTTCTCTCTCTTTCTGAGATTTTGAAGAGCTCAGAGAAGAAGTTTATTGAGATGCATTTAGATAAAGTTCTTTCCCAAGACAGGAAGATGAATTTAATAACCTACTGCAGTCCCTTATAGCCTTGCACTTCTAAAATCTGCTCAGTGCCCATTTATCCTAAGCCAATATTTCATATAAAAATTTTAAGCCTTTGGAGTTATAATCACCTCAAACAAAGCTATAAATCTTCTGCATAGTCTTGCTTAGTATTTCATATAATAACTTTGAATTCCAGAACTTTATATTTATTATTAGAATTTAATTTTGTTTTATAGTTACACTAGCTTAATAATAGTGTTGGGATTATAAAGCAATAGGAAAAACTTGTTACTATTTTAATAAATACTAAGCTTTTAACTTGTGAAATTCTCTCAACTTTTTCTTCTCTAGCCAGCACATGGGCTTGTGTTATGGCGGTTTGCTATAGACGGAATGTTTGTGTCCTCCCAAAATTCATATGTTGAAACTTAATCCCCAACGTGATGGTATTTGAAGGTGGGGTCTGTGGCGTGAAGCCTAATGATGTGAGTGAAGCCCATATAATTAGGTCATGAGGGTGGAGCCTTCATGAATGGGATTATTGCCCTAATAAAAGAGGCCCCAGAGAGCTCCCTCTCCCCTTGTAGGGTGCAGCAAGAAGCTGGCTATCTGTGAACCAGGAATCAGGCTCTCACCAGACAGCGAATCTGTTGGCTGCTTTATCTTGGAGCCTCAACCTCTAGAACTGTAAGAAATAAGTTTCTGTTGTTTATAAGCCACCCAGGCCCTGGTAATTTGTTGTAGCAGCCCAAATGGACCAAGACACGGTTCTGCTTGGTCAGAAACAGACACAGAGCAAAAGCCTTGCCCATCACTACAACAGTTCCCACATTGTCTGTAGTTGTGGGTTCTCCAGGAAAATTGTCTGTTTTCTCCAGGTTTCTCTAAGAAATCTTCATGTGGAATAGTGGAAAAAAACAAACAACATACATACATACATATGACAAGAATTGTGTACAAACACCAGCTAACCAGATACTTTGGCCAAGTCAACCTCTTTTACAGTATGGATGTGTAAATTAAATAAGATGATGTAAAATGCTTAAAACAACTCCTAGCACATAGTAGTATTTAATATATGTTACTTTCCTCTAATACATCCCTTTTCCTTTTTCCGTGATAGTTTCATTTCCCTGTCAGCTTCAGGGAAAATAACCTTTATCCTTACTTGTTTTGTATCGGGGTGTTTTTAGGAAATCCAGTTTTTTAAGTCTTCATAGTCAAAACTTTCATCTAAAATCAGCTAGTTGCTAGCTTCCTGATTATTAGAGATTTCCAGACTCAGCCATTCCCATGTTAGAAATTTGGCCATCCATCAATAACAGAATTTCTTCTATTTTCTCCTCTCAGTATTTCAGCAGAACAGGTAGCAGCAAAAGCAGGTTTCCACCAAACTCAATATATTTATGCCTATTCATGCTGTTCCTGATCCAAAGGGCTATCCATCTCTCAGGATACAGCAGACGGAGCAATCATTGCTGACTGATTTGAATAGAAAGCCTTCTGAGCTGGTCACGAACTTGGCTACACATTGAAAGATGAGTGTGATTTTGCTACATGGAGTTAATAAAGAAGAACAGACAGGGTTTATGCTGAAATGTTTGGAAAATATAAATAGCAAGGCTCTGGTAGGACAATGCAACATTGACTATTGCTATTATGTTCTTTTTTGCAAGGGGCTCTGAATCAATCTTTGCTAATGATGGCACATTGACAACAAAATATGTTAACAGGTTAAACCAAAAAAGAGCCAGCAGTGGGGTGGGAAATGGGAACTAGGAAAGCACTGTGAGGGTCATGGAGAAAATACACTGCAGCAGAAACACCTCTTCAACCTTTGCTAAATGATTCTACCATAAAAGCGGTAGTTTAGTTTAGAAAATGATTTCAGTTCTAGAGTCTAGTTTAAAGCTCATAAAAGCTTCTCTTTGGAGATTAATATCACTATGATGTAATCAGCTTTAAAGTGCTTTTATAAAATATCTAGAATCAGGGTGACTATATTCAGGTTGCATGAAAGTGGGAAATGCTCTTCAAAGAGTATAATCATTAATACAAATGCATTTCACTGTGAACATTTCAGATACACGAATACCCTAATTTATCAAAAATATACACTGAGCATAAGTAATTCTTTCCAGAAAGTTGTACAGCATTTTTTAAATTGTAAGTATCCCTACTGTGATCCTTTCTGTTTGCTAGTATAACCATACATCCATCAGATGAGCTAGAACTCTCAGCTGATAATGGCAAAGTTGGTCATCTACCTTAGGCAGGTGGTATGTGCAGGGGAAGAACACAGGAGACCTGACTCCCAGGCTCAGGTCCTCCACTGAGAAGTCACTTTGGGGAAGGCCCTACATGCTTTGGGACCTGTTTTCTCATATGTTGAATTAGAGAGTTGGGTCAAATCAGATTTAAGGTCCCTTCCAGTTCTAAAAGTATATCAGAGGAATTGATCAAATGTTCAGGAGTCCCAAATGGAAAGAGAAGATGAGGAAATACTTACTAGGGAAGGTGGAATTGGAAATGGACACTGAAGGATTCAGAATGGAAATCAAGCATGTTAAGTTTGCATTCCTGGGGAGCAATCCAATCCATTCTGTCTATAGGTATGGAAGTTAGGGAATGCGGAGCCTTAGAGGGAATAGCAAGGGCCCTAGTTTGTCAAGTACGGTAAGAATATGTAGAGAACAGGTTTGGACATGCAGATCAGGACCACACAGTTTATTTTTTCAGCAGATATTTATTAAGCAGTTACTATGTGCCAGACACTGTCCTAAGCATAAGATATAATAATGAGCAAGAGAGGCAGGGTTTCCTTAGGGGAACTTATGGTCGGGGGAAGAGAGATATTTAACAGCCATGATAGGAAAGCTTATGGCAAGAACATCTTCAAGTCTGTGGAGCTGGGCAGTCTTTGAAGATGTTATATTTAAGCGATACCTAAAGGGTGAATTGATATTAGCCAGCACTGTTTGGAAGACTGTCCCAAGCAGTGAAATGTCTGCCTTTCTTAAACTTTTATGTCTAAATCCTGTTAACCAAATTACAGGGCTAATTACAGGGTACATGTGTCCAGTAGCCAATAAAAATGAGTCACCAGGGACTTCACTGGTGGTCCAGTGGTTAAGAATCTGCCTTCCAATGCAGGGGACACAGGTTCGATCCCTGGTCGGAGAACTAAGATCCCACATGCCGCAGGGCAGCTAAGCCCGTGCGCCACGACTCCTGAGCCCGTGCGCCTCAACTAGAGAGCCCGCATGCCACAAACTACAGAGCCTATGCACCACAACTAGAGAGAAGCCCACATGCCACCACGAAAGATCCCAGATGCTGCAAGGAAGATCCTGCAACTAGGGCCCGACGCAGCCAAAAGATAAAAAAATGAGTCATTGGCACCCCAAGCAATTGCAATTGGCAGGCAAAAGAGGTATATTTACCGACAGAGAGGGGTCCAAGCGTTTCTGAGAAGAGAGGCAGATGCTTCCAGGAAGAAAGTGGTGTCTACTGGCTGCCCAGGTTGGAGGACCTCTTGTGATTGAAAAGGGGACACATTGCAAGGCACTCTGCTGCTACAGTGATTTAGAAGAAGGAGAGAGAAAGGGAGAGTGAGATCTCACCCTCGTTGCAAAGCCTGGCTTGTTGCATCCTGCTGCTGTTTCTCCTGCTGCTCCTGCAGCCGCCATGTCTGCCATCAGCTACCTCATGCACAGATTCAGGTGCTTACAGAGACTGGAGTTAACAAATGTTTACAAAGCTCATGCTGTTTGCCAGGGATTTCTCCATATACACGCTTCTCAGCATTGTTCCCAGTGCTGGAAACTTAAAAGATAGGGATTCTGCCAGCAGCCTTCATTTGGGCTGCAACTCTTCCCAGAGTCTCAGGTCTGCTGGCCTACTACATCAAATTTTGGATTCACCAAGCCTCCACAGTCATAGTCTTGGAGCTCCGGCCAGGTGTCAGGCCTGAGCCTCCGAGGTGGGACAGCCGAGTTCAGGACATTGGTCCACCAGAGACCTCCTGGCCCCACGTAATATCAAACGTCGAAAGCTCTCCCAGAGATCTCCATCTCAGCGCTAAGACCCAGCTCCACTCAGCAACCAGCAAGCTTCAGTGCTGGACACCTTATGCCAAACAACTAACAGGACAGGAACATAAGCCCACCTATTAGCAGAGAGGCTGCCTAAGATCATAATATGTTCACAGACACCCCAAAACACACCACCGGACGCAGTCCTGCCCACCAGAAAGACAAGATCCAGCCTCATCCACCAGAGAAGAGGCACCAATCCCCTCTACCAGAAAGCCTACACAACCCACTGAACCAACCTTACCCCCAGGGGAGAGACACCAAAAACAACGGGAACTACAAACCTGCAGCCTGCAGAAAGGAGATCACAAACACAGTAAGTTAAGCAAAATGAGAAGACACAGAAATACACAGCAGATAAAGGAGCAAGGTTAAAACCCACCAGACCAAACAAATGAAGAGGAAATAGTCAATCTACCTGAAAAAGAATTCAGAGTAATGATAGTAAAGATGACCCAAAATCTTGGAAATAGAATGGAGAAAATACAAGAAACATTTAACAAGGACCTAGAAGAACTAAAGAGCAAACAAACAATGATGAACAACACAATAAATGAAAATTTTAAATCTCTAGAAGGGATCAATAGCAGAATAACTGAGGCAGAAGAACAGATAAGTGACCTGGAAGATAAAATAGTGGAAATAACTACTGCAGAACAGAATAAAGAAAAAAATATGAAAAGAATTGAGGACAGTCTCAGAGAACTCTGGGACAACATTAAATACACCAACATTCAAATTATAGGGGTCCCAGAAGAAGAAGAGAAAAAGAAAGGGACTGAGAAAATATTTGAAGAAATTATAGTTGAAAACTTCCCTAATACGGGAAAGGAAATAGTCAATCAAGTCCAGGAAACACAGAGAGTGTCATACAGGATAAATTCAAGGAGAAGCATGCCAAAACACATATTAATCGATCAAAAATTAAATAAAAAGAAAAAATATTAAAAGCAGCAAGGGAAAAGCAATAATACACAAGGGAATCCCCATAAGGTTAACAGCTGATCTTTCAGCAGAAACTCTGCAAGCCAGAAGGGAGTGGCAGGACATATTTAAAGTGATGAAAGAGAAAACCCTACAACCAAGATTACTCTACCCAGCAAGGATCTCATTCAGATTTGATGGAGAAATTAAAACTTTTACAGACAGGCAAAAGCTAAGAGAATTCAGCACCACCAAACAAGCTTTACAACAAATCCTAAAGGAATTTCTCTAGGCAGGAAACACCAGAGGAGGAAAAGACCTACAATAACAAACTGCAAACAATTAAGAAAATGGTAATATGAACATTCATATCAATAACTACCTTAAATGTAAATGGATTAAGTGCTCCAACCAAAAGACATAGACTGGCTGAATGGATACAAAAACAAGACCCATATATATGCTGTCTACAAGAGACCCACTTCAGACCTAGGGACACATCCAGACTGAAAGTGAGGGGATGGAAAAAGATATTCCATGCAAATAAAAATCAAAAGAAAGCTGGAGTAGGAATTCTCATATCAGACAAAATGGACTTTAAAATAAAGACTATTGGAAGAGACAAAGAAGGACACTAC
The DNA here is from genome assembly GCF_963924675.1 of Phocoena phocoena. Taxonomy (NCBI): domain Eukaryota; kingdom Metazoa; phylum Chordata; class Mammalia; order Artiodactyla; family Phocoenidae; genus Phocoena; species Phocoena phocoena. The sequence continues at coordinate 13,975,140 of NC_089235.1, forward strand.
ATAATGATCAAGGGATCAATCCAAGAAGAAGATATAACAATTGTAAATATTTATGCACCCAACAGAGGAGCACCTCAATACTTAAGGCAAATACTAACAGCCATAAAAGGGGAAATTGACAGTAACACAATCATAATAGGGGACTTTAACACCCCACTTTCACCAATGGACAGATCATCCAAAATGAAAATAAATAAGGAAAAAGAAGCTTTAAATGACACATTAAACAAGATGGACTTAATTGATATTTATAGGACATTCCATCCAAAAACAACAGAATACACTTTCTTCTCAAGTGCTCATGGAACATTCTCCAGGATAGATCATATTTTGGGTCACAAATCAAGGCTTGGTAAATTTAAGAAAATTGAAATTGTATCAAGTATCTCTTCCAACCACAACACTATGAGACTAGATATCAGTTACAGGAAAAAGTCTGTAAAAATACAAACCCATGGAGGCTAAACAATACACTACTAAACAACCAAGATCACTGAAGAAATCAAAGAGGAAATCAAAAAATACCTAGAAACAAATGGCAATGAAAACACGATGACCCAAACCCCACGGGATGCAGCAAAAGCAGTTCTAAGAGGGAAGCTTATAGCAATACAATCCTACCTCAAGAAGCAAGAAACATCTCAAATAAACAACCTAAGCTTACATCTAAAGAAATTAGAGAAAGAAGAACAAAAATACTGCAAGTTTAGCAGAAGGAAAGAAATCATAAAGATCAGATCAGAAATAAATGAAAAAGAAATGAAGGAAACAATAGCTAAGATCAATAAAATTAAAAGCTGGTTCTTTCAGAAGATAAACAAATTGATGAACCATTAGCCAGACTCATCAAGAAAAAAAGGGAGAAGACTCAAATCAATAGAATTAGAAATGAAAAAGGAGAAGTAACAACTGACAGTGCAGAAATATAAAGGATCATGAGAGATTACTACAAGCAACTCTATGCCAATAACATGGACAACCTGGAAGAAATGGACAAATTCTTAGAAAAGCACAACCTCCCGAGACTGAACCAGGAAGAAATAGAAAATATGAACAGACGAATCACAAGCACTGAAATTGAAACTGTAATTAAAATCTTACGACAAACAAAAGCCCAGGACCAGGTGGCTTCACAGGCGAATTCTATCAAACATTTAGAAAAGAGCTAACACCTATCCTTCTCAAACTCTTCCAAAATATAGCAGAGGGAGGAACACTCCCACACTCATTCTACAAGGCCACCATCACCCTGATACCAAAACTAGACAAAGATATCACAAAAAGAGAAAACTATAGACCAATATCACTGATGAAAATAGATGTGAAAATCCTCAACAAAATGCTAGCAAACAGAATCCAATGGCACATTAAAAGGATCAAACACCATGATCAAGTGGGGTTTATCCCAGGAATGCAAGGATTCTTCAGTATATGCAAATCAATCAACGTGATACACCATATTAACAAACTGAAGGAGGAAAACCATATGATTATCTCAATAGATGCAGAAAAAGATTTCAACAAAATTGAACACCCCCTCCAAAAAGTAGGCATAGAGGGAACTTACCTCAACATAATAAAGGCCATATATGACAAACCCACAGCCAATATCGTTCTCAATGGTGAAACACTGAAACCATTTCCACCAAAATCAGGAACAAGACAAGGTTGCCCACTCTCACCCTATTATTCAACATAGTTTTGGAAGTTTTAGCCACAGCAATCAGAGAAAAAAAGGAAATAAAAGGAATCCAAATCAGAAAAGAAGTAAAACTGTCACTGTTTGCAGATGACATGATACAATACATAGAGGATCCCAAAGATGCTACCAGAAAACTACTAGAGCTAATCAATGAATTTGGTAAAGTAGCAGGATATAAAATTAATGCACAGAAATCTCTTGCCTTCCTATACACTAATGATGAAAAAACTGAAAGAAAAATTAAGGAAACACTCCCATTTACCATTGCAACAAATAGAATAAAATACCTAGGAATAAACCTACCTAAGGAGACAAAAGACCTGTCTTCAGAAAACTATAAGACACTGATGAAAGAAATTAAAGATGATACAAACAGATGGAGAGATATACCATGTTCTTGGATTGGAAAATCAACATTGTGAAAATGACTATACTACCCAAAGCAATCTACAGATTCAGTGCAATCCTTGTCAAACTACCAATGGCACATTTCACAGAACTAGAACAAAAAATTTCACTATTTGTATGGAAACACAAAAGACCCCGAATCGCCAAAGCAGTCTTGAGGGAAAAAAACGGAGCTGGAGGATTCAGACTCCCTGACTTCAGACTATACTACAAAGCTACAGTAATCAAGACAGTATGGTACTGGCACAAAAACAGAAATATAGATCAATGGAACAGGATAGAAAGCCCAGAGATAAACCCACACACATATGGTCATCTTGTATTTGATAAAGGAGGCAAGAATATACAATGGAGAAAAGACAGCCTCTTCAAAAAGTGCTGCTGAGAAAACTGGGCAGCTACATGTAAAAGAATGAAATTAGAACACTCCCTAGCACCAGACACAAAAATAAACTCAAAATGGATTAAAGACCTAAATGTAAGGCCAAACGCTATAAAACTCTTAGAGGAAACCATAGGCAGAACACTCTCTGACATACATCACAGCAAGATCCTTTTTGACCCACCTCCTAGAGAAATGGAAATAAAAACAAAAATAAACAAATGCTACCTAATGAAACTTAAAAGCTTTTGCACAGCAAAGGAAACCATAAACAAGACAAAAAGACAACCCTCAGAATGGGAGAAAATATTTGCAAACGAAGCAACTGACAAAGGATTAATCTCCAAAATATACAGGCAGCTCATGCAGCTCAATATCAAAAAAACAAACAACCCAATCCAAAAATGGGCAGAAGATCTAAATAGACATTTCTCCAAAGAAGATATACAGATTGCAAAAAACACGTGAAAGGTGCTCAACATCACTAATCATTAGAGAAATGCAAATCAAAACTACAATGAGGTATAACCTCACACCAGTCAGAATGGCCATCACCAAAAAATCTACAAACAATAAATGCTGGAGAGAGTGTGGAGGAAAGGGAACCCTCTTGCGCTGTTGGTGGGAATGTGAATTGGTACAGCCACTATGGAGAACAGTATGAAGGTTCCTTAAAAAAACTAAAAATAGAGCTACCATATGACCCAGCAATCCCACTACTGGGCATATACCTGAGAAAACCATAATTCAAAAAGAGTCATGTACCACAATGTTCATTGCAGCTCTATTTACAATAGCCAGGGCATGGAAGCAACCTAAGTGTCCATTGACAGATGAATGGATAAAGAAGATGTGGCACATATATACAAAGGAATATTACTCAGCCATAAAAAGAAACGAAATTGAGTTCTTTGTAGTGAGGGGGATGGACTTAGAGACTGTCACACGGAGTGAAGTAAGTCAGAAAGAGAAAAACAAATACCGTATGTTAACACATATATATGGAATCTAAAAAAAAAAAAGGTTCTGAAAAACTTAGGGGCAGGACAGGAATAAAGGTGCAAATGTAGAGAATGGACTTGAGGACCTGGGGAGGGGGAAGGGTAAGTTGGGACGAAGTGAGAGAGTGGCATGGACATATATACACTACCAAATATAAATAGATAGGTAGTGGGAAGTAGCCACATAGCACAGGTAGATCAGCTCAGTGCTTTGTGTCCACCTAGAGGGATGGGATAGGGAGGGTGGTAGTGAGATACAAGAGGGAGGAGATACGGGGATATATGTATATGTATAGCTGGTTCACTTTGTTATACAGCAGAAACTAACACACCATTGTAAAACAATTACATGCCAATAAAGATGTTAAAAAACACTTTTTTAAAGATCTAAAAAAAGAAATGAAGTATATTTACCATCCCTCGTCTAGAGATACTATGCCAGATATAGCATGCCCTCTCGTTGTTTTTAAACACAAAAAGCATACTTACAGTTCAAAAAGCATTACAGAGAGTCTTCGAAAAATAGAATGTCAACAGCAAAGTGTTCTTTCAAGCTTAGGCAAATTTCAATAAAATTCAGTAATTTTAAGAAATGGAAGTTGTGTGGTAAAGCAGCTTCTGATTAGGTCTTCAAGGCTGGATGATAGCCCAGAGGTAGGAGGCTATACATTTTAAGTTGTGTGTTTCTTCAGCAAGATTTACCAGTTGGAGTATATAGTAAGAGAAGTCTAATGGTTAGATTTATCTAAGGTTACACTTTGGCAGGAAAAATAGAATTGATAGTAATTATACAAAGGGGTCTAGGCAAGATAGAAGAGCACATAAAGTCAGAGAGTTGGGGGTAGAGCGGGAGAGAAAGGAACTGACAGTTTCAGAAAGATGAGGAATGTATTGGGAGAGAGAGGAGAAATGAAGGAGAAGCATTCCAAGAGTTAGATATTGAAATTTGACATGTCCGAAAGCAGGGCAGTTCTAGGGGATGACAGTGTTTAGGGTGTGGCCACAGGAGTGTTGGCTGAAAAAACAGGAAAGAACATGTCCCTGTGAGGCTGTGATTTGTATTGAGTGCTCATGTAGATATTTAAGTCATCCAGGACAATTACAAGTGTAGGAATGGGGTCAAAGCTTCAAGTCCTATGACAAAATGTTCAAGGAATGTGGGCAATTTTATTGCAACTGGGAACAAAAAGGGAAGTAAGTAAATCCCAGTAGCAGGGATTATGTAAGCATCAGATGCAATAATCAACCTAAAAGCCCCTGGGGAGGAGGAACAAGGAATTGTTTGGAAGGGATAGTGGAGAGCAGGAGGGATGCAGCCTCCTGCTTCCGGGACGATGCTGCCTGGAGAAGATGCAGTGAGGCAGAGCCTTTGAGGAAGAGCTGAGTACACATAAGATCATGGTGTGAGTATGGGATGAAGCTCAGGGCGGCGGGTGGTGTAAGGTGGGCACAGTGGAAATAAATGGCCAGGGGTTCAAAAGAACAAAAATGGGTTTGGAAAGCCAAGGCCTAGGGATGAGAACACAGAAATGGAAAAGAGACTGAAAAGGCTCGGGTTTATGACAATGATGAACGGTGGCCAGGATAAGGGTCTTGGTGTTCATTAGCTGATTTTAAAACGCTGACTTGGATCTTGGATATAAAGGCATGTCCCTGTTGATGCAGAGAGAACTCAGTTATGTCTGAGGCCAGATGACCATCTCTGCCCTGTGGCTGATTTCTGTTCTTAAAAGCTGAGCTGTCTTTTGTGGAAACATAGGCATAGCCGGACAGGAGCTGCGGTGACCTGCCCAGAGTTCTTCTATGGACACAAACAGATTTGTGGAAAAGGGAGCAGCATCTTACTTGAAGGTTACTAGGCAAGGGCATTAACTATCGATTGGTGTTAACCAGTTTATCTGGGTTGGAATTCGGGGTTGGCCTCTATTCTCAGCAGGGAGCTGGAGTGAAAGGTGTGTGGACCAGTCAGGGGTGAAAGGGGGGCTGGGAGAGTGTGGAAAGAGAAGGTAAATCTCTATCAACTACATGCTCACACCAGCCACTAGAACTCCTCTGGCCACGGAAAGCCATATACACAGGATTCAGACCCTGTCACTTTTGGCAAGAATTCCTCAAACATTTCCAAGTCTAGCCCCCTGTGATTGCATGACTGTGTGTAATTAAGGCAGCGGGACAAGTGTGAGTCGGGGCATGGACCACACAATCACGGCTGTGAACACATTGAGCACTGAAGCCACTTAGGTGCAAGTCCTTTAAAGATGACCTAGTGGACAGTATATGAATGTTGGTGACAGGTTACTGTACCCACTAAAGGGGAGCAAATGCATCCTCTTCTCTGGAAAGTGAAGCCTGAGGTGGACCCATTTTACCCGACCTCCTATCTGCTTTGAACAGCTTTCTGAAGAGTTTGGGGGTGAACAGCCAAAGATGTGAGCCGCATCCTGAATTGGATGAAGACACATACCTTAGGTTTTCAGCATATAAGTCAGGAGGGTCGTCAAGACTTGTCTCCTGGAAGCATCCTTAGGATAGGTTTTCCACTCAGCATGGAATCGCTCAGAGCACTGCAAACTGCAACACGTCCCAACTGAATTCAAGAAGAGAGAAGAGGGGGGAACCTGGAAAAACCTACATCAAAATTGACCTTTAAGACCTATTAAAAGGTGACTGGGCTAAATAAAGGCTAGATAACATAGATGCAAATAGCAACCAAATGTTACCCTCTAGAGAACAATGGCATTGTCACATTAATAATACACATAGCAGACTGGGAACATAGGTCAGGTTTGCTTTGTGGGAAGTGACTTTTTTTTTTTTTTTTTGGCTTTCATAACGCGAGAAGCTGGGTTTGTAATTTTGTTTCTGACTCAGTCATTTACAGCAATCTATTCAGGTACCAGTATTATTCACCCGTGTTTCAAGTAAAAGGTAGATGAAAAAAATGTGATTGTAAGGCTCCAATATTTGATTCAGAGTAAAGTTAACTTTCCCTTTTGAGAGTATATCTGTAGCTTTTTATTTCAATTCAAGTTCAAATTAGAGCTGTATGAAGCTTATTTTTTTCAAACAGGAATTGAAGTATGTAGAGTACTTTATGTTCTCTTTTTTTAAGTGGAACTTGAAAGAGAAAAGGCTCAAGGAAAGTTCTCAAGGAGGTGTCATCATTTCCCTGTGGCCCTCTGTCTTGTCTTGTAAGTTAGCTGACACCCAGCTCCCCTACCTGCACCCCTCACCACCTTTAAGGTGGGCCTCACGAAAACAAACCAGATCTCAGCGAAATGAAATTTAGTGAAATGAAATGAGGATCTGGGTCAGGAAGGGTCCTCGGCCACCAAATAGAATGGATATCTGCCTTCAAAAGTTTCAGTTTTATCCAAAAAAAAAAAAAAAAAAAACTCACGATAGCCAAACTTTTGACCTATTTAAAACATTTCCATGGAAATTGTTTATATATATATACACACACATAAATATACTTTAGCTCATATGGAAATTGGTTCTATATTTAGTTTATATACTTCCTTCCTCTTAATCATTGTAACCTAATCCTTCCTGATGCAATTAAATCCCACTTCCTCTGCTTTGGTAATTAATGAAAAAAAGAGAACACTTTTTTCAATTTGCCAATGTTTCCTTCCCAGGCTGTACATCTTTTAGTTATCTGTTTTTTATTAACATGAATGAAAACTCAAACGGAAAACTTAGCAAACGTGGAATTTTATTGTGTAAGCCTCAGTTAATCTCTGATGAGGTATTCAGTCTCCATTTCTATAATGTCAGTTAACTGAGTAACTTAATGAAAATCAATTCCAATTTCTATCAATGCTTAGCAAGGTTGATGGGTTAAGGTCCATGGAAGCTAGTATTTTTATTACACAAATTCAAATGCAATTGATTCTTCTCTACCATTTTGATACCAGACATAAAACTTTATATAATACATTATCCTTTTCCTACTGCCTCTTACAGTATTTTATTTTGAAGTTTTGGGAGATCTCAAGCTGTGTTTTCCAGACCCCAAAGCTAAGATGTGCACTAGGATTGATGCGCTTTTTGGAGACAGTTTTTTTCTAAAGTCTGGTTTTTACCCAAGAATTATTTCCTTCATGAAGCTGTAATCATGAAATACTTTTTCCAATAAAAATCCTTCAGTAATATACCAAGAGCTTTTGCAACAGTTTATTACCTCAGAAAGAAGTCATTTAAATCCAACAAAGCACCATCCTCATTTAACCTCCTTTATGAAGAGGTGAGCTTAGCTCATCTTTCCAAGTTTGAGCTTAAAAATAATTATGCAAACAAATAAAGATTTGACATTGGGTAAGAGCATGGGTTTTGCTTTGGGAAATTTTGAATCTTTGCTCTTTTATTTGCTAAGCTGCCTAATCTTGGGAAAATTAACTCTTATCTTCCCTCACCTGAGAAAGGGAGGAATATTGAGCCCCCAGAGGTGCTAGTGAGGAATAAATGTCATAATGTAAATAAAATACCCAGTCCGGCAGCACCACAAGCGTTCAACAGGTGGTAACTGGTTATGTCTATTTAGCTATATTACTTTGCAGTTATATCAGTCAATTGAGTTATTTTTTATCAATTGTGTTATGTTAGTTTGCAGTTGCAACCTTTCCTTTATTTTTAGTTTCATTTATAAAAAGATGTTTAGCAATGAAAATAGGATAGGAAAGGTTACCCCCTGAACTTATGAAAAATCAAAAGGAAAGAATATTTACAAAAGTATTTATCCTATTATATACTGTATGAATTGTATAATAATTGTATATTATTATACACACATATACATGAAATATTAATAAAGTTATATATTTTATTATATATTTACATATGTAAAATTATTATTTTATTTTTAGCTTACAGCAATGTACTAGTGTTTAATTACTTTCCAAGTGGTTTCTCATAAGCCAAATGACATCAGTTAGTTAAAACTTACAATGCGTAATACATATGTTATGGCACTTAAGATTTTCTGGACATAAAAGTATTAAAGTAATAATCACCTGTGACCAAGTTTATACAAATTGCAAGTAAAGGGATGTCCAATACATTAATGAAGTTTTGTAGAACAATTGGAATCATTTGCATTGACAAGATTCATTATCCTTATGGTAATCTGGGCTTCCTGTAACCACGTGGATTCAAGAGATCAGGGAGTGAACTACAGCCACTCTAAAGGCAGAACACCTGTGGTGGCTCCTCTGAAGTTTTCCCATAAGCCCTACCAGTCTTTCTTGCTGAGATGTCTGGGAGCTCTCCTAGGAATGCTGGGAGTTAAACCGGGGAAAGAATAATCTGTAATCAAATCCAAACGGTGAAGTGCAAGCCAAAAGGAGAGACAGAGTCACGTGAGGGTTAGAAACTCAGCACCAGGAATGTGGCAATGAGCAAAGTCAGTTTGAATCTAGCAAGTTCTACGTACAACAAGTAGAGACTGAAAAGCACCTGACGTTTTTCTTTTTCATTTCCTTATTTATGAAAAATTTCATTAGACACTAATTGCATGTTTTGTAGATGCTCTGCTCTGCTTTAAATATAGACACGAAAGAGTTTGGCTTTTATTCTGTGACAGTTGGAATGCACACACAAAATAAGTTTTGAGCAGGAGAACATTGGATGGGAATTTCAGAAATATTCATCTGGCAATAAGACGTCAGCTCAATTTAAGGTCAAGGTTTAACTGTTACAAGCAATAATTTCTAGAGAAAATAGTCAGAGTATGACTTGGGGAAATAAACATAGAAATGGAAATGAAGAGAAAATAAGGAAATTTATCTTGGAAGTAGAATTGGCATGGATTGGCAACTGGTTAGATATGAGACATCTCTCCTTAATCTATTTTTTCCCATAATTCTTAGAGACATAGTCAATAATTGTGCGCTATACTACAGGAAATCTCTTGTCTTTTGCACGTTTTGCCAAATGCTCTTTTTCCTGTTTTGAGTCTAGAGCCAAGATTCTAAATTTTATTATACAGTAGGGAGTGTCGTAAGCACGAGGTGCTGCGTATGCTCTAAGCACACCTATTAAATGCTGTGACTGTAGAAATCTAGAAAGAATAATCAACAAAACATACAATTTAATGTTAACTTAGCAAAGCGTGTACAGTATTTGCTTTGTTTCCCCTCTCCCTGCCACCACATTTTTGGTTTTATAATTAACTCATCAAAACATCATTTGGGATGCCTGGAGATTAGAAATAGCTTTCTATACAGCTTTTTCTACATTCCTTTTTACTGTCCATGTTATAACGGACTCTGGTCCCCACAGCTGAGACCCTCAGCTAGGCAGTTTCTGATTTCAGCAGGAGGTCTTCAGTACTTTAAGACACCACGTGACGCCTTTGCCAGTTTCTGAGGTTGTGAGCAGAAGGGGATCTTCGTTGTATTTTCTCATCATTGCTGTCTTTCCCCCACCTCTCTCCATGGCTTTTGTGTTAAGGCATAGAGTCACTTCCATTCCCTTTTTGTAGACTTTGCCCCATTTAAACCCTCAAAGATTTCTCTGCCCATAAGCTCTATTCCTACTTCTTTCTAACTTCTGTAATCTTTTACCACACTTAGATGGAACCCTTTTCCCACTTCATTTATAATAGTTTATCAAGCACCATTTGGTTTTGGACTTGGGGGGGGGGCTGATGGAAATCAATGAAAAACATTTCCTGCTTCATAGGAAAGTGGAATCTAAGTTCCAGTTTCCATAGGAGTAGACTGGGGAGCTGGCTGTCCCCCAGGAAAGGCAGAGATGCGGGAGACCAGAGGCAGCTGCCTGCAGTCTTGTTGACACTTCCGTGGATGGTTATGTTGTTGGCAGATGGTGCCTTGACAGATGTTCACTGTGGTGTTGAAAATGTTGTGAGCACTGAACCACGGGCAAGTTTTTATTCCCCTTGTTTCTGAAGCGACAAGAAAATATTTTCTGTGTCTCAAAACACTGCTGCAGATCCCCTGAGACTAGTTCAAGAGTGGAATTCTGGCCGTTTTAGATTCCCACTCTTACAAAGTGTAACTACAGGGACAGAGAGACCACCCTATCTGTCTGTCTGTCCATCTGTCTATCTATCTCTATTCACTTATTTATTTGGGGAAGCCATCCCTAGTTCTATTTTTATTAGAACTTTGTGTTTCCTGGCTGAACGGAAAAATGAGAACAAATAAATACACAAATGAAGACTTCATTAGCAGTCATCGGTTTGGATTGAACTGTGATTCATCTTGGACACAAGCAAATGGCCACCTGTCTCAAAAAAGTCACACCAAGTTCTGCTCTAGCAGAAACTAGCTGGGGAAGCCTAAACAGTAAGCTACGGCTTAAATATAGGCTGCAAATGGTTTCCTTTGTTCCTCTGGAAGGAAAATGGTTTGAAAGAGCAGGAGTTGGATGACAGAGCTCAGATACTTCTCATTTAAAAAAATTTCGTCGATATTATTTTACATAAAATTTCTGTTTCTCAGGATTCTTTTAAACATTTTTGTCAGCAGCATAGCTAGGCATTGTTGATTTGTGCCTTCAGAAAACTCAGAGCAAAGTGATGAGAGGACCAGCAGGTGTAGTTCAGCCCCATTGTCTGCAGCCGGGATGGTTTACTGTCTGTTACTTGGGGATGTGTGGGCCAAGCTATTCCACAGATGTGCATTCTTCCCTCTCATCTTTTTATCAGTGTTCTGTTCCTGCACCTGTATTGTATTATCGCTTTGTACACAGGTCACCTATAATACCCTCCACATCATGTTCTAGTTATCCGTTTATACAGAAAAGCCAAACTACTGACTCATATAGCATGTAATTTATAAATAAGCGAATTCTCCATCCTTGATTACAGTAGGCAAAATAATGACAGCAAAGATATATTTTTCTTCATGGTTCAAGACTAATCATTGGGGACTCTCCATTCAAATTTGACTATAGAAGGATGTTGTATAATTCATTATCAAGATATATATGATGGTTGGGAATGAAAAGTTTCCTTCTGTCCTTCTAGGTTCTTCTGGCTGGTCTAAGAATTCAATTGACATGAGATACGTTAACAGGAGAAAAATCAAACAAAAGTTTAGTATACATGGGAAAAACCCAGGAAAACTGAGTAACTTGCCCAAATAATCTAAGCCTTCACCTTAAATACCATCTTCAGCTAAAGACAAAGGGGATGTTGGGAGTAGTGGATTAGGACTTCAAAGGGGAAGAAGGCAATTGACATGGGGGTGAAAAAGCAAGTGTTTGGTAAACAAAGCTTTGTTGGACCATGCAGAGCTTTGTTGGACCATGCAGAGACCATGCAGAGACAAAGCTTTGTTGGACCACACAATATTTTTCCCTTTGGGACACAAAGGGAACTCTGATCTCCAGGCCCTGCTAGTTTCCCCACCACACCTGGCCCATATTCTTTGTAGATATCTCTGGTGATGCTGTATTCCAGGAACAGACCCTTTATCTAAATTCTTTTAGGTATTTAAGGGGGAGGTAACAAGTTCCTGAGTCTTCTGTTTTCTTAAAAATAGTTAGCTTAATCTTCATTCAAGAGACACATTTTGAGGTGGCAAATTTTGCTCCCCTACAACTTCAAGGGCATTTCTGTCCATTTTGCAAAGCAAAGCATACAATAGGAATTGGTATCTGACCCATAACTCAGAATTGAGATTTATCAAAGGATCTCTATCACACGTAATGATAATTTTACCTGGTGAACACTAGAGTTAATTGAAAGATCTGAATCCAAATCTTAATTCTTATATTTTGTAGCTTTGTAGACGTGGGTGAGTTTTTATTATCCCACCTTTAGAAGGAACCAGCAATAGGAACTGACACATAGGATTAATGTAGGGATCAAATGAGGATTTACATAAAGTGTTTAAAAACAAAGTGCTATGTATTTGTTGTTAGAGTGGTTGAGAAGGCATAGGTCTTTAACACCACGCTTTGCAAAAAGTATCTGGTTCTTCTATTTTCTGTGATATGCAAATAAAAGTTGATCTTTCAGGAGACTACATCTCCCCCAAAATAATTTTTTTTCTTTACTCAGAAAAATAGATAAATGATTCAGAAATACTTAGGAAGGGAACGTCAATTTTATTAAAAATATTTGGTAATGCTTTAATTCAGTGGTTTGTGGTTCTACCTGTAGTTCCCTTTTCAGTTTCACGTCCAGTTAGACATTTAGAAAACTGGAAGGCTCATTTGTTTATTTCTCTGTTTTTGAATGTTTTAGAGGGTGGTTTACGCTTTTAAATTATTAAAAATCTGATTAATTGGTTCACAAATGGTTTTCGTTTTTTAAAAAAAACTGTACTGATTATGTTAGATGTATAGTTCAAACACTGAATTCCTGTTTTAAAAGTTTGATATACTATTACCAAATTTAAAATCAGAAGAAGTCATAACTAAGAATCCTTCTTTAAGATTCTTGGTTGAAAAATGGATTTGATCATCGTATGTATGCACATGTTAACTTGAATTTAAGTATCATTGTTACACTCACACAGTATCTTTTTATCGCTAAGTTGTAACCAGAAGAAATGCTATTTGGTTTTTTCATATAAAAATATAATACAAGTGGAACTTAATTAGTTGAAATCATGTTTTGTTTTATTCATGGCCTTGGTGTGAAGGGTGTTCGCTTTGTTGGCTCGGCCCAATACTCTCCTGCAGCCTGGTCGATTTGTGGTGATGTGCTGTCTCTCTGTCCTCAGCAAGAGGGTAGAGTAAACACAGATTGCTCTCGTTGAATTTATAAAATACTTTGAACTGGAAATCAAGTTACAAAGAACACCATGACTTACAGGAAAGGTTAGGACACAGCAGAGTAACAACACTGAAACAAAATGAAGCCCCACCTAAGATACTAAGAGAGGGTCCCATTCCATCGTGGCAGACTAGTTCCCCTCTTCCCAAGACCACCCCTTACCATCCTGATCTCTCCATCCACAGCCTGTCTGCATTTTTCAGGACCTCTCTGGATAGGACACTGAAGCATCCTCTTTTTTGAAAGTATGTTGTCAGTGACCTTGCCACATATATGGCTTTACCTTTTGCCTATGAGAAAGCTTCCAAATCAATCTATGATGTCCTGAAAAACAACTTCAGGGCGATGAACTACAGGTAGAATCAGAAATGAGTGTACTTAGTTCAGCACTGAGAAGTGGACACAGTATAAATGGAAAAAGCTCTATAGATAGGCACAGATCAAAAAGATTGCAGAGTACTAATAGCCACAAATCAGAAGACAGTCTTAGGTACAAATAGTGCTTTATCTGTCCTTTTGACTTTGCTGTCAGTAGCCATTTTCAAACACAAAAGAAGCAATAATCTTAAATACTTTGGAGCAAATGAGTGTTTTATATTTTTTATGGCCAAAAGCCTAGATCAAGGTCAATTTTTGGTATTAAGCCCAAGTTTAACAGATGGTGGGTCAAGGTATTTAGTCAGTGACACACAGAGAATATCTGACATGCAGATATTTTGTGATATGTCCTCGAAGTTATTGCTTCATGTGAAACATACCTGAAGCTAATAGAAGGGAATTTCTTACTTGAATTGAGGAATGGAAAGCTTTTAGAAAACATAATATTATTCCCTCCAACCAACACAAAAATCCATGTGACTGTGACAATTTAACTAATAAGTACTAAGTGGATAAATTCTAGCAACTTCTATGTACATGCTATGAAAATTTTAATGTCTTTAACTGAAAGGTTTTAAAATACAGTTGGAACGGAAATATTTTCTGACATATAATCCAATATCTTTTATTGTTTATAAAACAAATGATGGGAAACTAAATGTAAACCCAGATAGTTTTTATCTCTATGAAAGCATAAATTCCTTATTATTTAGCAACTGCAAAATCTTTTTATGAGTTTAATGATGTGGCTGTTATAACACTAGGTTGAATAAACTGCTCCTTCTTTTGTGTTTTTTGTGAGACAGTTTCATTAAGAACAGTTAAGTTGCATTGTGTGAAGCTGTGATCAGAAATATTTCTCATTTAAATTGTAAAATGTCTGAACAGCATAGTATTGGGGAGAATTACATCTATATTAGTTAGAAGATCGAGTTTCCACCCTTGGATTTTTAGCAAAAATATTTTCATTATGTCTTAATTTAACTTTGCATCTTTAACTTTTTATTTACAGTAGTATTTTTGTACTAGGTGTCAGGGAGGGAGAAATTTCCCCCTCTACCCCTCTTGAGCTCTTGTGGCTGGACTAATAATAAAATTGTTACAAGACAGATTAACAGGACAAGAAGAAACAAATTTAATTCTTGTGCAAGGAGATCTCATAGAAATGGGACCTAAGAAGTGGCCAAAGCAGAAGGCTTTTATATTTTTTAGACAAAGAAACAATAAATTTAAGAGGAATTGACAGGACAAAGAAATGTAAGTGGCATGGTTAATTAGTAAGGAATTTAAGCAAAGTTTGGGTTTGGGTAGTAAATTAAGAAAGAAGTAACAAGGTTTGTTTCTACAGGCTTCTGGGCCCGGAATCCCCTGTCTGGTGATAAGGATGTCTTTCTACATCCTTGTTCAGAGAGGGTTCCTTTCACATGGGAGATTTATTTCCTGCTTTCGGGAAACTGAGAGGAAGGTCAAAGTGTCCCTCTTACAATGGCTGTTTCTTAACTAACTTTAAAATAATCAATATGCCATTGAGTCATTGTTCGGGGCAGCCTGCGCTGGTCCCCAACATGGGTTTATTATTAGAGACTTGAGTTCTGAAAATTTGTGAGCAGCAAGTTCAAAGTGACCTTCAAGGTTAAGTGGAAATCTTCTCTTTTTTTCTAGCAAACTCCCTCTCTCATTTCTCACACCTGTCTTTCCAGAACATTACCATTTTCTCAAGTTCTCTTTCTCACCCATTCTTGTGCCAATACTGTGGTGTTTACTTTTAACCCATCTGGGTCTTTATATTTAAAGTGGATATGTAAAGTACAGGTGGATCTTGTTTGTTTTTTTTTTTTTAGCAATATAGTAATTTTTGTCTTTTGAGTGTTTAATCTATTTATATTTAAATTGATAACTGATACAGTTGGTTTATCTTTTTTAACACCTTTATTGGAGTATAATTGCTTTACAATGGTGTAATAGTTGCTGCTTTATAACAAAGTGAATCAGCTATACATATACAATCCCCATATCTCCTCCCTCTTGCATCTGCCTCCCACCCTCCCTATCCCACCCCTCTAGGTGATCACAAAGCACGGGGGCTGATCTCCCTGTGCTATGCGGCTGCTTCCCACTAGCTATTTTGGTGATACACTTGGTTTAACTCTGTCTTCTTGCTATCAGTTTTCTACTAGTCCAATGTGTTCTTTATTTGATGTTATTTCTCCTTTCCTAACTTCTTTTAGAATAATCAAATATTTTTTATTGTTGCATTTTTCCCCTCTGTTTAGTTCTAGTTCTAATTCTTTGTGCTTTTGGTAGTTGAATACACATTTCAAAATGCATTCTTATTACCCTTAAGTAAATACTTGCACCAATTTCTGAATGATACAAGAACCTTACATAAGCTTATGCCCATTTTACTTCTTCCCACCAAACTGGGACACCTTTGAGAGTGAAAAAGTTACGCTGTTAATAATTGTTACCAGAATTGGCATAAACTGGGAATATGTTGGGCCAATTCAGGACATGGGGAGACCCTGTGGACCCTGAACAACAAAATGGAGTCACTTATGTCAAAGGGATCTAAAGTGGAGCCAGAGGTCATTAAGGATGCAGAACTTACACAATCCACACCTGGAGGCAACATAAACTTCTGATTTAGCCAACCAGTCAGGCCACCTGGAACTCATTTTCTTCAGTCTCTGGAAACTCCAGCTTAACCACCAATCAGCTGCCGACAGGTAACTGAATGCCTGCCGACACCAGCCCCTGTTCTCCAAAACAACCTAAGTTACTTCTCTGGAATGTCTTTGTTCTCTTTCTAAACCTCTGCCATTTTTAATTCCCTTGGAGCATATTTGAATTGCTGCTCAAATCTGTGCTTCCCGAATTGCAATTCCTAAGACCCTAAATAAACCCTTTTCTTATCTGCAGCTTTATGGTCAGGCCACCCAAGATGGCTGCTCTCTTGCTCTCTATCCATCCCCTGCTCAACCAGTGCCTGCTTCACCTTCACCTGCACCCTACTCACGTGACTAACCTTCCTGCATACTTGTCCCCAGAACCCAGCTAGTGATTGTTCTAACCTTTAGATCAGAACATCTCCACCACGATAGCTTTTCAAAGGAGTGGTAATGGGTGTGCCCCTCTCCTAGTTTCCCTGGTAACTGATGGGCCAACCTGACATCAATTACCCCTATAACTGGTAACCTCCCTCTCCTCCAGGGAGCAAAGACTGCCACCATGTCCTGCCCAGCGCCTCCCCAAGCCTCCCACCTTGGCTGAAGTTCTAGTTTATTTGGGTGTCCTCTGTTCCTGGCTTCTGTTCTTGGGACTTTGTTTCCTGTTTTGTCTGGTGAGTAATTACTCCTGGCTTAATGGGAAGTTTGTTTTAAGGGTGAGACTGTTGCAGCCTCCTCCTAGTACTCTTGCTGGTTTGATGTACAAGAACTATGGTCCCCGGCTTCCCTGGTGGCGCAGTGGTTGAGAGTCCGCCTGCCGACTCAGGGGACGCGGGTTCGTGCCCCGGTCCGGGAGGATCCCACATGCCGCAGAGCAGCTGGGCCTGTGAGCCATGGCCGCTGAGCCTGTGCGTCCGGAGCCTGTGCTCTACGACGGGAGAGGCCACAACGGTGAGAGGCCCGCGTACCGCAAAGAAAAAAAAGAACTATGGTCCTTCAGCCTACGAGTACTTATCTCACTGGACTATGATTACCTGGGATGATTTACAATTAAACTGGCCAACTTGGGGCTCCTTTGAAATTCCTAAGCTATTTGACCTGGGCAGTCCATTAGAAAAAGGATGTAAGACAAAGCAGTCCAAATGGGAAGCTTATTTCAATTGGAATTTTGAGGCCTCAAAATGAGTTAGCTATTCCCAAATTGCTTCCCTCCAGGATACTAACTCCAAATTATCTAAGGCTAATTCTGAGTTGTCTCAGATACTGACTAAACTCAAAGAAACTACTAAATGTTCCCCTAATGTTCCTCTGTCTCTGTTTTCTTCTCCTGCTGGTGCCCACCTCCTCCACTTCTTTCAGCCCGTCCCCCTCTCTACCCAGCTCTCAAATTTCCTTTCTATAATGCTGAGGTTGATTCCTCGCAAAAGACTAGCCAGACTGCGCCCTGCTGTAATGACAGCCCCTTTGAAAACCATGTGTAAAATGTAGTTGAAGGGTGGATCAATGTTATCTCTTACAAATCTTTGCAAAACTGGAAATGCAGCTCTAGAGGCAGTTCAAATCCCACCCATTCCTTTTCACTGATCCCCACACCTCTCCTATTTATTTAAAAAGTCATGTAACCTCTTCGGGAGCTCTTATCCAGACCATCTCCAATTCCTAAGACTGAAAAATAAGGAAAAGAGACCGCTTTAAACACAAACTGCTGAAAGGACTCTCTCCCAAACAGCCTCCTTAAAATTGCTTGTCAAAGTCAAATAAACATCTTAAAAGCCTTCTCCACAAGTAATAAAAGACTTCAGCCATCTGAGTGGGTAGACTTAATTTATTCTAACAGTTTTTTATAAACTAGTGAGTTTTGTATTGTACCTGATTCGTGACTAAAATTTTAAAATGAAAACTATGGTATTTCTATCTGTATGTATGTATGTGTGTACGTCCATATACATTCACTATAGATGTGGTATTTTTCTACCTTTGGATGATAGCCAAAATTAATTTGTAAGAGAGTTTATTTAATTGGCTTAAACAAATAATAAGCACTTATATAAAATTCTCAGAAATAGAAACAAACCCAAATGTTTTTCAAGTTCCCATGATCAAGGATTAATCCTTAGTAAATAAAAGCTAGTTTAAATTTGGTTTAATTAATACCAACAAGTCTTTAGAATTATTAACATTAAGTATAATACTTTCACTGTACCTAGGATTACTACAAATTTTTCAGCAAGAAAAATAACTTGGTAAGTTGGAATTTTCATAAGTAAATTAAATGTAAATGAGATAAGAATTTTTAGGTGAACCTTTAAGCATAATTATGCTTTTCTGTTATGAATACCTAAAAATAGTTTCCCCAAATCTTTCTGGTAACTTGAAACTTTAGAGTTTTGCTAGGTTAAGTTAAATGATGGGAATTCATTGGAAGTCTATGTTATTTCAAAATAAGATAAAATACTGAAATGTTGTTAAAGAAATCTAAGTTTACCTACTTTTGTCTTACTATAGGAAAACTAAAGACGTTTGGGTCTATTAGAAACATGTTTTGTACCACTTTGAGAAAAAAATACTGGTATAACAACAGTTCACAATTGCTTAGTTTTTACTAAAAATTAAGGTTTCTAAGGGTTAAGAATTCTAATTAATATATGTACTTAAAACTACTAAAATTAATAAGGAAAACAATTTCATATGCAAGGAAAATTTTTTAAAAGGTCTAAGGAATGGAAGACCCATTTTGTTAAGAAAAAGAAAATGATTTTGTCCTACAGCTGGTTATTTCTAAATGGGAAAGAAAGAAGGAGACAAATAAAATGGGCGCAGAAAGTTGTAAAAGGGTTGTGGAAAAAGGGATCTTTAGAAAGGAATTTTATGTGTGGTCAGGACTGGCTGAAATTGGATTAAATTAAGTAAATGAGTTTTAACTTCTCGGAAATATTTTTTTTTCTTTTAACATCTTGATTGGAGTATAATTGCTTTACAATGGTGTGTCAGTTTCTGCTTTATAACAAAGTGAATCAGTTATACATATACATATGTTCCCATATCTCTTCCCTCTTGCGTCTCCCTCCCTCCCACCCTCCCTATCCCACCCTTCTAGCTGGTCACAAAGCACCAAGCTGATCTCCCTGTGCTATGCGGCTGCTTCCCACTAGCTATCTACCTTACGTTTGGTAGTGTATATATATGTCCATGCCTCTCTCTCGCTTTGTCACAGCTTACCCTTCCCCCTCCCCGTATCCTCAAGTCCGTTCTCTAGTAGGTCTGTGTCTTTATTCCTGTTTTACCCCTAGGTTCTTCATGACATTTTTTTTTCTTATATTCCATATATGTGTGTTAGCATACGGTATCGGGAGTATTTTTGTCTGTTGTCTTTATAAATCTCCGCCATTTTTACTTCCCGGAGAGCACATTTGAGTTGCTACTCAAATATTCCTCCTGAATTGCAATTCCTAAGAGCCCAGATAAACTCTTCTTTGTAGTTTTCTGCGTTTCTTGGTTGACAAGCCTCTTTATGTGGCCCTCCTCTGACTAGAACATACCCCTTTCGAAACTGCCACTGTTCTGAACAAACTCAGCACAGAGTAGCGATGGAGATAAGTTGGGGCCGGGTCGGGGCCGGGAGGGGGTCGCAGATCGTGAGCCCAGTCCTTGATCTGCCACTCTCTAACTGTGTAATTTTTGGCAAATTAATTAACCTGTGCTGCCTCAGTCTCATCACCTGTGAAACAGGAATTAAAATGTGGTCAGATGAGATCAAACTCATGTAGATGTTATGAGGATTTTTTTAAAAAAATGCTGAGGGGACTTCCCTGGTGGCGCAGTGGTTGAGAGTCCGCCTGCCGATGCAGGGGACGCGGGTTCGTGCCCCGGTCCGGGAAGATCCCATATGCCGCGGAGCGGCTGGGCCCGTGAGCCATGGCCGCTGAGCCTGCGCATCCGGAGCCTGTGCTCCGCAGCGGGAGAGGCCACAACAGTGAGAGGCCCGCGTACCGCAAAAAAAAAAAAAAAAAAAATGCTGAAGGCATAAGACACTGCCTGGCATATAATAGTTACTTAACAAAAGGTAGCAATATTTTTCCCCATCATTTTTTTCATAAACACATACTTGCCTTAGCTGAAGTTTACAGTTTGCATTTTTGAGAATCCCCTGTTGTTCAAAGATTGGGAGGCACTGTCCCACCAGCCCAGCAGGAATGGCCTTCAGTCTGTCCCTGCTACTAATCTTTCTTAATGCACATTGAGCATGACACCCTTCTGCTTGCAAAGCTTTACAGGTTGGCCACCACGTGAGAATGAAGTCCAGACTTAGCATAGCAAAGAATTTCCTGAGTCCTTCCCTGCCACTCCCTCTATACAGCCCACGTTCTAACAAACTCAGCTCTTGCTTCTCCCTGTTCAATAAATCACGCTTTGGGGCCTTTGCTCGGGCTGCCTGGAGAGCACTTACTCTTCATGCCCAATCTCATCTTCGCTCTTTAAGTTTCTCTGGTCTTTCACAATCGAGTTAAGTTTTTCCTTTTCTCTGCTCCAATATAACCTAGTATAGGTAGGCAGCTCTGAAAACAAGATAAATAAGCATTTGAGAGTTAACCTAATAACTGAGATCAACATGCCAAAGACACTTTCTTTTTTATTTTTAGTATTTTTTTAAAGATTTTTCTTTCTTTTTTTTGATGTGGGCCATTTTGAATGTCCTTATTGAATTTGTTACAATATTGCTTCTGTTTTATGTTTTGCTTTTTTGGCCATGAGGCATATGGCATCTTAGCTCCCCAACCAGGGATCAAACCCGCACCCCCTACGTTGGAAGGCAAAGTCTCAACCACTGGACTGCCAGGGAAGTCCCTGCCAAAGACACTTTAGAGGTAACATTTCTCCAGTCAGAATCACGAAGTGCTACAATGGTGGTTCTCATCCCCAGAGAGGCATTTTAAAAAAATTCGTTGGATGTTTTCTGTCATAACCATGATTGAACATACAGTCACTTCTGCTATAATGTTTGTTTTGAAACCATAAATTTATTCCAAGGAAATCAATATATTAGGGAACACATTTAGCATAAGGTGAATGTCACATTTGCTTTTTGCAAAATTTCATCAGTGGGAAAGCTAAGATAAGGTAAACGACTGCATTCAGATGAATCCAGATGCATGAGAATACACAAAACACACACACACACACACACACACACACACTCTTCAAACATCTACCAGCTACCTCAGTTTACCATGTATGTTATCCTACAGAGTTATGTTTTATTGTTCTTTGGCATTTGTGAATATATATATAGAGACACAGACAAAACACTTTTTCAACATCACAAGTCTGTTTAAGCATTCTGGTTCAAAGCTCCAAGTAGTACTTACAAAAGAGAAGCCACTTGAGGATCCTAATGGAAATTGTCAATTATCCTGTTGGTGCTAGTAGTGTCAGGTTTAGCGGTTTCCAACATCACTTCAATTTCCAAAGTCTTCAGTTGCCAGATGAAACTCCCACTGCAGATGAGAAAGCTGGAAAAGAATTTCCAGCAATAATACATAAGTTAATTAAAGCAGAAGGTTATACATTGGATCAAATTTTCAATTTTGATGAAATAGATATCTGTTATAAACACAGGCCGTGAAAGACCTGAATCTCAAATTCGAAAACGTGCACTGGGATTAAAGGCTGAGAAAGAGCTCTGAAAGGATAATGAGTCATACCTCTCTGCATCTGGTGTTACAATTAAGAAAACCCTCCTTCTAGTACCTCACCATCATTTTCAAGTTGCAGCCCTTCCCATGCCCACTTCCCCAAACAAACTCCAGGTCTTTTGGAAGGTAAAGTGCCGTGTTTATCCTAGATTTTTTTCTTTTCCTTTTTCTCTCTTTTTTTTTTTTTTTTTTGGCTGCGCCACGCGGCATGTAGGATCTTATTTCCTGACCAGGGATTGAACCTGTGCCCCCTGCATTGGAAGCGTGGAGTCCTAACCACTGGACCGCCGGGGAAGTCCCCTATCCTAGATTTTTATGCACTTATTACCATTGAACATACATAAAATTGTGCTACCCTTTTTATTAGGTTTCTGTCTTTTTTTAAACATGTTGATGACAAAATTTAGCCCATTTTTCCCTATCATAAGCCCTATGGTTCTTAACTGCAGAATTTTGCATAGTAAGTGTCTTTTAAGGAGTGTGTATGTCATGTTAAAGTAGAACTGGCTGTACCACTGATACCTAGTGTGTAGATGCTAGGAATGGTAGACGTTGCCTATGTGGGAAAACCCCCAAATTTTATGTTGGACACTGCTTCCCAGTGTCCCTTTTGGCATAAGCATAGATGAAAAACTATATATAATTATCGGAGCCTAGAACCCAACTCAATTTTACATATAGACTAAAAATGTTTTTGAGTAGTTTATTATTAAACTGAATTTTCAAGAAATGTCATTACCATGTAAATTAAGAAGGGATTTTTTTCTCAAGAATTGTTCATCATCTGGGGAAGGCAGTCTCCTGATTGCAATGCCAATTAGGAGTTTTTAGTCACCAAAAAAGAAAGAAAAAAACCCCCCACAAAAATGTAATAAACAAAACCCCACTGTCATCCACCTGCTTTTATAAGTGTCATTTTCATAGTGAGTCTACCTGTTTCTGCAAAGATCTGATTACTTCATTACATCTTCTAGTGTACTCATTCTATACTATTGAAAATACATATTGTAAATGAAATTCCTTTAATAGATTTAGAGCATCATGTTGTAGTACCCACGCTTTTATTTTCTGTGTTCTAGTATTTTTTTTTTTTTTTTTTTTTTTTTTGCGGTACACGGGCCTCTCACTGCTGTGGCCTCTCCCTTTGCGGAGCACAGGCTCCGGACGTGCAGGCTCAGCGGCCATGGCTCACGGGCCCAGCCGCTCCGCGGCATGTGGGATCCTCCCGGACCGGGGCACGAACCCCTGTCCCCTGCATCGGCAGGCGGACTCTCAACCGCTGCGCCACCAGGGAAGCCCTGTGTTCTAGTATTTTGACATCTGCGGTCTTGCTCATCCTGCTAGGACTGCCCTCCTCTGACTGTTGTTGATATGTTTTGAATTCTTATATTTGCATAGCTATAGTCCGCTCTGTTTAGTGAAAGATTATTGAAATTGAATTTTACTTTCTTTAGACTTAGATAAACATAATACCTACAGAGCGACTGGCACATAGAAGGTGCTGAATGAGTAATGCATATAAAGCTGTAAGGTTATCAATCATTAAAATTTCCATTATTGGGGAGGCAGAATAAAGTATTGAATATGAACTTGTACTCCAAGGTTAGATGATTCTGAGATCAAGACCCCACTTTGCCACTTATAAGCTGTATGTCCTTGACTTCTTTAAACCTTAGTATTAACATCTCTGTAAACTGAGAATAAATATATTACTTCTTTGGAGGTCCATAATTATTTAAATGTGTGAAGTATTTAATGAAAGGCATAGTTCCATAAGCCCTTGGTAAAATGTAATTTCCATTACTATTATTATTTCTGTTTTGATTATTGTTTTTAATCTTTTTATTCTCCATCTAATAAGCTGAATTAAAACTAATACGCTGAATTGCTTGTACCTGTCATGAAAGCTATTTCCCTTAACTTTGGCATATGTATAATGCAGAAAGTATGAATCTGATCATTTGGATCTTGTATCTAGCGTGGCAGATATTCAAGAATAACTCCAGAGTGCCTCACCTCTACCGGACTTTATCAATTCCCATCTTTGGGAAAAAATGGCTTTCTCCACGCCCCCTTCCCTCATGAGAATGTTTTAATGAAAGGAATTTTGTCCATATCATCTCAAGGGTTTTCACTAAAAGGGTTAGCCACATGGGTAAGGAAGGATAATATTATGTTATGGCTTTATATTATCTTAACTAAATAGGAAAACATCAGGTGTGGTTTTCAGAGGAAATTTAACGAATAGAAGACTCAAGTGGTTCTTGCAAAGGTAGATCATTTAGCTGTCATTTATTACAAGTGTTTTCTACCAGTCTCTAGCCCCTTTTTTTCTTCACTTATTTTCTCCTTTCGGTTGTAAGGTCATAAAAATAAACCATGGGAACAAATAAGCTCCATAAATTTCCAATTATAGGATTACCTATAATTTAGGTTATTACACAATAATGTTAAAGATGGCACAAAGCCTTCTAAAATTAACAAAAATGTACCTACCAAGAACACAGTTTTGGAACTTTGAGGTTCATGTACAGTACCCACTGGAGGAGCACGTACCTGTAGACTCACTAATTTTGATTTCTGCTGTTGTCCTCAATTCCAGCGCCAACTTCTCTGTGTTATCTGCATTAGAGTTTATTGTAGGCTCAACAAAAAGTTTACAGTTTGATGCCAGCATTTATTCGTGGTGTTACAAATTAATTCCAAAAAAAAAAAAATGTTGGAAACACAATAGTCAGCACGAGCACAGTCCAATAGTTTGTGAGCAGTGTTGGCCACTTTCCATGGAGGAGTGCCTGGGGAGAATGGAGGGGAAACTTCACAGCGAAGTGGTCACTGGTCTTTTCACTTACTGGCTTTTAAATACTGCGATATATTGTAGACATATCCCCAGGTAAAGCAGGGGTGAAAAGGGCCTCAAGACATGGAAAAAGTAGAATACTCATCTCTATAATGGTCAATAAAATAATTCATTTCTGATATACGATGAGAAGAATCATGGCCATGTGAGTTTGAAAAAACTCACCATAATATTAAGGCTTTTGGCGATTTTCTCATAGCTGGGACATTTGTGATTTAAATCACCTAATTTAGTTCTTTGCTCCTTTTCCTTTTCAATAATGTTTTTTTCTTTGTTTTATTCTAAAGCAACTATGTATGTATTATCCATTCTTTAATAGAGATAATAGATTAAATGGAAATGCCAATGATTTATGATGATTGCTTCTTTGACATATGTAATTTAACTCTCTTGGTTATTTGAGAGTCTATTGCATTCAGTTACTTAAAAAATATTTTCATGTGTAACTGTACAT
Organism: Phocoena phocoena; assembly: GCF_963924675.1. Classification (NCBI taxonomy): domain Eukaryota; kingdom Metazoa; phylum Chordata; class Mammalia; order Artiodactyla; family Phocoenidae; genus Phocoena; species Phocoena phocoena. The sequence continues at coordinate 14,000,435 of NC_089235.1, forward strand.
GTGACTTTATAATGCATTTCATTTGGAAAATGAGGCATCACCTAAAGTAGTATCTTTTTTAAAAATTCCCAGAAGAGGGGCTTCCCTGGTGGCGCAGTGGTTGGGAGTCCGCCTGCTGATGCAGGGGACACGGGTTCGTGCCCCGGTCTGGGAAGATCCCACATGCTGCAGAGCAGCTGGGCCCGTGAGCCGTGGCCGCTGAGCCTGCGCGTCCGGAGCCTGTGCTCTGCAACGGGAGAGGCCACAACAGTGAGAGGCCCACGTATCGCAAAAAAAAAGAAAAAGAAAAAAAAAAAAAATTCCCAGAACAGTAAATGATAATTGATAAAGCATGCATTCATTTCAACTCAATTCCAAAAGCTTGCTACATGTTCAGCCCTAAACTAGGTGCTACATGGAATACAAAAGAATTCTACTTTAGACCGTGTAGGTGACAGTATGCAGTCTCTGAGCGTGAATAGTTACATTATTTGCTCATGAACAAAAACATACACCTTGGGACTGAATATGAATCTTTAAAAATCGAACTTGGGATATTAACAAATGATAGAGCAGATTTTCCTGCTAAAAGAATAAAATGAACAAAATAAACAGATTTTAAAAGACAAACCCACTGGGACAATATGAGGAAACTGGGTGGAATAAGAAATAATCAGGGACCCAATTTTCAACCTGGGTGTTCAGAAGAGAGAATGTTAATGCTTCAGCGACAATCATGTAAGATAGCTTTTTAAAAAGAATTCAATATAACAAATACCAATGTCAAGATAATTGCTGAAAAGCAAAGACATCTGAAAATATTTGCTAAGCTAACTACAATTCTTCTTTTAAAAACCTCAAGAATTGAATTTGTAAATCTAAGAAAACTGGGGACATTTAATCTTTATGTAAACCCCTAAAAATGAGTTCTGATTCATTTACAAGGAGCCAGTAAATTTATAGTGCTGGCCTTTCAGGGAGGTGCATAAGCCCCTAGGTTTCTTTAGATGGGCATGAAGTGATGGTCTTGGCGAGGGTGGCGGTCATCTTCTGGGGTACACGGCAACAGACAGCAGGGCACTAGTTTCTGGAAAGATCTAAGTAGAAAAAGAAGTAGAAAGACCCCACTCCCAGGAAACTAGAGTACCTCCTGAGCACCACAGGAGAGATTCATGTGCTCAGAAAAGAGAAATTAAGAGGGAAGTTTGAGAATCAAATAGATCCAGGTTCCAATCCAGACATATGATTTGGAGAAGTTACTATACCTCTCTAGTTGTGGTTATCTAGGCAGTAAAATATAGAAAACTGCAGTACATATTCTGTATACTACTTTTGAGAATTTAATATGATGCTCGGCATATAATAAATGTTGCCCCCCAAAATGCAGCTTGTGTACTAAAGTTGGTCTGATGTTGTGCTGATAGAACTAAGGAAAAGATGGAAGACAAAGGTTAGGGCCAAGCTAAATGTGGCAGGGGGGTGTTAATGGCTCCAAAGATAAAAGGATGAAAGGGCAAGTGAGGGTTGCTGAGCACAGCAGGTAACCACAGGAGCCAGTAGGGACTAGGTGAAGGAGATGCGAGGGTACCAGGAATGTATTCAAATCATTAAGAATTGTGTTTGGGTGGATATGTCTGCCTTTTCCCCTCCCCTGAGGACAGTGTCCATAGCTTTCACTGGCTTCTCAAAGGAATATGTAACTTAATTAAAAAGAGGAAACGCTGGGAGAGCATTTTCCTCTCTTCATGATTAAAGCACTGCAGTGGAAGACCAATTCATTCTCTTATTTTTAGGGGGCTTCTTTCCTGCCACAGCCAGCTCATTTAAGTAAAACAAACAGGTGCATGGATCTGCACAGCATGTTCATGGCTACTGAGTGTGAACTTGGGCTTCTCTCTGCAAGAAGTGCAATCAGCTGAAGAAGGTGTGACTGAGATGAAGAGATAGACTTTGACATTTACAGAAAAAAGATTGTCTGAGATTCAAAATCTGTGGTTCCATTTTGTGATCATGGTACTACTGAATCTTTTATCAAATTTAAAATTGTTTGCATTCGTGAGTACATAGCATTCTTGCCAGGTAAAGCTACTTTAATTTGGTGAGCTCAGGCCTGGAGTGTATTTTATTTCTAAATTTATTACTTTTCTCAAATTTATTCAGTTCAAGAGGTTGTAAAGTGGATGCCGATGCCTCTTATAAGGTAAAGATGTTGTTTACTTTGGCCAGCTTCAAACGCTTTTGGAAGGAGCCGGGTGTCAATAAATACAAATATAGTTGCGCTGACTTCAATTTGGTAGAAAGAAATTTGGTTCTGATACTTTGAACTGCAGTTTTTAGCTCATGACCCCACTCCTCAGCTGTAATTCTACAAAAATTTTCCACTAAGGGCAGAGCACATTAATTTTATCTTTGAGCTAATAGGTACACTTTACTGAAGTCTTTCATAAGTTTTTTAAATTGTTATTGTTTTTTAGACTATCAGACGTAAAAATATATGAAGTCTATTCCAACATGGAATAACTCAGATTGTTGCTGCTTATAATCCTTTTCTTTTCAGTGAGATCATTCAAGTTTTGTTTCTCCCCAAATATGAGATCTCAACGAGCTTAAGCAACCAGGGGTGACATCACATCAAGTCATCTGGCTCAGGATAAATTTAGACAATATTTCTTAGTAACTGTTTTGGCTGAAATTCATACAGAATAACATCCTAATAGCTATTAATATGGTGAAAAGTTCACTATCATCTATCAGAATGCATAGCACCCAAAGAAGATTCACCATCGTACATTTTCATTAAATTAGCACCTTTGACCCAAAAGTTCCAATACAAGAATTAATGAGAATAAAAACATTTCTGCATCAAACCAAGAAGTCCATGACATACCAGATCCATCTATGTCCCTTCATACATACATGGTCAATAACTTTGTTTCCTTTTCATTACAACATTTTTTTTTAATTAATATGTTTTATTTGGGAAGATTGTTCATATATATTTAAAGGTTTCTAGTTAATAAAATTCTATTTATTCTGACGGGAAGCTCAAACAAGTCTTTTTAAAGAATTTCTGTGCTTTATTGAGAAAAGGACCATTGACATCAAAAACGCGTCACCAAAAACCCAAATCAGGTCTCATATCTGTGATGTTATTCGTGATGACTAAGGTGATTATTGATGAGCCTGGCACAGTGTAAGATCTGAAAGTCTTTCTGAACCACCAGGACATGATTAAATTATTGAGATACAGAGGATATAATATGAAATCAGAAGAGCTGTTTTAGGCTACTGACTCGTCCACTTACTGACAGATCCTTTGTGCACTTTCCCCAGTCTCCCCTAATATTAAAATTTTACAAGAAATGACACATTATTATCACCAGAATGTTTGCATTGAACTTATTCACTTACCCAGTTTTACTTGTTCTCATTTATGTGTGTGTGCATTTAGCTGCATACAATTTTATCCACTACCACGAGGATCTCTTCTGTTGCCCTTTTATTATCAAACCTACCTTCCTCGGCCCCTCCCCCATCACTAAGCTGTTCTCCATTTCCAAGTTTTGTCATTTCTAAAATGTTATACGAAATGGAGTCATACAGTTTGCAACATTTTAGGTTTGGCTTTTTTTCACTTAGCATAATTCCCCAGAGATTCACTCCAGTGACTGCTTGTATCAATAGTTCATTCTCTTTTATTTCTGAGTAGTATTCCACGGTGTTGATGGAATAGCATTTGCTAAACCATTCATCTGATGAAGAACATCTGGATTGATTTCAGTTTTGCATTTTTGTGAATGAAGCTGCTGTGAGCACTCATGTACAGGTTTTTATGCGAATGTTTTCATTCCTCTGGGTTAAATGCTCAGGAGTGCAATTGCTACACCACATGATAATCGCGAAACTTTTTCCAGAGTGGCTGAACTATTTTACATTCTAACGTGCAGTGTATGAGTGGTCCAGTTCCTCCACATTATCACCAGTATTTGATATTATCACTATTTTAAAAACGTTATCCATTCTGACATCCATGTAGTGATGTCTTATTGTGGTTTTAGTTTGCATTTTCTTGATGGCTAAAGATGTTCAGCATCTTTTTTTTTTGGCGGTACGCGGCCTCTCACTGTTGTGGCCTCTCCCGTTGCGGAGAACAGGCTCCGGACGTGCAGGCTCAGCGGCCATGGCTCACGGGCCCAGCCGCTCCGCGGCATGTGGGATCTTTCCGGACCGGGGTACGAACCCGTGTCCCAAACCCGTGTCCCCTGCATCGGCAGGTGGACTCTCAACCACTGCGCCACCAGGGAAGCCCTGTTCAGCATCTTTTAATGTGCTTATGTACCATCTGTATATCTTTCTGGGCGAATTGTCTCTTCATCTCTTTTGCCTATTTTCTATTTTAATTGTGTGTTCTTTCCTGTTGAGTTTTGGGAATACTTTTATATGCTACACATTAGTCCTGTGTTGGATATCTGATTTACAAATAATTTCTTCCAGCCTGTAGTTTATCATTTAATCTACTTAACACGGTCTTTTGCTAAGATGTTTTAAATTTAGGATAAAGTCTAATTTATCAAGTTTCCCTTTTATCAATTGTGCTATTGGTGTCAAGTCTAACACTTCCTTTGTTTTGCTCTAGATCCTTAAGATTTTATCCTATTTTTTCCTAAGAATTTTATAGTTTTACATTTTATATTTAAACCCACATAATTAACCAAATTTGAGTTAATTTTTGTATCAAGTGTGAGGATTAGGTCAAGCTTCATTTTTTTTTGCTTGTGGTTGTCCAATTGCTGCAGCACCATTTGTTAAGAAAACTGTACTTGCTCCACTGAAGTGCTTTTGCGCTTCCATCAAAATTAAGTTATATTTGCGTGGGTTTATTTCTGGGTTCCCCTTTTCATTCCAGTGGTCTATATGTCTGTTCCTCCAATACTAGACTATCGTGAGTACTGTAGATAAAGTTTGACTTTTTTGGTGAGAGTAATTTTAATCATTTCATTCTTCTTTTTCAAGATTATCTTAGCTCTGGTAGAGTCTATGAATTGCCATATAAATTTTAGAATAACTTGACCATGTCTATAAAATATCCTGCTGGGATTTTGACAGGAATTGCATTAAATCTACAGGCCAATCTGACGAGAATGGCCGTCTTTGCCACATTCATGAGTGTAACATGAACATGCATGTCTCTCTATTTATTTAGGTCTTATTTTATTTATTTTATTAAGATTTTGTAATTTTCAGCATACAGATCCTGCACATGTTTCCTCAACTATATACCTAAGTATTTTTTTTTTCTTTGGAATGATTATAAATGGTGTTAGGCTTTTGATTTCAGTTTCTGCATGTTTACTTTTAGTATACAGAAATGTGATTAGATTTTGTATGTTGCTCTTGTATTCTATGACATGACTGAATGCACTTATTAGTTCTATGAGTTTATGTGTAAATTCCTTGGAATTTTCTATGTAGCTAATCATGTTGTCTTTAAACAGAGATAATTTTATTTCTTCCTTTCGCACTGGCATGCCTTTTATTTCTTTTTCTTCCCTTACTGCACTGAGTAGAGTTTATAGCATTATGTTGAATAGCAATGGTAAGAGGAAACATCCTTGTCTTATTCCTGATCTTAGGGGGAAATCAATCAGTCTTTTACCAGTAAATCTAATGGGTATATTCAACTGACATGTTCTTGAACAAATCAAATCATCAAATTGTATTCTGACTCATTTTCGCATCTGTAAAAATAGGGAGAATCATAGAAAATATGTCTCTGAAATCTGTTTCTAGATAAACCAGTGATGGTGTGAAAAATGTAAACTAGCAAATGAGGGAGTTATTTTGGCAAAGACTCCCATGAGATTTTGAACCAGAGATTTCTTCAAGTTCACCAAATCAATAAATACTCAGAATATCTCACCATTTGACTTTAGGCTCTAGACATTTCGGTCTTCTCCTTGTCAATTTCCTATTCTATAATTCAACTCTTTAAAATGGATCTCCAAAGATTCTTCCAGTTTTCTTTAACTCTGTGTTTTATAAGCTCTATTCTGGGCATTAGGTCAGATACAACGATTGAGACTGTTCTGTACGTGTTTAAAATGTAGTTACAGACATAAGATCTATATATGTAAAAATATTATTTAAGATATATTATTAGAATCAAATTGTGGTCAAATATATGAATGAAAGCTTGCTAACTCCATGAGAGTAAAGACTGAGGAGTTGATTTTAATGCACTATTTATCCCCAGTGTCTAGCGTAGAGGCTCAGTGAACATTTGCTGAATTAATAATGGGTAGCACAGTAGAATTATAAGTTACATTTGATATGGTGCAATTTCCAATGAACAAAGAAGCATAGGTAACTAATCAAAATGGATGCCGGTTGGTATGCTGTACCAATGTGCACCCTTGATGTGATCCATGGGTGCAGACCCAGGAGAGGGAGAAATTGTTGGGTGGCTAGAAGAGGTGCCACTGGAGCTGGGCTTCAAAGATTTGTAGATTTCAAGTGCGGGGGAAGGGGGATGGTATTTAACTAGGGGAAATTATTTGAGTAAAAGCACCAAGGTTAGAGTTCCGGAGAAAGCAGAACAATCTGGTTTAACTGGAGGATAGGAAATGGAATTTTTTTTTTTTTTTTTTTGCGGTACGCGGGCCTCTCACTGTTGTGGCCTCTCCCGTTGCGGAGCACAGGCTCCAGACGCGCAGGCTCAGCGGCCACGGCTCACGGGCCCAGCTGCTCCACGGCACGTGGGATACTCCCGGACCGGGGCACGAACCCATGTCCCCTGCACTGGCAGGCAGACTCTCAACCACTGCGCCACCAGGGAAGCCCAGGAAATGGAATTTTTAAACGTAGTTTGGCATCCAGATGTTGGAGGGTCTGACACTTATTACTTTTTACTGTTATGTAAATATTCGTGTACTTTTCCTGCTTCAAAACAATAATAACAATAAAACAAAAACTTCTGAATGTATTTTTTGATCATCTTCCTTTTCATTATATTAGGTTAATTAATTTTTAGAAGTTCAGTTTTAAAAACCATTAACCATTTAATAAAAAGTGGAATAATGGTTCAAATGCTATTTATTATAGCGATACTTAAATGTTCTTATAAAATCAAATGAAACCTATTACCAATATTAAAAATCTGAAGGAAAGACATTGGCCTATCTTGACCATGTTATTCTTAGAGCCTGTATAACCTGTATTGGTTATCTCTTTCTATAGGAGGAAATGAAAACAGCTAGTAAAGTTTTATGTGGTATGAGTAATAAAGAGAGTGGGAGGGTCACTTTATGTGCTTATAAATAAATCATATTAAGACTCCTTCATATGTTTTACAGTCCTCCTCGACCCTGTTTTGATCTAGAAGGCATTGAAGAGAAAAGCAAGTGGGAGCCATTATTTTGTTACATAGAAGAAAGGGCTAATAAATGTTAAATCCAGGACTTGGCCTCTCTTCTCTTTTTATATTTTCCCAGCACTATCAATTGGGACATAGACTGTCTTCTATTAGAATCTGGAAAAGTGAGACTTAATCGCTGATTTTAAAAAATATCTAAAAGAAAAATTATTATTATAGAAACAGACAAAAACACACATTTCACTACTTGATTTGAACCTGGAATCTTATCGTATACATTGTATATACTAGCAAAGAAAGCCTGTGATAAGCGAGGCACCAAAATGTTTTTCTCGCTTAAGCAATACACAGGAGATCTCAAAACTGCACTCTTGTGTTTTCTTCCACCCAATAGCACAATTGTTTCTTTCTAGGAAAATCAAAAGATAAAGGGTTGCCTCTAAATGACGAAAATGCAAATATGGCATTTAGGCTTATTGTAACCTAAGTTCCTTTCTTTCTCTTAAATTGGGAAGGTTTGACCCACCAAAATAATACAACGCATTCACCTTAAGAATTGCTTTCATGCCTTTAAAACGTTAATCGATCATCTCCTAACTAATCCAGCTTTTCCCTCTGAAGGGCCATTGCAGTTATCGGAGGGGAACACAAAAGCGTTTGGAATCCTCCTTTTCTTTAGTTTTAAAAGATGCTAATCTCAATGGTAATCTCCATAGGCTAATTTGTTAAACGGAAAATTAGTTTAATACTTGGGGAGTAGAACTTAAATTAATTAGTTCAGCGCCAACATCATTGTGGTGTTTGACTAATTGCAGTCATTCTCCCTTTTAAATCCTTTTCTTATCTCCTGAATCTTTCCAAAGCCCTTTAGCATTCTGTGATTTTTTTTACTATTATTTCATTCTTTCTTGTATCCTTATATCTGCTACGTGATCACTTACACTGCTCTTCGTGTCATTATTTTTTAATTTAGTAACATTTTTATTTAATCAAATAAATCCAAAATATTACCATTTCAAGATGTAATCCGCATACAAATGAATAATATATTTTATATTGATTTTTACTGAGTGTTCAAAATCCAGTGTATAATTTACACTTACAGCACATCTTGATTTCAAAGTTAAATTTTATCAGATTATTTGATCTGTATTTAGATGTTATAAGATTTACAGTTGAAAAAGAGATTCACATGCCCAAGTTGTTCCAAATACACCTTAAAAATTTTCAATGACTGAATCAAATATCAGTTTTTAAAATTAAATATACACTAATGAAAATTAAATTTAAAAATCCCTTTCTTTTTGTTGCTGTAAGATTTGCATATAGGTTTCTGTGTGAACATAATGTTTCATTCTTCTAGGGTTAAGTATCCAAGAGTAGGAATTTTGATTTCTTAACGCTGAAGCATTTCAGGATTAGGTTTTGTTTTGATTACCTAGGCTACTAAGGCATTAAAGCCACCTCAATCTAATGACCTTTTTGTTTAATTAATTTAACAATTCAATTAGATTATTTTGGCATCATCTGCATTTCATTCTAAGATCCCTTGACCTTTTAAACTGCTTTCTAAAAATTCGTACATATTAAGGTTCTTTCTTTGATCTGTAAAGTTCCAAGGGTTTTGATAAATGCATAGCATCATATGCCCACCACTACAGTATCATAAGAAATAGTTTCACTGCCTTAAATAAATCCTCTGTGCTTCACCTACCCTATCCAAACCCAACCACTGATGTGTTTACTGTCTCTATCATTTTGCCATTTCCAGAATACCATATAATTGAGATCATAAAGTATGTAACCATTTCAGACTGGCTTCATTTACTTAGCCATATGTATTTAAGATTCCTCCAAGTCTTTTTGTGGCTTGAGAGCATGTTGCTTTTTACCATCAAGTGAGACTTCAGTGTACGGACGTACTATACTTTGTTTTTCCATTCATCTGTTGGAGAGCAACTTGGTCACTTCTAGTTTTTGGCAATTATGAATAAAAATGCTATAAACATTTGGATGAAGGTTTTTGTGTAGACATTAGTTTTTAAATCAGTTGGGTAAATCGGGAGTATAATTGCTGGATCATATGGTAAGACTATGTTTAGCTTTGAAAGAAATTGCCAAGTGGTCTTCAAAAGCACCACTTTGCATTCCTAGCAGAAATTAACAAGAGCTTCTGTTGCTCTGCATCCTCCCCGACAATTGGTATTGTCAGCTTTTTGGATTTGAGGGTAAAGTCTTAATCCAACATGACCGCTGTCCTTATAGGAAGAGGGAGAGGCACTCGGGATGCTTGCACACAGAGAAAAGACCATGTGAGGTCACAGCGAGAAGGCAGCCATTTGCTAAGCCAAGGGGAACGGCTTCAGGAGAATGCAAACCTACCAACACTTATTCTCGGGCTTCCAGCTCCAGAACTGTGAGTAAACAACTTTCTGCATTTAAGCCATCCAGTCTGTGGTATTTTGCTTTGGCAGCCCTAGCAAGCTAACATACTAGGTTTCATATGTTTTTCTTCTAGAAGTTTTATAGTTTTTAATTTGACATTTAGGATTATGATCCATTTTGAGTAAATTTCTGGGACAGGTGTAAGGTCCATGTCTGAGCCAAGCAGTATAGATACTACAAGATGTCATTTTTATTCAGGAGCTAGGGGAGAGTCAAGTCATATAAATTCCTACTCTAAAATCTTCACACCTCACTTTCCAGGATTCACATTTTCTTACACAGACCAGTCTCCTCTCGGTTTCTTCAGTTAAGTCAAAAATACGTGTTCCTCTTCGCCCATGTATTTTTGCTTGTTAGTATATTTCTTGTTTTCATATTATTTTTTCATATTATTTATTCATACTATTCATATTTTTCATATTATTTATTTCATATTATAAGTTTTCATATTATTTCTTTCCTTTCTGTGAAATTTTTTTTTAAATTTGGAACACCAAGTTGCAAAGATGTATGTATTTACCTGACAATTTTACTACAGTTAAGTTGAGAAGGGTGAATCAATAGCTTGTATTTGTTTTTAAAATTAAATTAATCCTGGATAAGAAAACAAACAAAAATACGGATGTAGAACTGTACCCACAGCAATTATCGGAAAGACTCCTTTTTCTATTGAATTGCTCTTGCACCTTTGTCAGAGATCAGTTGACTTTTCGTGTGGGTATTATTATTTTAATATTTAAATAAGTGAATTTGAATTAAAATTTAAAACTAAGTATTATCTGCAATTATGGTAATAATCCACCTAGCTCGATATTAACTATAAGGCTGTAAACGGATCTGTATAACTTACTGAATTATTTATCTCCAGCTTGATTTTTTTTTTCATAGATGAGTTCAGACCGATCTATTCCTTGAAGAGAATACTTCAATTTAAGGAAAATACTAATTATTTTGATTGGCATTTGGGCAGGCTGGTTCCAGGCCAGAATTTTGCATGTGATCTTTCAGGTCCAACCATAGGCAATTACAAAGTCCTTAGCTGAGAGACCCCACATCAGACCGGGTGCACAGGCAGTGCACGCCAAAGGGGGTTGCAGTTAAAGACTCCACTCCAGTCGGACTCCACACTTCCCACTCCTGCTTCCTGCACTTACCACACATGCATACTTTTGCCAATGCAAAACTTTAACATGTTACAGTTGCTTTGATCACATTTTATCCTTTCTTCTTGTTTCTTTGACTCTCTACATTCCATCTGGTTATGTAAACATTCTCATGGTTTTAAATTTTCATTTTCTTCACATTGGGGTGAGGAAACTGGTGGCATACCTATTTTCAGAGATGTATTTCATTTGAGTGTAATGAAACTAACACTAGATACATTTAAAGCATAGACTCTATAATTTCACTTTTATTTATTTTCGGGATCTCAAGTCTAGTTCCTTGTAGCTATGAAGTATTGCATCTATTTGCAATCCTCAAAAGATTCTACGGAATTTTAAGCCAAATTTACTTGGAGAATATTTTTTCCTAATGCTTCAGTAGATTCGCACAACAGCTGCTGATTCTCCTTCAAACATGAAGATCTGGAAAAAGTACCACTCAGGGCTCCTTCTGTATACCAGGTCTGGAGTTTGCCACTTGTAATTGAAACGTAAGCCACCACAGATTATTTTATAAGTAGTAATTCCAAGTCCATCACTGTGTAAAATCAACTACTTAAAAAGCTATTATATGTATTTATCCAGCTGACACCTGCACACACGAATACACAGTATTTCAGAATGGAAACATATTTGCAAATTCATTACAGAACACATCTTCTCTCTCATATTAAATTCCACAACAGAAATCATAGTAGACAAAAGGGTAACAGACTCTATCCTACCTATAATGCATGCATTCAAGTTTATCAAATGAGACTCTAAATTATCATAACTTAGAGTTTTAAATACTTGAATATAAAATAGCTTCAGCTAATACTTTCTTAAAATGTTGATGACACATATATATACACAATGCACACACATATGTATTCATTTTTTAACTAAATGCTATTCTATATTAAAAGTATAAGGTCTCTCCTGGGGCAATCTGAATCTTACTACAAAGAGAGTATAGAATGCCATTGATATGGATCTGTGTGGCCATTAATGGAGATGCTATCAGTTGGTAAGTTTGGTTTCAAAAAGTAACGTGTGTCCTTGCCTTTATGGAATTCACAAACCAGTAAGGGAGACATATAAACAAAATTATTGGAAGAGAAAAAGTAAGTATATGAATAGAGGTAAGTGCACTGTTTCAGTTAAATATAGAAAGGATGAGTCAGAATGAGTCTGTCTGGATAAGTCAGAAGAACTCACAGAAGAGGAGATCACTGAGCTGAATAATGAAGGAAAGTAGAAGCTTTGTAACTAAATAGAGAAAGAAAGGGAGTATTTTAGGAAGAAAGTATATATTGTGTAAAGTCATGAAATTATGAAAGACTAAGATCTGTTTGACAGAAGGTAAGTAGTTTGGTATGGTTGTAACATAGGATTCACATGAGAAAGAAGAGCCTCTCTTACTGAGGATGAAATAAAGTTCCAATGAAAATAAAGGTAATTGGAATATCATACCATCCAGCACTTAAAACAAAATTTTAGGATTTTGAGGAGTTTCTGCTTGTTTGGTTTTGGTTTTGCTAATTAAACTGAAATATCTAATTCAGTCATTAAGCAAGTGTTCACTGAGAAAAGCCTGAGATAAAAGTAAAATAAAATAAAGTATACGCAACACACCTGAAAAAGGAATTTCATTAAAGATCTCTACCTATATGATTGACAACTACCTTAATTAACATATTTTCAGTGTGAAAGTGATATGGGGGTATCTGACTATATAACGGACCCATCCAAAGGAAAAGGCCCGTAGGTATGCATGTTTGAGGGTATCCCATCAAAGTAATGAGGAAATCTCAACAAGATTGTCCTTAAGAAAAGTCAGCCACTCAGGAAGCTACAGCCACCAGGGTGGACCTTTTACTCTGCCTTTTAGTGCATCACTGTTAAAAATGAAAGTACAACCAAGGATCACCAGACGTTTAAGAAAGGTTTTAACATGAAAGGGACCCAAACAAATCAGTAGGAGAAAATCTTCAGAGGAAACAGAGAGAATGCAGAGAGTGGTAGAAAACTTCAAAAATGAGCTACTGGGGGCCCCACTTCCTGTGTGGTGCCCAAGTAATTTCCTACTAGACTGAACTTCCTGTATATTAGGTCTATAAACTCTGGACAACATATGAGAAACAACTACCTCAAGACACTAACGAATGAAGAAAAGTAGGTAGATTCTGGAAGGGAGATGACATTTGGAAGAAGACACCCCCCCCCCCCACCTTTTAAAATGGCTTTTAGCCTAAGAGCAGCCTGAAGTTGTCACCACATTGAGTGACTAACAATAAGTAAGAAAACAGGTAGTCTTTCTGGCCAGAAGAGAGGACAGAGTTTGGAGCTATCAGAGACTCTGGAGAGGGAAGGGGAAATCCTAAAAAAGGTGAGAGCAAGGGAGAGGGATCTCCAAATGCTATGTTTAAGCTTTGCAAAAGATACCTGGTTGACCCTTACGCATGCACATGTGAAACAGAATCCAAGCAGCACAGAATCCAGTATGAGATCAACCAAGTTAACTACCTACAGAACAAAATTTGACACTATTTGAAGGAATAAGGCAGAACCTAGACTTTCTAAATCATAGAGTTCATGATAATGAGGATATAATACAACATTACTCAGCAAAGAAGAATAGGAAAATATGACCCATTCTCAAAAGAAAATAGAGACTCCACCCATTAATGACCCAGGTGTTGGAAACAGTATACAGGATCTTAAAGTGGATTTTTATAACTATCCTGAATGAGCAAAGTGTACTCATAATAAATGAAAAGATAGAATACAATTAAATGAAAATTTTAGAATTTGAAATTAAAATTTACTGAGTAGATTTAGCCAAATGGAGATAGCAGAAGAAAAGATAAGTAACCTTGAAGATAAAGCAGTAGAATTTGTCTAATCTGAAGAAGTGGAAGGAAAAGAGAGGAGAAAAAAGGGTGAGCACCTCAGGGATCTGTGAGGCAATACTGAAATGTCTAATATACATGTATAACTGAAGGAGAACAGACTGAGAGAAAAAATATGTGAAAAATAATGGCTATGACTTCTGCATCTGGCTAATATGAATGACCCAACCATTCCACTCCTAGGTATCTACCCAAGAATGATGAAAAGATTGTACATGAATGTTTATAGCACCTTTCTTTGTAAGGGCCCTGAAGAGGAAACAATCTAGAGGTTCTTCAACAGGTGAATGCATAAACATAATGTGGTATATCCACACAATAAAATACTACTCAGCAAGGAAAAGGATCGGGCTGTTGATATATACAGTAACATATGAATCACAAAATAGTTACATTGACTGAAAGTAGGTAGACAAAAAGATGGACACATTGTATAAATTCGTTTACATAAAATTCTAGGAAATGCAAAGTAATGTATAGTGTTGGAAAGGAGATCAGTGAGCTTGTGAATGAGACGGAAGGTGTGAGAAATTATAAAGAGAAGAAAACTTTCTAGGGTAATGGATACGTTCGTTATTTTGATTGTGTGGTGGTTTCCTGAGCATGTATGTCAAAGTGTATCTAAATGTACACTTAAATATGTGCTGATTAGGGTATGCCAATTATACTTCATTAAGCTGCTTTAAAATAAGCAGGGAACACAAATGTGAAAAATTAAAATAAAACCAAACTTTGGCTCATCACAATAAAATTACTGAATACTAAAAATAAAGAGAAAATCTTGAAAGCATCCAGAGAAAAACAACATACTCTAATAGGTGAACAAGGTCATGGAACAACATACTTAGAGTTTTGATAGACCAGAAAAAACATCTGACAACCCAAATTTATATATTCAGCAAAAACAAAGAAGGCTAAATAAAGGCAACTTCAGATAAGGAAAAGAGAATTCGTCATCAGCAGATATGCCCTTTGAGAAATGCTAACGGGAATTCTTCAGGCCGAGGGGAAATAATACTGCGTCAAAATTCAAACTTCAAGAGGGAATTAAGAGCACTGGAAATAGAGTTTTTTCATAAGGCTAAAAGGGTCAGTTTGTCGGGAAGACATAATATTCATAAGTGTTTTTCTCAGAACAGCTTCAAAATTAATAAAATAATGATAGAATTGAAAGGAGCAATAAATGATTCTACAGTCATAGTTGAAGAATTTTTAACACTTTTTTAGCAGTTGATAGGACTAGATAAAGAAAATCAGTGAAGACATAGGCGGATATGAACAAATTACCAACCACCTTGACCTAAATGATGTTTATAGAACACCACATTCAGCAACTACAGAATATACACTCTTTTCAAGCACACATGATATGTTCAATATGATAGATCATACACTGGAAGATGCAACAAGTCTTAATGTAAAAAATTGAAAGCATACAAGATACGTTTTCTGAGCATAACAATTAAACTAGAAATCAGTAATGATGCAACATCAGGGAAAATCACTGAAATGATTTAAAGCCCCTCTATTTTCTTTAGCAAAGAAATTAGAAAAGACTTTGAACTGAATAATCAGCATAAAACCATAAAGCTTTTGAAGGGAAACACAGGATAATATCTTTGTGATTTGTGGGGAAGCAAAGTTCTAAAATCTGAAGCAATAACCATAATAGAAAAAACTGAAAAGTTAGACTTGGCAGAATTAAAAACCAATTAACAGAAGGCAGCATTAATAACTTGAATGGGCATGCCACAGATTTGAAGAAAATATATATTGCAAAACACATATCTGACAAAGGACTGGGATGCAGGGTATATAAGAAACTCCAACTCAGTAATAGAAAGACAGCTCAATAAAAATGAGCAAAGAATTGAACACACACATCGACACGCACGTGATACAAGCACATGAAAACGTTCTCAACATCATTAGTTGTCAGATTAAGACTACATAGACATACCACGACACACACATCAGAATGACTAAAATTAGAAATGCTGTCAATACCAAATTTTGGTAAGGATGTGCAGCAACTGGAAAACTCACATATTGCTGGTGGGAATGTAAAATGTGACAGCTATTTTAGCAAAAGATCTAGCATTTTTGAGTAAAATACATGTTTACTAACCTACGATCCAGACAAAAAAATGTATATACTACGCTGTTTTATTTTTATGAAGTTCTAAAGCAGTCAAAATCAATCAATGGTGGGAAAAAAAATTGAACAGTGGTTCTTCTGAAGTGGTTTTAGGATTGGTGATTAGGAAGGGATATAAAGGATCTTTCTGGGATGAGAATGATGTTCTATCATGATAGGCTTTGCATTATATTTACAAGGATTTGCATATTTTAGAACTCAGCAACATTTGTGCGTTTGATTGTATGTAAATTTTACATCAAAGGAAAAAATACTTAAATATTGAACTCTGTGGCAAGCGTGCTTACTGAATACAGTTGTCTGCAATTTACTCTAAGATGCATAAAACCATATGGCATATCAAAGTAAGAATAAATACATGAAAGAGCAACGGTAATAAAATATTAATCCAAGAATCTAGGTGATGGGTATATTGGCATTTACTCTAAAATTCTTGCAGTTTTGCTATATGTTTCAAAATTTTGCTTAAAATTTTTTTCAGAATCTAAAGTGCTATAACCAACATCTTTAGAGAGAAGAGAAAGCATAGCATTTGGGTACACTGGGCCTGCAGGATGCCAGGGCTGGAAAGGTCTGTGCTCGCAGCCAAGACTATATTAGGGATCTTGGAAGCGTTGCCAACATGTACGACATTCAAGAAGCCACTAACCAACTCCTGGATGTGAACTTTCATGAAAACCAGAGATCTATTCAAGTGACAGAAAGTGGCCTCAGAGTGAACGTGAGCATCTCCAGGTCACTATTAGAGTGACTGTACCCACTGGTTTTGAACAAACAGGGGCAGATGAAGTGAGAAAGAAATTCAGGTCATCATGCAAAATCAGCAGAGACCAGGCAAGATATATTTTGACGTTTCAATGTAAAGTCTGGCTCAGGTTCATTGTCTGAGATCAGTTGATAACTTACTTGTGGTTGTTCAGGAGTTTAAAGATTCTAATTCAAAGGGGGAAAAAAAGGAAGTTCTAAAGGATTTTGAAGAATTGACTGGGAAACTCCTGCACTCCGATCCTTTGAAAGTATGGAAAATTGACGCCAGTTTCAAGAAAAAAAAAAGGTGTAAAAAGATAAATCAGAATTCATGTAAAAGGAAGATGGATAATGGACAAGGAGACAAAATAGTTGAGAGAGACGTTAAAAAAGAATTTACTAACAATGCCTTAAGTTCAAAAGAAGAAATTGATTCTCAAGTGCTGAAGTTTAGAGTCACACGCAACAGGGTAGAAGAGAAACATTGCTTTACTGCACTAGAGACCACAAGAGATTTTGGGGGCGCTGTTCAAGATTATTTTAAGTGGAAGGCTGACATGACCAACTTTGATATGGGTGTTCTTTTGAATATCCATGATAATGAGATCACTGTGGGTATTGCATTGGTAGAAGAGTCTCCACCAAAGAAATATCACACATTTTGGATTTGCAGCTCTCAGATCTTCTCTTGCCTATGGGATGCTCCAGCTCTCTTCCCCTCACCCTACTGATACAATAGTTGATCTGATGTATGGACGAGAAACAAAACAATAGAGAGGGCCACTGAATGATCTCACTGTTATTATGTTGTTGGTAATAATAATCCAATATACCAGTGGCTATGATTAGAGCAGCGATTACATCTAATTTTTATTGACAAAGAGCCAAATTAAATAAGGCAAACTAAAAAAAGAAAAAAGAAAAAAAGAAGGCAAACTACCCTGGGGCTTGCCCAATGATGCTGTTCAATGGGATATCTGCAAACTGGCTCTGTGGATATATTGTAATGTTATTTTGAAAAAGGATGGACTCCAAGAAGAGAAATTGGAACCTTTATCCAGCTTGCCTACACTACACGAATTAGTGGAAGGTACATCAGAAATAAATTAAACATGTATGAGGCATTGATTGAAGCCAGGGAAGCAAAAAGTTGTACAGGGAAATGTTTCCTTCATCAACGACTACATGGCTCAGCTGTGATTATTATATGACAGTATTAATGTCAAATTGAATTATTAACCAAAAATGACTACACTAGGTGAATGGAGGAATGGGTATATAAGAGAATGAAATCCTCATGTTTTGTAGTGTGAAGTCAATACATATTAATATTGAAAGAATCAAAACAGTAATATGTGTTATAATTTAGGAATTTGATAGTAAATACCAGAAGAAAGTGACCTGAACAGCTTTGCTCTGGGAAACACAAGTCAGAGGTGAGGAAGAGACCAGAAGACAGCTTTTTAAAAACATGTACGATAAGCTGTGTAAAGTTATTTGACTTTAAGTAAACAAATAAGAAAGTAAAATTTAATATGCCATGATGTTAAAGAATGGTATCACTCAGACGACTCTTTGTTGAGAAAATTCATTCCTACAGCTCTAATTCTTATTACAAAATATAAGAATCTTAATGTTTTTCTCCATGGGAATAGGTACGGAAAAGTTAAGCTTATTAACAAGAAATTTATGAGTATAAACTTTAGTGAAGCAATGTACATTTTCCAGTGAATTTATTTATCTATTTGGGCATATGAGAAAACTCAGTGATGTTTTCTAGACCTCTCTGCACTCAAGAAATTTACCAAGGGTACTGGAAATATGAAAAGTACAAAAATAAAAATGGGAGAAATTTTTATAGAATATTGAATTTACTTAGAAGAAATGGTTGTGAAACTTGCTTTATTGTATTCTGTATAGATCTAACAAAATATGTCACAGACGTAAGTTGATACAGATTGATTTCCATAAAACACAGCTTTGAGCAGGTCACTCCAAGCTCAAAAACATAACTTCTGTCTTATCACCTACAAAATAAAGCCTGAATTTCTTGACATTTAATGCTTTCTATGCTCCACCCGTAAAACGTATTTCCTAGGTAATTTATTGCTGTTCTCCTTTGTGTACCCTTCAGGAGAGTCAAAATGAGATTCCAGCAGTGCCTCATAATCAATCCTTATTTATTGTCTCTAAGACTGTTTGTTTGTTTGTTTGTTTTCCATTGACTACTCGGCATCCTCTTCCCTCATCTCTAAAATTCTGTTTATCTTAAAAATTATGATTTTATCCTGAGTATTTATATATTAAATTTGCATAATTTAATTTAGTTTAAATATATTTATGCTTACAATTATTTATCTTAAAAATTATTTTCTTAAGAATTAAAGATAAATTATTTTACCTTAAAAATCAACTCTTTTTTTTTTTTTAAATCAACTCTTAACCTTACATCTCTTTCTAGCTATTATCTGATCTAGATTCTGTCTTTTACAGATATGTTTCTTGAAAGGACTTAAAAATGTATTTTAGGTTTAATTAGGTCTTTGGCTACCTTAGCCAAAGCAATGTCAGTAGAGTGCTGGAAAGTTACAGAGATAACTGTAGATATCTCATAGAGATAAGTAAGAACTCAGAGAAAGCAAATGGAGATCTTTCTAGGCTAGCTGTGAGCAAACCTTTTTCTTTTGAATTTATATTATATATAAATTACTCCATAATATATACATAATGATATATATAATATATACATAATATATATAATAATATATATAATATATATATTATTCCATAATATATTACATATATTATGAGAAAGAAGGAAATTCTGCCGTTTGTAACAACATGGATGGACCTTAAGGGCATTATGCTAAGTGAAATAAGCCAGGCAGAGAAAGACAAATACTGCATGATGTCACTTATATGTGGAATCTAAGAAAAAGAAAAAAAAGTCAAACTCACAGAAAGGAGAGTAGAATGGTAGTCGCCAGAGGCAAGGGTGTGGGGAAATAGGGAGAGGTTGCTAAAAGGGTACAAACTTTTATTTATAAGATAAAGCCTGAGGGTCTAATGTAAATTATGATGACTATGGTTGACAACACTGTATTGTATTATTGAAATTTGCTAAGAGAATAGCAAAAAAAAAAAAAAAAGTGAGGTGATGGGTGTGTTAATTAACTCGCTGGGAGGAATCATTTCACGATGTATACGTACATCAAATCATCAGGATGTTTGCTTTAGATATCTTACCATTTTATTTGTCAATTGTACCTCAGTAAAGCTGAAAAAAGAATAAAGGGGCCAGGAAATACAATGTTTTAGATAGTTCTGAATCATGAATGCTGTGTGGTAGGAAAACTATAGAAGAAGTGGTCGGTTGATATGTCCACCATATAGATCCAACGTGTTTTGGTAAGACTTTTTTCTCTTCATATACCATTTTTCTCTTCATGTTTAAAGTGGAGTAACACTTTCCCTACTCCCCTGAGAAACTGTAAGTGAGGTCAAAAGTTTTGTCGAGTAAACTGTGGGATTGCAAAATCATATTGCAGACAAACATTTCCAGTCTTCCAGTTATGCTGTGAAAAAAGAAAATGACTCATTAGATGTGTGAGAAATTGTGAGATGACCAGCAGGATACACGCTTTTCTCTGCATGAGAAAAGTCCAGAGTGGCCATGAGGTAATCACTTCCTCCTTCTACGCCCAGAAGAGAACTGAACTTGGCCTGCCTTGTTTGAGAACAGACACTGTGCAGAGGAAGGGTGCTAATTGTTTATCATGTTGTATCCCAAATTCATATTATTGTGGGGCGTTCCTGCCAGGCTTGCCATACGGGTTATGCGGTGAACCTCAATCAGTTTATTTCAATTTAAATAAAGTATATGGTACGACCGCTAAGTAAAAATGTTGTGATGTGTGTATGGCCTGAAAGGGTAGTCAAAGAATCATGACAACACATGACATCATAGCAGAATAAGTGGTGACTTACAGACTGGGACCTAAGGTTCCATTCCTGTGCAGGGTCAGATTCTGAGATGCCATTTCTCACAGCCTGAACATCCTCAGACACTCACGCTGCCTAGTCTAGGGGAAGAGAAAGCTTTTTGCTCAGAATGCCTCTTTGAACCTAAAAAAGCTGAGGGGCCTATATGTCGAGCAGGAAGCCGGGTGGCTAAAGCACGAAGTGTGTGGACAGAACGGGAGGGAAGAGGCATGCCAGGGAGCAGCCAGCCAGCACTCTGGCCATGTTCCACGCGGGGAGGATGAAGGCGTCTGCGTTTCTTTCTTCCTTTCTTGCGTCTATCAGCTTCTCTAACTCACCATCTTCTAACATCCTTGCTCCCAGCCTGTGTAAACGCTCGGCCGGCCCACAGTGAACAACAACTATTTTGCTTGTATTCTGGGGCACAAAGAGGCTTCTACGTAAAATTCATTTATCATTAGAATCATTAAACTTGAGAAGTAGTGCTGTGATGTTGCCAATGTTAGATTGTCCGGGCTGGGGATTGAAGGGAAGATCGTTTCTTAAATATTCATAGACAATACAAAAACAAATATATAAAATGCATTACTCTAATTGATTTATCACATGATTATGTAGCGTATGCTGTGTGTCAGATATAGTTCTAAGTATCTTTATTAATAGTGACTCATTGACTTCTTATACCAGTCCTACAGGTTAGGTTCTATTATTTACATACGTGTCCTACAGATGAAGAAATTGAGGCTCAGGGAGATGAAGTAAATTGCCCAAGGTCACACAGCTAGTAAGAAACTAGTTGGGGGCTTCCCTGGTGGCGCAGTGGTTGAGAGTCCGCCTGCAGGGGACACGGGTTCCTGCCCCGGTCGGGGAAGATCCCACATGCCGCGGAGCGGCTGGGCCCGTGAGCCATGGCCGCTGAGCCTGCGCGTCTGGAGCCTGTGCTCCGCAACGGGAGAGGCCACAATAGTGAGAGGCCCGCGTGGCGCAAAAAAAAAAAAAAAAGAAACTAGTTGGGATTCAAACTCAGATAACCTGCAGAGTCCCTACCATTAATTTAATGCTGTGCTGCAGTGTGGTGACTAAAGAAGACACGTGAAGAGAGTTTAGTAGCTCATTGTAGTTGCTAATTTGATTGTACTTATTTTCTTTATGGAGTCCAACATCTGGGGAGTGCTTAAAGATTGCTCAGGTGCTGAAAAATGCTCTCAGGCATTTAAGGGTCTGGCAGTACAGATAACTTGAAAACCCTCCAGCTACAAACACCAGGAATTGCTCAATAAATTATAACTAACATCCTTATAAATGCATGACTGAATTGCTAAGAAAGGCCGGGAAATTGCCTTGGGCCAGAAATGAAGAAGGAACGGAAAATCAGGACGGGTGAACTGCAGAGCTGACGCTGTGACTGCCTGGAGGTTATTTATCACTTTTAATAATATAGGGGCTTGAATTTAATACCAATGCAGGGAGAGTTAGGACTGAGACCCACGCCTTTTATAGGGCTACCCCTTCGGTGTGAGTGAGAAGTCAGGAATAGCGAACTCTCAAAAGTTGTGGGAAGGATTAAAAATTTATACAACCACTTTGGAGTGCAATGTAATCACGTCTCATGAATTTGAATATGTGCATCCTTATGACCAAGCCATTTCTTTGCTAGGCTTATACCCTGGAGAAATTCTAGGCCATGGAAAAATCAGACATGGACAAGAATTTTATCACAACGTAGTTGCATCAGTAAAAACGTAGAACAGGAGAGTAGATAAGTGAATTATGCTATATTCATACAACGGAATACAGTGCAGTGAACATCGATGTCCTGTAGACATGTATCATCAGGGATAATGCTCAAAACCTTTTGTGCATTTGTGAAAAAGAAAGGTAAGTTGCAGAGTATTTGCAGCATTGAGCCTAAGCGCTGAAATATAGAAAAGTCAGAAAGAATTTTAAAAATTATGATTCTTTAACCTCAAGAAAAAAAGAAACTAAAAGCACCTCTAATTATCCCTCTCCAACACAAAAGCTGTACCAGCAATGCAGATGTAGTTGGCTTCCCTTTGGCCCAGCGCCTACCCTCCAGACAGACCCTCAAAACAGGTGTTGGAGCACAGCGAGAAAGAAGTGGTTTTACTGAATGTTTTCTACTTACAGGAATATATATATATATATTCTCATCTATCTCACCAAAATTCAAAGCAAATCAATATACCTGTAACTCTCCTTCCACCTACACTGCATCTTTGCCTCTCTGGCCTGGCCAAGTGTCTCTCATTTCCTGAATCCGCACAGATGAACATAGTCCCAAACTTACGGCAAAGTCGTTTAATTCCCTTTTGCTTTTAATCCTGCATTTTTAGCCCATCATGCGGCTCACCAAATAAAGGACCATTTTAAGGATCTGTTTATAACTGTGTGTGTGCTTTATAATAACATTTTTTTCCATCACAAACAATTAAAAAAACCAGGAGTCAAAGAAGACCCTGGGACATACATAACAATTATTGTTATTTCTTAAAAAACATTTTTATTGAGATATAATTCACACAAAATAATTCACCCATTTAAAGTGTACAATTGAATTTTTTTTAGGACATTCAGCAGAGTGGTGCAGCCAACAGCACAATGAATTTTAGAACATTTTGATCACCCCTAAGAGAAATCCCCATACCTATTAGCAGTCACTCACCGTTCCTCCACCTTGTTTCTGCACCCACCTTCACCTCCCCAAACCCTCTCCCCCATTACCTGCCTCCTGCTCTCCCACCAGCCCCATAAAACCACTCATCTACTTTCTGTCTCTAGACATTTGCCTATTCTGAATATTTCATATCAGTGGAAGCACACAATATGTGATGTACTGTGACTGATTTCTTTCACTTGGCATGTTTTCAAGGTTCATCCATGCTGTAGCATGTGTTAGTACTACATTCCTTTGTATTACCAAATCATATTATATTGTATGGACATACCACCTTCTAGTTAATCTTTCATCAGGTAATGAATATTGGGTATTTGGATTATTTCTACTTTTTGGCTTTTATGAATATTGCTGCTACAAACAGTCATGTATAAGTTTCTGTGGCGTCATGTGTTTTTCTCTTGAGTTTATACCTAGGATGGAACTGCTATGTAATATAACTTGATATTTAACCTTTTAAGGAACGGCCAGACTGTTTTTCAAATTGGCTGCTCCATTTTACATACATACCAGTAGTATATGAGGGTTCCAACTTTTACACATCTTTGCCAACACTTGTTATTGTTTATCTTTTTAACCGTAATGAATAATGATGTTAGGCATGTCTTCACGTACTTATTGGCCATCTGTATATCTTCTTCGGAGAAATGTCTATTCAGCTCCTTTGCCCATTTTTAATTGGTTTATTTGGTATTTTTATTATTGAGTTGTAAGGGTTATTCATATATTCTAGGTATGTCACTTATCAGAAGTACGATTTGAAAATATTTTCTCCCATTCTGTGGGTTGTCTTTTAACTTTCTTGATGGTGTCCTTTGCATCAAAAAAGTGCTTGTCCTTGATGATGGCCTATCTAATTTTTCTTTGTGCTTTTGATGTCATATATAAGAAAGCATTACTTAATCCAATGTCATCAAACACCTTTGTTTTCTTATAAAATTTTATAGTGTTAGATCTTATCCTTGAGATCCATTTTAGGTTTATTTTTAGTATATAGTATGGTAGAAGTCCAGCTTCATTCTTTTGCATGTGGATGGCCAGTTGTCCCAACACCATCTGATGAAAATATTGATCAATACCATTTGATGAAAATATTGAACTACTTTGACACTTCTGCCTAAAATCAATTCACCATGAATGTGAGGCTTTATTTCTGGACTCTGAATTCAATTCCGTTGATATATATGCCTGTTCTTATGCCAGTACCACACTCCTTTGATTACTGCATAGCTTTTTAGTAAGTTTTGAAATAAGGAAGTGGGAGTCTTCCAACTTTGCTCTTCTTTTTCAAGATCGTTTTGGTTATTCTGGGTTTCTTGCATTTCCATATGGATGTTAGGATGAGCTTGACAAAGAAGGCAGTTGGAATTCCAATGGGAATTGTGTTGAATCTGTAGATTAGACGGTGAGTATTGCCATCTTAACAATCTGTGAATACAGGGTATTCATTTTATTTAGATTTTCTTTAATGTCATTCAACAATGTTTTGTAGTTTTCAGAATGTGAGTTTTATTACTTTTATTAAATATATTCCTAATATATATCTTTTTCATGTTATTATAAATATGATTGTGTTGATTTCCTTTTTGGGTTGTTCACTGAAAATGTGTAGGAATAGAATTGATTTTTGCATATTGATCTTCTGTCTTGCAACCTTGCTAATAAATTGATTTACTAGTTCCGGTAATTTATTTTAACTGGATTCTTTAGGATTTTATGTATACACGATTATGTCATCTGCAAATAGAGATAGTTTTACTTCTTCCTTTCTAATCAGGATAATATCTTTTTTTTCATTTTCTTGCCTAATGGTGCTGGCTAGAACCTCCAATATAATCTTGAATAGAAGTGACAAGATTTTTAATATATTTTTATTTTTTAGACTGTGTCTCTCTGGTTTCTTTCTCTCTTACGATTAGTAGTAAAGTATTAAAATAAAAGCTTGTGTCTTTTTTCCTTAGAAGCAGCAAAGAAGGAATGAACTGGAGGAAACCAAACATTGCCCTACAGCTATTGTCTGAGAAGAACAAAAAGGGAGAAAGAGGAAATGGTGACCTTTAGTAATATGAAGAAGAGAAAATCAAACTGGGGCTCTCATGCCTCCTCCAGGAGACAAAAAGTGTGCAGGAAACTGGTCTGGGCCTGAGACATGTTTTTGACAATGGACAGTATGAAAGTTTATGGAGGTTCCTTGTCAAAGCACGAAGCTTACTCATTTTAGAATATGTATCAATGTATGTAGGATTACCACACAATCAAGAGTGCTTTAATGTAATTAGATCTCAAAAATTTTTGCTGGAAGAAAAAGTTCATTTTAAAATAACTCCAAACTTCTCTAACTTTTTCTTATATAATTCATGCACATCAAAAATCAAATTCATGGGCTTCCCTGGTGGCGCAGTGGTTGAGAGTCCGCCTGCCGATGCAGGGGACACGGGTTCGTGCCCCGGTCCGGGAGGATCCCACATGCCGCGGAGCGGCTGGGCCTGTGAGCCATGGCCGATGAGCCTGTGCGTCTGGAGCCTGTGCTCCGCAATGGGAGGGGCCACAACAGTAAGAGGCCCGCGTACCGCAAAAAAAAAAAAAAAAAAAAAAAAAAGGAAGATCAAAATGTTGTAGCAGGACTCATTCTTAAGTCTCTTCCGAAGACCTTAGTTGTTAACCAAAAAAGAAGGAATTTGCAAGGTAGATGTCTCCACACCCTAACTAAAAACACTTCAAATTGGTAATGCCTTAGTTTTTCTTCCTAAATAAGGGATACTAGTTTCTTACACCCACCCCCCCATACAGCTGCTTTTTATTCCAGCTACCCACAGGAAGTTTCTACAGTCTTAAACGAGACCACTAAAGGTTGTTCCACAAATAAGCCCATGCTTGTCTCTCCCCTGAAATCCAGCTGTGCTTACAGGAACCCGGGGGCCTTAAAGTGTATTGCTTTTGACCTTCTCCTTCCTAGAAGCAGTGTGTGGGCCACCCACTCTGTCCAGCGTACATAAAATCTTTACTCTTGAAATCACTTTTTCAGTCCCTTCAGTGCGGGTGTGTATGTTCCTGAGGCCCTGTTCTCGCAGCACACACTCTCACTGGGGGATGCCATCTACTGCCCTGATCTCTGATACCTCTGCTTGATTATGTTGATGACACTCAAAGTCTTGGCTACGTCCCCAGTCTGAGTTCGACATGTCCCCAACGGAACTCAACATCTTCCCCTCATTCTAAACATATTTCTAGAAGCCCTTTTTGTGTGGGGTTTTCAAGCCTACCTCTGCCAATAACTCTGGAGTTTGTTAAGAAACACAAAAGGGGGCTTCCCTGGTGGCGCAGTGGTTGAGAGTCCGCCTGCCGATGCAGGGGACACGGGTTCGTGCCCCGGTCCGGGAGGATCCCACATGCCGCGGAGCGGCTGGGCCCGTGAGCCATGGCCGATGAGCCTGTGCGTCTGGAGCCTGTGCTCCGCAGTGGGAGAGGCCACAACCGTGAGAGGCCCGTACAGCAGAAAAAACAAAACAAAACAAAACAAACAAAAAAAAAAAATCAAATTCATCAGTATCAGGTATTAAATGATCTACTTACTTCTTGTGGACGGGAAAGAAATAGATTACTTTAAACTAGGCCTAGGTAGCTTTTGATATGCTAGTTTTTCTTTATTTTGAGTTTGAAAATGAGTATGTGTCATCAAATAAAAGTTTAAAAATATTAGACTGTCGACAATAGCTTCCAAGTTAGGCCTTGATGTTTTTTTCTCCATAGTGCTTCTCCTTTTTTTTTTCCTAATACTGTCATTTGAAGTCCATTAAAATATTAAATACAGACAAATAAAAACATATCACTTAAATCTCCAATTTTTCTTAAGTAGCAAGCAGTACAATGAAATGAGAGCTATTTTAAACTAAGAGGTAAGGGGCTTCCCTGGTGGCACAGTGGTTGGGAGTCCGCCTGCCGATGCAGGGGACACGGGTTCGTGCCCCGGTCCGGGAAGATCCCACATGCCGCGGAGCGGCTGGGCCCGTGAGCCACGGCTGCTGGGCCTGCGCGTCTGGAGCCTGTGCTCCGCAGCGGGAGAGGCCACAACAGTGAGAGGCCCGCGTACCGCAAAAAACAAACAAACAAAACTAAGAGGTAAGATATGAGAAAATGAGAAAGTCAGTCTAGCATTACTTGGTCAGATTTATCTTACCTTTAAAATGGGGAAAAGAAAGGAGGAAATATAGATTATCTCTGAAATATCTTCCAGTATAGCCAAAAGCAATAATACAATGAATATCCATTTAGTACCTACTCCTTGGCATGCTCCGAGCCAAGTGCTTGATATATTCTCATGTGAACCTCACAACAACGCTAACTTAGGAGGAGTCTTTTTAGTATCATCTAATGGTATATCTGAGAGAACTGAGGCTTAGGCAAAAACTTGTCAAAATTCACAAGTTGGTATGTGCTAGAAGCAGGGTTCCAATCCATGGAGTCTGTTCTGTGTTCTTCTATGAGACAGTCAGTCAGGTGTGGCCACAATAGCAGACACAGGACAGGCTCAGGAAAACAGATTTTTATACTCACAGGTCCTAGAGACAGGAGGCAGGACACGCAGGGCCAACATGGGGGCATCTCAGGGTGGAGAAGAGGCAGAAAGTAGGAGTGAGGGGAAAGCTGAGGTTATACCTTTAGGGTTTTCCTAAGAGTCAAGGCAGGGCAGAGTGAATAGTTTAAGATTGGCTAATTTAAATAATTTCCTTGGGCTCTGAGACATAAGGTGGTCCTTAGTTGCCTACCTGGCCCTGGGATGATTAAGGCAAAGGGATATTGACTCATAGGTGTCTGGGCCAGATAGAGGCGGTCTGGTTCTGGATTGGTTAGCTCACGTATCAAGGGTACACCCTTTGCTGTTTCTAAGTACTGGCAAGCCTGAGGAGGGGCAGTCTCTCCCCAGTCAGAAAGGTTCTCAAGATGTCAAACACCAAAGATAAAAACTGTATGATGTCACTTATATTTGTTAATGAAAAAATCATACAAATGAATGTATATGCAAAACAGAAACAGACTCACATATATAGAGAACAAACTTGTGGTTACCAAAGGGGAGAGGAAAACGGAGAGGGACAAATTAGAGGTATGGGGTTAACAGATACATACTACTATATATAAGATAGATTAGCAACAAGGGTATACTGTATAGCACGGCGAATTATACCCACTATCTTGTAATAACCTATAATGGAGTATAATCTGCAAAAATACTGAATCGCTGTGTTATACACCTGAAATGAATATAATATTGTAAATCAACTATACGTCAATTAAAAAAATTTAAAAATATGTCAAACATCATAATATACAGGAAATTTAAAAATGTAAACAATACAGAGTCTAACTTCAGAGCCTATGCTTTTAAACAGTCTCCACTATTGCCTCTTTTATTCTAAAAACGGTTAGTGAGAAATTACCAAAAAATGATATTACAGTGTTCACGTATCTTTCACATACTGTTGAAAAATAGGAGATTGATCAGTCGCAGTAAATGGTGTGATTGAATACTGTTCTAAATAGAAATAGCTTTGAAAGTAAAAATAGTACCAAATAAAAACAAAAAGAGAGAGAAGTAATTGAGGTGTTGATGGGTATTCAAAACAATTGAAGTAGAAATTGGTCTTGTGTAATAAAATGAAAGGACACAAGCTTCGGAATAAGATGGACTTGGATTTTGTTTTTCTCACCAACTAGGAGGGTATGTTATTGAACTGCTCTGGGCCTCGGTTCCCTCATCTGTAAAATGCAGTGATAATGATCGGTGATCGTGGTCACACAGTTGGAGCTGTGTGTGTAGCTGACCCATAATTCACTCTCAGGTTTGACCCCAAAGCCCGTTTAATTACCTTTGAGAAAGGTACACTCTAAGGGAAATAAAAATGTCAAAGGACACTTAAGCTAGCAGGTCAAATACTGAACAGATACAGAGACCATTTATTTTCTCTTAGAAGCAGACAGGACACATATTCGAAAAATTCAGTCTTGCATATTTCATTTCATAAGGTGCCAGTCAGTGCCTAATTTAAATTTTTCACTGGAGGGAGACTATTGTGAAAGTAAATATTAGGAAATATAAAAGGTTGACCATATTTCTTTGTTCCCTGCTTAAATTCCAAAATAACCTTACTGTCATTGCTTTAAGACAAGTTTTTACATAATGCCATTTTATTAGAGATAATGAAATGAAAAGGAGAAAAGACTATATTTAAATACTTTATAAATACTTAGAATAATTGTGTATTGAACAAAATCAGCTAACTTTATTATGCATGAAAAGGGGGATTTAGACATAAATGACTGAGGACCTGGTTATTAAGTATGCCTCATGGTTACCTAATGAATTATCAGCATTTAATTAATTCATTGTTTCTTTCCTTCCTCTGTTCTTCCATCTGTCCACCTATTCATTCATTCATTCATTCATTTGTTCATTTAATTTTTGGTTTCCTAATCCTCCCAGGTAAAGTTAGTAAGTTTAGCTGCTGTTCCTCATGACCTCATCAGAAATCTTTCGTGGTAGATATATAATAATTCAGTGTGATTCTCTGACGTTTGTGGAAGCTTCGCACAAACCTTAGACATCACAAAAGAAACCTCTCTGACTCTCAGGACCAAAATCATCGGAGGGTTGGAGAGGGATGGGTATTATCCACAGAAAATAGACCAACATTTGCTTTGGAAGGAGGGAATCTGCTGACTACTTTGGGTACCATAGCATCCAGAGTGCTTTTTCAGAGAGCTGTCATCCATTTTTTTTTTTTTTTTAAATTTAAATCCCCTCTAGGCAACGGTGGTTCCACTAATTCTGCTAAAATGTACCTTTAGCCTTTAGTGCTGGAGTGGTTGTGATGTGCTGCATTATAGCTGAGCATTAGCTGGCATTTACAGAGATGTGTGTTTGAGAAATAGGTCCCGTGTTACTTATTCCTTGATAGTTAGATTAGAGCAATAGTACATCCTGTCCTAGGCAGAGTGCCTGACTCTCCCCAGGGTGCACACCAAGTAGAATTGTTTTCCTTTCTAAGTCATCCTTTGTTTGTTTAGTAGCTCTTATTTTCTCCTCCCTTTCAATAAATTCAGTATCATGTTATAGTATTCTGTAGCATTTTTCATTGTTTAAGCTGTTTTTCTTAACAAAGACTCTCACTTATTGGTATGAAGAATCAAGACAGTATCATTTTGGAAATTATAAGTAAAAAGCATGTCGGGGTTAACAGTTTATTAGTAATTAATGTCAAAGCTATCTGCAGTTTGATATCTGTAGATTTACTTTAAATGATTCATGATATAATGCAAATAAATGTTATAAAAAGTTATTGACATAAAGTATTTTAGATGGTGCTTGCTTATAAACATGCCATATATTAAAAGTTAAATATTAAAACCTAATATTTAGGGCTTCCCTGGTGGTGCAGTGGTTGAGAGTCCGCCTACCGATGCAGGGGACACGGGTGCATGCACCAGTCCGGGAAGATCCCACATGCTGCGGAGCGGCTGGGCCCGTGAGCCATGGCCACTGAGCCTGCGCGTCCGGAGCCTGTGCTCCGCAACGGGAGAGGCCACAACAGTGAGTGGCCCGCGTACCGCAAAAAAAAAAAAAAAAAACCCTAATATTTAAATGTGGAGATTTAAGAGGTAGAAATGTCACCTGAGAAGGCTGGATGGAGGATTTCACAAGCTGGCAGTATTATTTGAGTTCTCAGTTTAGGAGGTCCAGTGAGTCGATGTTATCAGTTCAGTTAGAATCAGTCCCAATATGATTGATTAGCATTATTCAAACTCTCAAGAGACATATAAGCCAGTTTGCCAACGTTTCCATTTAGTATGAGGCCAGGAAATTACATGGGTATCTGCCACCCGGATTACCTCCTTCCCCATATAAACATACTAGGCAAGTCAAAGTAGTCACCCAGATACCTCCTGGTACAAACAAATTCGAAGCAAAGAAAGTGACACTGGTAGTCAGGGCCTTGAGAGGCAGTTGAGTGGTGTTTAAAATACTACCCTCGTTCAAATACGGACTTTGCTACTAACTAGCTGGGACCTTGGACAAGTTGCTTACCCTCTCTGTGTCTCAGTTTCCTCATCTGAAAACAAGGGGATGTGACTCTTATGTGCTGAGTCCTGTAGCTTTTTGTCCTACTCGGCAGGTATGGATAATCACTGAAAAGTTCCTATTGCCTCTCCTTTTACCAGGCTTCTTGTGGAAACCTTTCTTCCCTTATAAATAATTTCTTTATGTAGAGTAATATAATTGAGTAGATCATTTTATATTACACTCTATACTCACCTTACAGCTCTCTTTTGGAATTTAGAAGTACCTTTCTTATTTCCTTTAATTAAGAGACTATAATATCCTGTCTTACTGCTTTGATTTGCAAGACATTCTACATAGGACTTCTTCAGGTAATTGGTTTAATACAGCTTATGAGAATTTTGCAAGTCTAAATCTCAGGGACTTGATAATGATGGTGGTGATAATGATGATGACATGATGACATGATGACAATATTAGCACTACCCTTTATTGAATCTTTCCTCTGTACCTGGCCCCATATGCATGCTTCCTGCATTAGCTCGTGTAATCCTCATAATAAACTGATGAACTATGTAATATTTATCTTTAGTTTACACATGAGGATACTGAGGATAGAGAGGTTAAGTAGCTTGCAGAACATCACACAGCTAGTAAATGGCAACGCCTAGATTTTATCCTGGGCTAGAACTCTGAGGTCAGTGTTCTCAATGATAATGCTGGTAGACTCCCAAATAATGTGTCCCCCCACCCCCTCCCCATTTCAGCTGGATTTGAACCACCACGTAAGAGTACACAAGAAAACAGTCTACATTTTCCTAAGGAGATACTAAAGAGACAATCAAATTCAGGGGAGACCTAAATGATCCTTCACACATGCTAACACAGATATCGGTCCTCAGGCTAATCACAGATCTAACAGTATGTGGAAATCAGTCTTTATAACTAAAGGTATATTATACTATGTGAAGTGGTAATAAATAAATATTCTTGCATTAGCATCAAAGTATACCCAGGCATCTTTTGAATTCTTTCCTGAAACATGTATTTTGAAAGTTTCCATATATAGAAATCCCAGTATGTAATAGTTTTATGTGGTTTAAAGCATAATTATCATTCATTTTTTGACAATTTGTAATTTAATTGAAATCAAATTACATTTAGGAAGTTCCCCATTCAGGACTTTTCTATGCCCCACTCGTCTGCTTTATCTCTTCCAGAACTCCCTTTATTTCAGTCTCTGATGCCACCTCTCCACTTAATAGGACAAAAATGAAAATCCTGGGTGATACACTGAGTTCTTTGGGAAAATAGTAGTCTCTGGCTGTTTTAAAGTGGCGAGGTGAGGGAATTCCCTGGCGATTCGGGGGTTAGGACTTGGTGCTCTCACTGCCAGGGGCATGGGTTTGATCCCTGGTCGGAGACTAAGATCCTGCAAGCCATGTGGTATGGCCAAAAAAAGAAAAAAAAAGAAAGTGGCAAGGTGAGAGAGATACAGGAAGGGGACAAATGTGCTTCAGGCTAGCAGCCTAAATTCAAGAAACCCGTATAGAGCTTCTCTGTTTCTTATTTCAGTATTTAATTAATTTCAAGGGATTACATTGTTTATACTTCCTAATTAGGTCTACTGGCCTTCACCATCGTTCTCTTGTCTCTCATCAAAAATTATTTGTTTCAGGAGCTGTGCAAGATGCAGTTACACAAGGGCTTTAGAACATTCTATAAATTGGATTCTGTATATTTGTAAATTATGCTGATAGGCACTTCTGTAGCACAATGAGGTCAAGACAGTCTCACTGACAATGGCCTTTTCATGCTGTGCTCGAGCCAAAAAAAAGGGAAAGCATCATAAAGGTACTGTGCTGTGTTTGCAGAAGAATGCTGGTCAATTCAATCCAAGACAGTGGTTACAGACTTCCCTGGTGGTGCAGTGGTTAAGAATCCGCCTGCCAATGCAGGGGACATGGGTTCGAGCCCTGGCCCAGGAAGATCCCACATGCTGTATAGCAACTAAGCGTGTGCACCACAACTACTGAGCCTGCGCTCTAGAGCCCGTGCTCTGCAACAAAAGAAGCCACTGCAATGAGAAGCCCGTGGCGCACAGCAATGAAGAGTAGTCCCCACCCGCCGTGACTAGAGAAAGCCCGTGCGCGGCAACGAAGACCCAACGCAGCCAAAAATAAATTTTTAAAAAAGTGGTTATTTGTCAGCCAACTTTAAAGAGACTAAATGAAATTCTCAAAATGTATAGCAATAGGGTATTAATTAAAGATATGTTTATGAAAAACATTGTATGAAAATATACTATGTTGCATGCTATAAAGTGCAAGAGAATTATTAAGATACAGTTCATGATTTTAGAGAGTTTGCAATTTAAAAGACTAAAATATGCATGCAATTAATTAAATGGAAGAAAACAAAACATAAATGACACATGTCAGAGGCAAAGTTTAGCCTGAAAGAACATAGCTGGATTGAATTGAGCTACTAAAATTTAATTAATTCATTTAACTGCTATTTATTGAGTACCTACTATGTGCCAGGTCATGAGACATAACCCTTTCTACCAAAGGATACTGATATCTGGAAACTAAATTCTTGACTAATTTTCAGGATACAGGATAAAAAATGGAAGTAGCTTCATCTTGAGTTTGAAAATACTGAATCAAAATCTGGCCCAATCAATTATTCACTGGGGGACTTGGGCAAATAATTTATAATCGTTTAGCTTCATTGTAGAAGTCAGAGGGTCATCTTTGATTGCCTCTTCTAATTTCATCCTACATAAAGGTAATCAACAAATTAGTCTTTAAATGTTCCTTGAATATTTCCCATCCTCTCCATCCTTTTATCTCCAGTCCAAAGGCTGGCCCTCATGATTTGCTTGTGGATTCCGTACCCTAAATTAGTTTTGCTCTCCCTGTATCATTCTATTTCAATCTATTATGCATGTTGTAACCAAAGCAATCTTTCTAAAACTTTTACGTGACCATAACACTCCTCTTCTCAAAACTCTTTAGTCACTTCTCATCACCCAGAAGATACAAGCCTGTGTATCTTAGCAAGTAAGACCTTTAATGAGCTGAACTCTGCTTACATTTTTAACCTCACATGCCAATCTTCCTCCATATCCACCCTATGTTTCTCTAATCACCAGGCTGTTTTGTGCCTCTGTGCCTTTGCATATGCTATTTTTTTTTTTTTTTTTTTTGCGGTACGTGGGCCTCTCACTGTTGTGGCCTCTCCCGTTGCGGAGCACAGGCTCCGGACGCGCATGCCCAGCGGCCATGGCTCACGGGCCCAGCCACTCCGCGGCATGTGGGATCTTCCCGGACCGGGGCACGAACCCGTGTCCCCTGCATC
Organism: Phocoena phocoena; assembly: GCF_963924675.1. Taxonomy (NCBI): domain Eukaryota; kingdom Metazoa; phylum Chordata; class Mammalia; order Artiodactyla; family Phocoenidae; genus Phocoena; species Phocoena phocoena. The sequence continues at coordinate 14,035,288 of NC_089235.1, forward strand.
GGCAGGCGGACTCTCAACCACTGCGCCACCAGGGAAGCCCAGCATATGCTATTTTTTTTAATGCCGAAGCCTGCAACGTTATCCCCATCCTCACTCCACCAATGCTATCTGGAAAACTTTAAAATTTTACTCTTCCTTTGACAGTTTGCTCAAACACAATCTCCTTCATGGAGCGTTCCTTGATTATTCGGGGATAGGTCATTTTCTCATCCTTCGGTATGCACACAGCATGTTTTATTTATCTATGTTAGCACCATGCATTATAATATCATTATTCGTGTATATGCCAATTGCCTCAAAAAGACTGAACACCTGAGAACAAAGACAAGGCCCTTCACCTTTGAATCGTCACTCCTAACGTAATGTCTGCCACGGAGAGCCTGTGCAATAAGTATTTATTTTAGGAATGAAGTCAGGTTTGGGGATAAATGGAAAGAACGAAGAAATGCTTTGTGGAGGAGATGGTATTTAAGGTAGGCCTTGAAAACCTTCTGAAATGTTTCCTGAATTTTAAAAATGTAATTTGGGGATGTCCAGTGTTTTGATATACGTATATACATAAATGTATATATCTTCATTATCTTCCCTTTACTGCTTAAGTATTTTGCCAGCAAAGCTTTGTCTTTTCCATTCAAGGCCCTAGATGCACTGCTCTGAGTATGGTGAAGGCTTAATAAGTAGGTTAATAGTCTGATTTAAAGAAGCATCTTCCTCAGTTCTCTTAGAATAAGGTACTGTTCTGATGCTCCAGTGCTACGTGTGGTGTCAAAAATGCCTGACTTTTTAGCTGAGTCATAGATGGCTGTGTACCATACCTAATAGCAAATAAAAATGTTGATATTCACTCTATATATTTAATTTCTCCTGAACATATTAAAAATATATATAAGTGAGTATGCCTTTGATCCACAACGGAAAATATGTGAGAATCCTGGGCACCTCACTGCTATTCAATGTAGCTCTCCCTGGGCAGATCACCTGAGTCTGATTGTAAAAGTATTAACTTGGGCATCTTTTCAGTCCAAATCATGTCTATTTCAGGTTATCAGTGATGGTTATGCTCTTAGGTGTTCTGGCAGAATAATAATCTGAATTATTAAATAGAATTAACAGTACTTTTGGGGATATTCTATTCTTAACTAGTGCATGTTTCTACTTAAGTAGTTCATTTAAAATACAGATGAAAAAACACTGGGACTTCCCTGGTGGCGCAGTGGTTAAGAATCCGCTTGCCAATGCAGGGGACACGGGTTTGAGCCCTGGGCCGGGAAGATCCCACATGCCGCGGAGCAGCTAAGCCCATGCGCCACAACTACTGAGCCTGTGCTCTAGGGTGCGCGCCCAGAGCCTGTGCTCCGAAACCTACAACGAAGAGTAGCCCCTGCTCGCCACAACTAGAGAAAGCCTGCGCACAGCAATGAAGACCCAATGCAGCCAAGATAAATAAATAAATAAATTTATCAAAAGAAAAAAAAAAGAAAGAAAGAAAAAACACTGACACCAATCAAGATATTATGAATTACAGAAATCCAGAAAGTGGCGAAAGAAAAGGAAATCTACTCTGTTGCAGTCTGCTTTAGGATAACTGCTCCCTTCATTCTAACTTTCATGTTTACTAATATAAATCTTTTTATTTTGATAGCACATCATGGTTAGGAGACAGGGAACTCGTCACTGGAGGCCTCAGTGCTTGCTTTTTTTTGTTTTTCGTTTTTCCACAAGAAAGAGCTTGTGAAGGAACCTCTGCTGTCTGGAGATCTTCCCTCGGAAACTGCTGCATAATAAAAAGTTACTGGCTAAATTTGAGGAGCTCAGGAAGCATCTATAGGAAACATCGTTAAGTGCACTAGCGTAGTACTTGAGATGTAGCTATAGATATATAGCCATAATTACGTGTGGGTTGTAATCCACATAATTATACGAGGATTAGGAAGGCAAACTGGGAGGGAGGGCTGGCTCACTTCCATCTCTTCTTCCGGTCAAAAGCTAAAGGTTTGCCCCAGCCTCTGGGCGTCTGCACCTTGGGAGTTTCCGGCTGAATTCTCCTCCCGTCGACTTGCTCCAAGCCAAGCCAGACCACCTGAAGGAAGGCAACTTCATGTTCGTGGCAGACCCTCAGACTCAAGCACCTTCTCACAACTCTCCCCATCTCGGACCCTGAGCTAGCGGGGCAGCGCAGCAGGTGCGAGGAGAGGCTCAGAAGGGGCGGTGGGGACGACCCCCTTTCGAACTGCCTTTGTAGCTGCCAAGGAGTAGCCAACAAGCGCCAGATTTATGTGCACTTTGAAAGAAGCACCTTCACCATTGGCTTTCGGAGCGGCGCTGTCGCTAGGGAGCAGCGGGCAGGGCGAGCAGCGACTGGGGAGAAGCCCGGGCGGGTGTTCCCGTAACCTGGGAGAGCGGGCACCCACCGTCGGCGCGGACACGCACGCACACGCACGCTCCCCGCGAGTTCGAGCCCCGCGGCCCCGGCCAGCCCGAGGGCGCCCCCCTGCGCCGTTCTAGGCAGAGCCGCGCCTCCCGGCTCGCCTCCCGCCCCCTGATTCCCGCCGCTGCAGCCCAGAGAGAAAGGAACCTGGAACCTCTGCTCCAGGTGCCCCCGCGCGGGCGCGGCGGAGAGCCGTGGGGCTCGGGGAGGAGGAGAGCGCGATGAATGAGTGCTCCCTTCGCCTCCGAGTTGTCTGAGTTGGCGGCGCCGCGCCCCGGCTTCCGGCTCTCGGCGCCCCACGCGCTCGCGGCTCCAGCGGCTGCAGCCCACGTCCGCGCCGGGAGCCGAGCTCGCCGCGCCGCGCCGCGCCGCGCCGGGGGAGCCCGGGCTCCCGAGCTCCTGTCCCGGCCCCGGTCCAGGGGAAAGCAGGGGTGTCCCCGGGCAGAGGCGCACGGCCGCGCGGTCTCCCGCACTCTCCGCGGCCCATCGGTCTCTCCATGGCCTCTCATCAGCAATCCCGGATCCAGGCTTACCTGGAGAAGAACAAGATCGGTCCCCTGTTTGAGGTAAGGCGCTGCAGGTGCGGGCGGTCCCGTTTGTCTTTGGGGGGTTCAGGACACCCCGGAGGGAAGGAGGGAGACAGAAGAGATGCGCGGGAGGGACGCCCCTGTGGCCCCAGTTCTCTCTGTCCGGGCCAGGTGTCCTGGAACGCGGCCGCGCGGGCGGTTCTTCGGTTGCTTGGGCGCGGACAGGTAAGCTCTGGAGGGACAAGCCTTATCCTGGCATGGCAAGTTTGAGGTGTCTGACTGTCTTGCACCTAACCACATGCACGGGGCCCGGACGGGCTGAGACAGACGGATGCACACACTCAGCCGTACACACGCTCACTTTCTTCCTGGAATTCACACTGTCTTGCGCGTTTTTCCCCAAACGTAGGCAGTAGTAGAACCCGTAAAAGGTGGAGGAAGTGCTTAGCAATGGGATGGAATAAGGTTACCTGGGAGAAAACTGAACTGGTAGGAAGTAGGCTTCGGTAGGTGCGGGCGTGTGGAATGAAATTGCCAAGCTGAGGCGCTGACATTGGTCTCTGGATGAAAGGAGTATCCTTTGCCTTGCGGCCCCCCTACCTGTGTTAGGGGGAGAGAGGGGGCCGAGAAAGGTTCGGGAAAAGCACACGCGTATTTATGGGAAGGAGACAGCTCTGAGCTGTTTTCTCTCGCCATCAAAGAATTGATGACAAAAATACAGTAGGAGAATGGAAAAGTGGGAAAACAGGAGAGAATGAGAACGGGGGACTGAAACCAGGCACCGGCAAAGCGTCCCTCCGGTTGCCAGGGCGCTGGGCAGCTGCAGAGGCCAGCGGGGAGGGACGCCCACGGTCCCCTCCTTTCCTGTCCAACCGTCCAGCTGGGCACGGACCCGCTGCGAGAGGACGTGGGAGGGTCGAGATCCCCGCCCCGCCCCCGCCAAAAAAAATCCGTTATGGTCATACTTGGGCGTTTACATGACCGCGGTGTCTTAAGGCTGAAACGAGGCAGGAGGAAAGAGATAGCAGAGGATGGAACACCTTCTCCAGGACTGAAGAGAGGAGAATGATAACTGCAGAGAAAATAAGACTGCGAATTAATGTCCCAGCACAAAAAGGGAGCGGACAAGGGTGTGATCGTAACGGGTTTCACATAACCAAGATTTGCAAAATCCCTTCTTTTTCTGACCAACTTTTAAGTTAACCATGTACTGTCTTGGGAGATATGACCATTATTTCAACTGAGAATCACTGTTGTATAGTCATAAAGTCCTACAATATATGTCTTGATTCTTCTTTTTGCAAAAAGTGTTAGCAAAGGAAGTGCATATACAAAAGAAGAGTAGAATTGCTGGAGCTACTAGAATTCCTTTCTTTGCCTTTAGTGTAAAGATTATAGACTATACACTGTATTTAAAGGAGAAATATAATAACCCTCTGTGGCAGTGTGTTAATTGTATCAAAAGGAACATAAAATAAATACATTTAGAGGGTTTCTTCTCTAGAATATAAGTACATTTTCCTAGGGAGAATAAATGAATTGTTTTTAATAGATGCTATTCTCATTTGCTGACTTTTATAATTCCCAAGATTCTCTCCAAGTGACAGTAATAGAGTTTGGAATGTATGTAAACTTTCTATATACATAATTAGGAAATAAATCCAGCTTGGTTTTAAATGCTCACTTTTTCAGTTCCACTGCTGAATCTTAAGGGATGGCAGAATTGTTTCATAAAATCACTAGACCTCCTCACTAAAAAACAAACAAAGACAAAAGTATATGCTTTGTATTTTATTCATGTTTTTGGGGTAACATATTACATACATCCCCATTAGCTTGGATTGCAGTGATGAGTAGTTCATTTTTAAGGGTTGATGTGCACTTTAAATAATTAAAGGGAGAAAATGGATAAGTTCTCTTCTACTGAAATCAAGTCCTTATGCAACAGTTTTGATCATGAGAGAGCTTCGTTTTGAGAGTAGAATTACATGTACTTTACAAAACTGGAAAGTCTCCTCATACTTGAAAACCAGTGGAACTAGTGTAAAATGGACATATTGATCTATCATTCTCCTCAAAGCTCCCAGGCCTTTGGTTAATAGTTCTCATAAAAATTGCTTCAAGAGATCATAAGAGGAGCCTAGGAACCTGAATTTAGTAAGAAGTAGCACAAATGATGGTCACGTATTTAATTCCTGGGCCACATTGTAAGAAACAGTGACATAAGCTAAAATCTCCATTTACCAATTACAAATTGAAACAGGTGGTACCAAGTGTTATCATCTGTGCTTTGTGGTGATTCTTTTTCATGCTGAGGCACTGGCATTAGTGACATAGCTTTACTTTAGTTTTGAAAATATATAAGACCTGACAATATGTTCCCTTTACAGATTTTGTTAGCTAGGTCTGTTTTAAGAAAACTCACTGAAGCGAGGCACTTTAAAGAGAGCACATGAATGTTATTTAAAACAGTAGCAAAGGGCTTCCCTGGTGGCGCAGTGGTTGAGAGTCCGCCTGCCGATGCAGGGGACATGGGTTCGTGCCCCAGCCCAAACAGTAGCAAAGGTAACATATACTGGTATTGAGGATACTTACAACTCATTTTTTTTTAAACCCGTACAGTTTACTTAGTTTAGTTTATTTCTTACTTAGTTTATTTATTTCTAACATTTTATCATTTGAGAAGCTTATCAAAGTGCTGCACACAATATGGTGTTTCAAAAACTACTTTAGAGTGAAATTAATCTTGTTTCCAGGTGATTTAGAAGTATACATTTATACTACCTTTAACTATGTTTGAAGATATTTTGAGGCAATACAAAACCGTGCCTAGAAATCGTTGCATTAGAGTCTTGGGTAGTGATATTTTAATTAAATAGTATGAAGCTATAAGGTGAAAATGGCAATAATGACTTAGGTTCCACAAACTCTTTGAAATGTTTGTAAGATATAATACTTTTAGTGCTCTCATTGGCTTGCTCAGGGCAGGCAAGTAGTTAGCAGTCTGGCATCAATCTGTAAGGAATGCTTGATGTTGCTACAATAAGTTAGAACTATAATCTTAATATAGATTTCACACATAGCTCCTCACTTAACTGGCAAGATGTGAAATGGTTTGGCTGCCACCGAAGTAGAATATTTTTGCAACATACGTAGGTAAGATACATGGGGCAAACATAAGACTGATCTCAAAGCCTAGGGCTAGGCACCTATCAGTCAAACAACTTGGTGATCAGAAATTCTGTTGCTTATTAGGATCAAGCCATCTACTTTGTTTATATTGTAAGCAGTTTAACTTAATTCTCAAGAGGTTATATGATGTGAAACGTTGCAATAAATTCATTATTTTTAATACAAAGAAGTATACAATTTTCAGTTTCTCTCCTCTTGTTAAATAGGATAATTATTTGAAAATTATGGGTTGGAATGGTGCTCAGGGCAGCCATATGTCTTGGTTCCGGCCTAGTCACACTCACAAGAGTGGGAAATCCTGCACCATCTGATATCACTTATATGTGGAATCTAAAAATTGATACAAATGAACTTATTTACAAAACAGAAACCGACCCACAGACATAGAAAACAAATTTATGGTTACCAAAGGGGAAAGGGGGAGAGGGAGGAATAAGTTAGGAGTTTGGGATTAACAGATACACACCAGTATATAGAAAATAGATAAACAACGAGTTATACCACAGGGAACTATACTTAATATCTTATAATAACCCATAATGGAAAAGAATCTGAAAAAGATGATATCTTGATAAATATATATGAATCACTTTGCTGCATACCTGAAACTAATACAACATTATAAATCAACTATACTACAATTTTTAAAAAGCAGAATAATGCGGTCTTCATACAATCTCCACAGAATTTTTAAATCTCTATCTATTGAAGATGTGGCAAACTAAGTTCACTGCATTTTCCCAAATGTGGTCTGACCCACTCCAAGTAGAATGGAATCACTTTACAACCTTCTGTGTTTAGTACCTCTACTCACATAGTCTAAATTTGTGTTAACTGATTTGGCATATATGTTATGAGGTGGACTCATCAAATGCATGGTCAACCGTAGCAACCAGATTTGTGTTCTAAATGATATTCCCCATTAAGTGGAACCAGGTATCCTTGGAGAAATGGTTAATTCAAGGCTTGGCACTGGGAAACACAAGATGAACCTGGAACATCTTATTACGCTAAAAAGTAAGGAAGTGGTCAAAGAATGATAGGAACATGTCCAAAGGACGTAGAAGCCAGCTTGAAGAGGCTCCTATTAACTAAATCTGGGACAATTTAAGAAGCAAAATAAAGAATGATAGTAACATTATCTTACTGTATAAAATAGGAATATTTCATTCCACACATTCATGGGATACATGAATGTGTTCAATTTATAGGGAGAAGAGAAAGCTTCACCTTATCGTAAGTACAATGCCAATTAAGAAAACTGGAAGGGATGATGGAATTAGAAAATCACTACTTGGCAACCATCTTAGTAATAATTCGGGCAAGCAACATTAATCAATGCTAAAGCTAATGGGTGAAAGTTGGATGAGGAATGAGATGTTACATAATCTCTAGTATCTTTCCACAAAATAGATGTTAATTATAAAAGGGAAAAAAGTAACTGTAGTGAAGAAACCTGGCAGATGCTACTTTACTCAAGTGTTGTGCCCCCTCTTGGGATGCATTTAAAACAACATGGCATCGCTTCTGTAATATTGCTGCCCATCATGCATGACTTGAATTGAATAATGGGAAAATATCTGATAAGCTTGATGGGGAAATTCTGCTTATCTGGAGTCTTAAAAAATGTTAAGATCATGAAAGTCAAGGGAGGTCTCAGACTGAAGAGACGTGACAAGTAAGTGCAAAATATGTTTCTAGAGTTGATACTTTTGCTATGAAGGACATTTTTGGAAAAGTTGGCAAAACGTGAATGGGGTCTCTAGGTGAAGGGTATATGGAGTCCTTTGTGTTGTTCACATACTTTTTCTGTAAGTTTAAAATTATTTCAAAATTTTTAAAAATATTAAAAATAGAAAAGGACATCTAGGAAATGAGCATTTACAAAATAATTCATCCATTGGGTTTCTTTAAACATTAAATTATGTGAGTGTAGTTAAGAATTGTTATCAATGATTTATACATGACAACCAATGAATAATAAACTAAAATTCTGAGTAAAGAAAATTTACAATTCTGGTTAATTAAGCATATGCATTTTCCTCTACTCCCTCTCAAAATTTTATTGAAATATCAGCAAAAATATTAAAAAAATAAATGCATAAGAGTGCTGGAACACAAGAAAGGGTGCTGAGGCAGAGATACTGTTTCTGTTTGTTTATGAGTGGTGGCATCTCCTTTGCACCTACATGTGATCGAGTGTCACAGAGTCAATGATATGTAGTGAAAATGTCTGCAATTTCCTGGAAGGTACCTAAAATACATGGACTCAGCGGGGACATCTTCTCATATGCCTGTCCTCCTTCCTGCTGTCTGGAATGCCTCTTTGTAATACCTCCCTCCTACCCTTCTTTACTTCTTCCACAGCCCCAGGCAACCACTGATCTCCTTTTTGTCACTAAGGTTGGTTTTCCATTTCTAGAGTTTTGTATAAATAGAATCATACTGTATGCTCCTTTTTTGGGGGGAAGGTGTATATCACTTTGTACTTGACATCATTATTTTGCAATTCGCCCATGTTGCATCCTGTATCAGTAGTTTACTTCTTTTTATTGCTGAATTCATATTTTGTATGGATTTATACTTTTGTTTCTCTTGGGGACCTGGAATAGGTTGGATGGATCATAGAGTAGGTGTATGTTTAACTTTTTTAAGACATTAGCCACTAGTTTTGAAGCTTGTACAATTTTACATTCCTACCAACTGTGTGTGAGAGTTTCAGTTGTTCACTACTCTCACCCAAACTTGATATCATCTGTCTTTTTAATAATAGCCATTCTAACTATTTTGTGTGGTATCTCATTGTGGTTTTAATTTGATTTTACATTGTTGCCTCACTCTTACCCCCGATCTGAGGCCAATGTCAGTGAAGACCATGTGAGGAGCCTGGCCTCCTCCCACCCCTGACAGTAATAAGGCATTCCTCTCCCTCCCCATTGGGGTTGTGTCAGAAGAGGCCTAGAGAAGACTCAGGACTTGTGGTCCAGTGGTAACAAGGCCACCCCTGCCATGAAATCCGTGCCAAGAAACATCGAAATTAAATTTCTGGGGAAGAAAGACAAGAAAAATCTTGAAAGCAGCCAGAGAAATGCAACATTCTACCTATAGAGGAAAAAGCAATTAGAATGACACCAGATTTCTCATCAGCCCATGGAGGTCCAAGGGAAGTGGCACAATATTTTTCAAGTGCTGAGAAAAAAGAACCTAGGATTCCATTAGAGAAAATATCCTTCACAAATGAAAGGGGAATCAAGAGAATTTGTCACCAGCAGGCCTTCCCTAAACGTATGGCTAAAGAAGTTCTCTAAACAGAAAGGAAATGATGAAAGAAGAAGGAAGTTTAGAACATCAGGAAGGAAGAAAGAACATGGAGAGAGCAAAAGTATGATACGTATTCCTTCTCCTCTTGAATTTTCTAAATTATGTCATGATTGAAGCACAATTATAACAATGTCAGATGAGGTTCTAAAAGTATGTAGAGGAAGTACTTAAGAAAATTGTATTATAATCAAGGAAGGGTTAAGAGGTGCAAAGAAGGTAAGGTTTCTATACTTCACTTGAACTGATAAAATGACAATACCTGTTGACTAATTGTATATGTATAATGTAATACCTAGAGCAAGCACTAAAAAAACTATACAAAAAGATGCCCTCAAAAACGGTAGATAAATAAAAATGGAATTTAAAAAATGTTCAAGTAACCACCAGGAATAGGAAAAAGAAAAAACTAAAGCAGAGAGAACAAACAGAAAAAAAATAAAGAACATGGCAGACTTTAGCCCTAATATGTCCCTAATTCAATTAAATGCAATGGTCTAAGTATACCAGTTAAAAGAGATTGTCAGAGTGGATTAAAAAACATGACCCAACTAAGAAACTCACTTCAAATACAAAGATACAGGCAGGATAAAAGTAAAAGAATGGAAAAAATATTATGCAAACATCAAAAGAAAGCAGGAGTGGCTATGTAAACGTCAGATAAAGTAGACTTTAGAGGATAGAAAATTATCTGAGACAGGAATTGTCATTTTGTAATAATAGAAGGGTCAACCCACCAAGAAAAAGAGCAATCCTGAGTGTGTATGCACTGAGCAGCAGAGCTGCAGAACGTGTGAAGCAGAAACTGATAGAACTAAGAAGAGAAATAGACAAATCTGTAATTACAGTTCAAGACTTCAAAACCCCTCTCTTGACAATTGAGAGAACAACTAGGCAGAAATTCAGAAACACCATAGAAGAACTCAACAGCACATCAGACAACAGGGTCTAGTTGACATTTGTAGACCGCTCCATGCAACAGTATCAGAATGCACATTCCTTTCAAGTGGCATGGAATGCATACAGAGATAGACCATTCCCTGAACCACGAAACAATCCTCAATGGAAAACATACAAGGTGTTTTCTCCAACACAGTGGGATGAAACTAGAAATCAGTAATAGAAGGAACACAGGAAGATTCCTAAAACACTGGGAAACGGTGCAACACACTTCTACATAATCTACTTGTCAAAGAAGAAATCACAAGGAAATAAAAACCCATCTAACAATGAAAAGGAAGGTGTGTCAAAGTTTATGAGACACAGCTCAAGCAGTGCGGAGAGGGAATTTTACAGCACTAAAATGCATAGGATAAAAAAGTGGACTGGGACTTCCCTGGTGATCCAGTAGTTAAGTCTCCGAGCTTCCAATGCAGGAGCCACAGGTTCGATCCCTGGTCAGGGAAATAAGATGCCACATGCCATGCAGTCAAAAAAAAAAAAAAAAACACTTAAAAAAGTGGACTGATGTGTGTGACTGGTCTGAACAGGGCCTCTGCTTTCTATACCATTTTTCTGTGCACTCCCAATAGTACAGCACAGTCTATCCAGAGGGAGAGAGGACCGTTCCACAGTGAAGGATGTGTGTGCATCAGTAATCTGCAGACAATAGGTATCAGTTCATATATTATGTCATGTCTTGTATCTAGAAGTAGATATTAAATTTTTATTTATTTATTTATTTAGGCTGCATTTGGTCTTCTCTGCTGTGCATGTTTCTCTAGTTGCGGTGAAGGGGGCTACTCTTTGTTGCAGTGGGCGGGCTTCTCAGTGTGGCGGCTTCTCTTACTGTAGAGCACGGGCTCTAGGCCCACAGGCTTCAGTAGTTGTGGCTTGCGGGCTCTAGAGTGCAGGCTCAGTAGTTGTGACGCACGGGCTTAGTTGCACCAAGGCATGTGGGATCCTCCTGGACCAGGGCTTGAACCTGTGTCCCCTGCATTGGCAGCCGGATTCTTAACCACTGAACCACCAGGGAAGTCCCCAGCATTACTTTAACTGTCAATCCTAAACCCAGTCCATTCCTGGTGGCAAGAATCAGACTGTCTATTATCTATTTATTTATTTATGGCTACGTTGGGTCTTCGTTGCTGCACGCGGGCTTTCTCTAGTTGCAGGCAGCTGGGGCTACTCTTTGTTGCGGTGCGCCGGCTTCCATTGCGGTGGCTTCTCTTGTTGTGGAGCACGGGCTCTAGGTGCGAGGGCTTCCAGGCTTCCGTAGTTGTGGCTCTTGGGTTCTAGAGTGCAGACTCAGTAGTTGTGGCACACCGGCTTATTTGCTCCATGGCATGTGGGATATTCCCGGACCAGGGCTCGAACCTGTGTCCCCCCGCATTGGCAGGGGGATTCTTAACCACTGTGCCACCAGCGAAACCCCTGACCATTTTTTGATTGGATTGTTTGTTTTTTTAGTATTGAGCTGCATAAGCTGTTTATATATTTTGGAGACAAATCCTTTATCCATTGATTCATTTGCAAATATTTTCTCCCAGTCTGAGGGTTGTCTTTTCATCTTGTTTATAGTTTCCTTTGCTTTGCAAAAGCTTTTAAGTTTCATTAGGTCCCATTTGTTTATTTTTGTTTTTGTTTCCATTACTCTAGGAGGTGGATCAAAAAAGATCTTGCTGTGATTTATGTCAAAGAGTGTTCTTCCTATGTTTTCCTCTAAGAGTTTGATAGTGTCCAGTCTTACATTTAGGTCTCTAATCCATTTTGAGTTTATTTTTTGTGAATGGCGTTAGGGATTGTTCTAATTTCATTCTTTTACATGTAGCTGTACAGTTTTCCCAGCACCACTTATTGAAGAGGCTGTCTTTTCTTCATTGTATATTCTTGCCTCCTTTATCAAAAATAAGGTGACCATATGTGCATGGGTTATCTCTGGGCTTTCTATCCTGTTCCATTGATCTATATTTCTGTTTTTGTGCCAGTACCATACTATCTTGATTACTGTAGCTTTGTAGTATAGTCTGAAATCTGGGAGCCTGATTCCTCCAGCTCCGTTTTTCTTTCTCAAGATTGCTTTGGCTATTCAAGGTCTTTTGTGTTTCCATACAAACCGTGAAATTTTTTGTTCTAGTTTTGTGAAAAATGCCATTGGTAGTTTGATAGGGATTGCATTGAATCTGTAGATTGCTTTAGGTAGTATAGTCATTTTCACAATGTTGATTCTTCCAATCCAAGAACATGGTATATCTCTCCATCTGTTTGTATCATCTTTAATTTCTTTCATCAGTGTCTTATAGTTTTCTGCATACAGGTCTTTTGTCTCCTTAAGTAGGTTTATTCCGAGGTATTTTATTCTTTTTGTTGCAGTGGTAAATGGGAGTGTTTCCTTAATTTCTCTTTCAGATTTTTCATCATTAGTGTATAGGAATGCAAGAGATTTCTGTGCATTAATTTTGTATCCTGCTACTTTACCAAATTCATTGATTAGCTCTAGTAGTTTTCTGGTGGCATTTTTAGGAGTCTCTATGTACAATATCATGTAATCTGCAAACAGTGACAGTGACACTGTCACTGATCCAGGACCTCGGAAAAAGAATGGAGGCAAAAATCGAGAAGATGCAAGAAATGTTTAACAAAGACCTAGAAGAATTAAAGAACAAACAAACAGAGATAAACAATACAATAACTGAAATGAAAACTACACTAGAGGGAATCAATAGCAGACAAACAGTGACACTTCTTCTTTTCCAATTTGTATTCCTTTTATTTCTTTTTCTTCTCTGATTGCCGTGGCCAGGACTTCCAAAACTATGTTGAATAATAGTGGCGAGAGTGGACATCCTTGTCTTGTTCCTGATCTTAGAGGAAATGCTTTCAGGTTTTCCACCATTGAGAATGATGTTTGCTGTGGGTTTGTCATATATGACCTTTATTATGTTGAGGTAGGTTCCCTCTATGCCCACTTTCTGGAGAGTTTTTATCATAAATGGGTGTTGAATTTTGTCAAAAGCTTCTTCTGCATCTAATCAGATGATCATATGGTTTTTATTCTTCAATTTCTTAATATGGTGTATCACATTGATTGGTTTGTGTATATTGAAGAATCCTTGCATCCCTGGGATAAGTCCCACTTGATCATGGTGTATGATCCTTTTAATGTGTTGTTGGATTCTGTTTGCTAGTATTTTGTTGAGGATTTTTGCATCTATATTCATCAGTGATAATGGTCTGTAACTTTCTTTTTTTGTGACATCTTTGTCTGATTTTGGTATCAGGGTGGTAGTGGCCTTGTAGAATGAGTTTGGGAGTGTTCCTTCCTCTGCAGTTTTTTGGAAGAGTTTGAGAAGGATGGGTGTTAGCTCTTCTGTAAATGTTTGATAGAATTCACCTGTGAAACCATCTGGTCCTGGACTTTTGTTTGTTGGAAGATTTTTTTTTTTTTTTTTTTGTGGTACGCGGGGCTCTCACTGTTCTGGCCTCTCCCATTGTGGAGCACAGGCTCCGGATGTGCAGGCTCAGCGGCCGTGGCTCATAGGCCCAGCTGCTTCGTGGCACGTGGGACCTTCCTGGTCCGGGGCATGAACCTGTGTTCCCTGCATTGGCAGGCGGACTCTCAACCACTGTGCCACCAGGGAAGCCCTGTAGGAAGATTTTTAACCACAGTTTCAATTTCATTACTTGTGATTGGTCTGTTCATATTTTCTATTTCTTCCTGGTTCAGTCTTGGAAGGTTACACCTTTCTAAGAATTTGTCCATTTCTTCCAGGTTGTCCATTTTATTGGCATAGTGTTGCCTGTAGTAGTCTCTTAGGAAGCTTTGTATTTCTGCGGTGTCTGTTGTAACTTATCCTTTTTTATTTCTAATTTTATTGATTTGAGTCCTCTCCCTCTTTTTCTTGATGAGTCTGGCTAATGGTTTATCAATTTTGTTTATCTTCTCAAAGAACCAGCTTTTAGTTTTATTAATCTTTGCTATTGTGTTCTTCATTTCTATTTCATTTATTTCTGCTCTGATCTTTATGATTTCTTTCCTTCTACTAACTTTGGGTTTTGTTTGTTCTTCTTTCTCTAATTCCTTTAGGTGTAAGGTTAGATTGTTTATTTGAGATTTTTCTTGTTTCTTGAGGTAGGATTGTATTGCTATAAACTTCCCTCTTAGAACTGCTTTTGCTGCATCCCATAGGTTTTGGATTGTCGTGTTTTCATTGTCATTTGTCTCTAGGTATATTTTGATTTCTTCTTTGATTTCTTCAGTGATCTCTTGGTTATTTAGTAACGTATTGTTTAGCCTCCATATGTTTGTGTTTTTTACATTTTTTCCCCTGTAATTGATTTCTAATCTCATAGCGTTGTGGTCAGAAAAGATGCTTGATATGATTTCAGTTTTCCTAAATTTACTGAGGCTTGATTTGTGAGCAAGATGTGATCTATCCTGGAGAATTTCCATTTGCACTTGAGAAGAAAGTGTAATCTGCTGTTTTTGGATGGAGTATCCTATAAATATCAATTAAATCTATCTAGTCTATTGTGTTTTTTAGAGCTTGCGTTTCCTTATTAATTTTCTGTTTAGATGATCTGTCCTTTCGTGTAAGTGAGGTGTTAAAGTCCCCTGCTATTACTGTGTTACTGTCGATTTCCTCTTTTATAAGTGTTAGCAGTTGCCTTATGTATTGAGGTGCTCCTATGTTGGGTGCCTATATATTGATAATTGTTATATCTTCTTCTTGGACCGATCCTTTGATCATTATGTAGTGTCCTTCCTTGTCTTGGTAACATTCTTTATTTTATAGTCTATTTTATCTGACACGAGTATTGCTACTCCAGCTTTCTTTTGATTTCCATTTGCATGGAATATCTTTTTCCATCCCCCTCACTTCCAGTCTGTATGTGTCCCTAGGTCTGAAGTGGGTCTCTTGTAGACAGCATATATATGGGTCATGTTTTTGTATCCATCCAGTGAGCCTGTGTCTTTTGGTTGGAGCATTTAATCCATTCACATTTAAGGTAATTATTGATATGTATGTTCCTATGACCATTTTCTTAATTGTTTTGGGTTTGTTTTTGTAGGTCCCTTTCTTCTCTTGTGTTTCCCACTTAGAGAAGTTCCTTTAGCATTTGTTGTAGAGCTGTTTTGGTGGTGCTGAATTCTCTTAGCTTTTGCTTGTCTGTAAAGCTTTTGATTTTTCTGTTGAATCTGAATCAGATCCATGCTGGGTAGTGTAATATTGGTTGTAGGTTCTTCCCTGTCATCACTTTAAATATATCATGCCACTCCCTTCTGGCTTGTAGAGTTTCTGCTGAGAAATCAGCTGTTAAACTTACGGGAGTTCTCTTGTATGTTATTGTCGTTTTTCCCTTGTTGCTGTCAGTAATTTTTCTTTGTCTTTAATTTTCGTCAATTTGATTACTATGTGTTTCGGTGTGTTTCTCCTTGGTCTTATCCTGCCTGGGACTCTGTGTGCTTCCTGGACTTGGGTGGCTATTTCCTTTCCTATGTTAGGGAAGTTTTCCACTGTAATCTCTTCAACTATTTTCTCGGGTTCTTTCTCTCTCTCTTCTCCTTCTGGGACCCTTATGATGCAAATGTGGTTGCATTTAATGTTGTTCCAGAGGTCTCTTAGGCTGTCTTCATTTCTTTTCATTCTTTTTTCTTTATTCTGTTCCACGGCAGTGAATTCCACCATTCTGTCTTCCAGGTCACTTATCCGTTCTTCTGCCTCAGTTATTCTGCTATTGATTCCTTCTAGTGTAGTTTTCATTTCAGTTATTGGATTGTTTATCTCTGTTTGTTTGTTCTTTAATTCTTCTAGGTCTTTGTTAAACATTTCTTGCATCTTCTCGATTTTTGCCTCCATTGTTTTTCCGAGGTCCTGGATCATCTTCACTATCATTATCCTGATTTCTTTTTCTGGAAGGTTGCCTATCTCCACTTCATTTAGTTGTTTTTCTGGGGGTTTTGTCTTGTTCCTTCATCTGGTATATAGCCCTCTGCCTTTTCATCTTGTCTGTCTTTCTGTGAATGTGGTTTTTGTTCCAAAGGCTGCAGGATTGTAGTTCTTCTTGCTTCTGCTGTCTGCCCTCTGGTGGATGAGACTATCCAAGTTCATCTATTTTCTTTCCTTCCATTGCTTCCATGGCTTGGACCTTCCCTTCATTTCTCTTTGCAGCATTATCTGATTCCTTCCACATGTCACTGATTCCTGTTTAAACAAAGAAACACATATTAAAAATCCAAAAAAAAAAAAACCTGACCAGTGTAGACCACTTTCTAGAAACTAAGAAAAAGCAAATTACTGTCTTAGATACAGCCTTGCCAGCATACCTTCTGATCCTCATGGGTGCATACGTCTACACCTCACCCTTTGTCTTGTTGTATATTAATCCGAGGCTCTATGGTTAGAGAAAATACCTTCAGAGCCTTTGAGATTTTTAAATATGGTCCAATATGCCTTTAAATGTACTTGATAAATTTAAAAAATATTAGCTGCATTTTTCCCTGACAGGAATGAGATGTACTTGAAAGAGAAATTGAGTTTCAGTTCAGAAAAATAAGTTGTAGAGAATGAAAGAAACATGAAGAGACATCTAGCATTTAATTATGTTTAATTGTCACTGTGGAAATTTCTGTTTACAGTATTGGCATTTAAAAAAAGATATTTTCAGAAGTGACATTTTGATTAGGATAATTTTCTGCTTCCAACATAGTGTGTTTTTATCTTTATTTGGCTCCGTGGCTGTCAAGGCAGCAAAAATGTTAATAGGCTTTTTTAGATTGGATGAATGCAGGTCCCAGATGTCTTGGTTCTAACTGGGGCTTGTTGTATACATTGCTATTTCATTGACATAAAAAACCACTTTATGCCACACTAACTGAATTCAGTTGTACAACTTGGTGGATAGATATACTTAAGACATTGGTGAGCTCAGCAAATATTTTATATGTGTGACAATTTGGAAGGAAACTCAGGATTGAAACCCAGGCTCGGAAGAATTCAATTCAAAGCAATCAAAATTTACAACACATGCCCTTGCTTCAGCAGATGTTTTGGGGAAAAATCTTTGACTCCTTTTTGAGTGTCAAATTATGCCTTGAGGCTAAATTCCACCTGAGGGTCAATATTAATAAATTAGGTAAAAAGTATAAGCAAAAAGATGGAAGCTAGTAAGATAAGTTATCCTAGCGAAAAGAAGGCTTTGAGGTGACGGAATTACAATTAAGAATGGTAGAAGAAACTATCATGAACTAAAGTGTGAAGGATTTCAGTTTTTTAGTACAAGAATAGCTTAATGAAAGAATACTTCAGCATTTTTTCAGCATAATAAGAAATGCAACAAAAAGCTTGACTACCTTGGCTAGTTTAATTGTCGCATTATCTGAAGGAGGAAGATTAGGCTATGATTCTCTCCAAAGAGAAAACAATAAACTTCATGAATCTGTATTCAAAAGCCCCGCTCTAAGTTTAAATCTTCCAGAGGGCCTTTGTGGGTTAACTAACCAGGCTCTAATTAATCCACCAAATCCCTGCATTTCATGTGTAGTCAGTACTGTATTATGTTGTTTTATGCTTTTAACAACGCTATTGTTTTATCATGCCTGTTTCCCATGTGAAGAATCTTAGCTCTCTAGTGTTGACATAACTTTCCCCAAATATACAGAGCATAAGTGGGGGAGATGATGTGAACCTGGGATATGTCTGAGTCCAAAGCTTATACTTTTAAATTTTTTTATTTTTAAAATATTTTCAGCTTTATTGAGATATAATTGACATATAATATTGTGTAAGTTTAAGGTACACAAAGTGTTGGTTTTATACACTTTTATACATTGTAAAATGATTACTACCATAGTGTTAGCTAACACCTCTATCATGTTACATAATTACTACTTCTTTCTTGTGGTGAGAACATTTAAGATCTACTCTCTCAGCAACTTTCAAGTATATGATACAATGTTATTAACTATGGTCATCATGCTGTACGTTAGAATCCCAGAACTTGTTCATCTTATGACTGGAAGTTTATAACTCTTTGATCAGTGTCTCCCCAATCCTCCATGTCCCTTCTTCTGGTAGCCACCATTCTACTCTCTGTTTCTATGAGTTTGGCTTTTTTAGATTCCACATAGAAGTGATATCATACAGTATTTGTCTTTCTCTGACTTATTTCACTTAGCATCATGCCTTCAAGGTGCATCCATGTTGTTGCAAATGGCATGATTTCCTTTTCTCATGACTGAATAATGTCCTTGTGTGTGTGTGTGTGTGTGTGTGTGTGTGTGTGTGTGTACACCACATCTTCTTTATCCATTCATCCATTGACAGATATTTAGGTTGTTTCCATATCTTGGCTATTGTGAATGATGCTGCAGTGAACATGGGAGTGCAGATATCTCTTTGAGATCCTGTTTTCATTTCTTTTGGATATATACTCAGAAGTGGGATTACTGGATTGTATGGTAGTTCTACTTTTAATATTTTGAGGAATGTCCATACTGTTTCCATACTGGCTGTACCAGTTTACATTCCCACCAACAGTGTACAAGCGTTCCCTTTTCACATCCTCACCAACACTTGTGATCTCTTGTCTTTTTGATGATCAAAGCTCACACTTTTAGCTACTAGGCTAGTTTGCCCTCTATCTGCTTAGACTCTCCACACTGTCCAATACAGCAGCCACTAGCCACATGTGACTGTTTAAACTAAATGAAATTAAATTAAAAATTCAGTCCTCATTCTCACCAGCCGTATTTTAACAGCTCAGTAGTAACACGTGGCTGCTGAATTGACCACAGCAGACATAGATTATTGCCATTATTGCAGAATATGTAATTGGACAGCATTGCCTTAGCTTCAGAGGTATCTCCTTTTCCCATTCTCCCTGGCCTTCCAAGTATTCCACGCAGTGAGATGCCGTTTTCCCTGGGCTCCTGTAACACCATCTTCTCCTAGTTTTCCTTCTGCCTCTTTAAGCCATTTCTTCTCTGTCTCCTTTGGGAACTCTTCCACCTCCACCTCCTCTTTAAATGTTGAATATTCTCAGGGCTTAGTCCTAGAGCTCATCCACTTCTATGGATTCAAATTTCGATTTGCTGACAATTCTGAATTTTTGACTTTCACTTCATATCATGTCTTCTGATATGTCTCCATCCTTGCCATTTGGATTTGTTTCCAGTTCCACCTTCCTGGGAAAGAAGGCCTCATTAGACAAGAATTAGAAAATGAGAGGATGACTCTAGTGATTAGAAGAAGAGTATTATCTTTCCCTTTGGACCAGACATTGGGTCTGGATGTCTATGAAGCTATTCAGTGTAGCAGAGGTTAAGGATGGTACTGGGCCAAGAACTAGGAAATGCAAAAGACAGGCAAGATGTAGCTGTCATCCTTGGTCCAGTGCACACTTGAAAGTAAAATTATCTGAGATCATTATCATGACTGTGTTCATGGTTTTCTTACTTCATAATCTTTAGTAAAAATGTTACTGAAAATTCTGAACCTATTTCAACAGTACTATATGGAACATATTAAGGAGAGAAACTTTTGCCTAAATTTGGGTAAGAGTTAACCATGAGATTATGTCTTCCATCCCTCCATCCTTTCATCTCCTACTTCACACCCACGTGGCAGTGACTGTGATTATCATGAGTTGCTCCGGAGGTCTATGTCTTGCTTTTGTGGTTCAGACCTTTCCCCATCATGAAACTTTCCTTCCCGTGTTAATATTGAAGTTTATAGTTTTCAGTATTACTAAAAATGCACATTCCTCTTAAGCTGCCTACTGAGAGGAAATATATTTGTGTCTGGAAGATTTCTTCACGGCTTTAGATCTAATATATACATCTACACCTGCGATAAGAGGATGATGAAGCTTCTAAGTTATCACATTAAATTTGTGCTTCAAGTTGTAGAGCATGCAGTAGAGCACCTTTCTGGGAAGAAATTAGGAAAAAACTCCCTCACCTCTCCTCCCCTTGCCTCCACCGAGCCTATCCTGATTCTCTCTATGGTCATATCCTTTCTACGGCCATCGGTATCTCCATAAATACTTTGCAGCAGTGTGCCCAAGAGAATTTTCTGGCAGTAACTATATGCTGGGAGACTACTGAATGAAGGAATCCAGGTTTATATCATTAGGCAGTCTAAATGAAGCTGTGTAGCTTTTCCAGTAGGGTGGCCGGTGTATTTCTGTTTTACTGAAAGCAACGTACTAGACTTTGGGATCGATATGGGTGTATTTTAAGCAGTCTGCCATTCAGATGTGTGTCCTACTTATAAGGAGATACTTAACCACAGTGCCCTTTCTCAGCGGATACAATAGGATGGGAGGTTTTACCCATTTTTATAACTTGAACTAAAGCTAAATCTTTACAGACAGAAATTGTTCAAATTCTGCTTTCTGAAACTATTAATTTAAAATTTTGTTTGCATCTCAAGTCAACATCAATTTAGACTTCTCAGCCCATTTCTTTGAAGTTTTAATGGGTTCCTTAATTACAGAGGGAACCGATATCAGCAAAAGCAATGGACCAGAAGAACGTGTATTCAATGACTTTTGCCAGTTTAGTACTCTACATCCAAATGTATTGCTGTTTGTATCAATTCTAGGAGATTTGCTGAGTGGCCCCAACATCATGTTTGGAATGAATGTGTCATCTGTGGAGCTGGCCTCTGCTTCTGGCTCCGTGCTTTTGTTGCCAGTGTATCACTTTACTTGTTAAATGAAAGAAGAGAAGATTAATTGGTTAATATTAAAATTCTAAGACTTATGGTTAAGCGTGGTATAATAAAGAACACTGAGTACTAAGGAAGAGAAACAATGCTCAGTGGACGCCAGTATGAGTTTACTGTGTACAATTTACCCTTTGCTGTTGCTGGTCACTATTAGATTAATTGGCTGAAACTGGTTGCTGAAATACAGAAAAATACTTTGACAAGGAAATTGATTCAGTTACTATGTGTAGACATCACTATTATTTCCACCTAGCCAAAGGTATTGTTCTCTCTCTCTCTCTGCATATATTTTGAAAGATTGGAAGTACAGGTTCTAATAATGTCATGATGGAACAGAGCTCATGGTGGGAGCAGATGGTGAGATTTTAGCAGATGACATGGAAAAAGTGGAATAATTCTACCTTTATTTTGCTGATATATTTTCTATCAAAAAATGATTATCTTTTAAAAACTGCAAAATTGGATGTTCTTGATTAAGAGGAAGCTGAAGATCTAGAAATGAGAAAAAATAATGCACTATACTTTTAATCAGTTAAAGGTTTCTTGTTCCAGAGCACTTATATCCTTCTGAATTTAAAGAACTTGGATTGAGGTCATAATAAGCTGACATCTAACCACAATTACTATGTGTCAGTCACTATTCTAAGCACCAGGATAGATCTTATTTGATTCTCACAACAATCCTATGTGGGAATTTTGTTAGCTCCATTTTAATGATAAGGGTATTGAAGCAAAGAGAGGTTAACTTGCTTAAGGTCATACATCAATCAGATAGAGGAGCTACGATGCAAACCCAGGTATTTTTCTATCAATATCGCTGCTCTTCATCCCCATGCCAGACTTGCCAAGCTGGAACATAAAAGTGCCAAAGTATGGGAGGCAGGAAAAGGATTTTTAATTTTCAAGGTAGTAGGCTAGGTATATTCAGCAGAAGACAAGAATAATTGTTCTATAGTAAAATCAGAGAATTTATGATGAAATGTTGATTAATGAAATCTGTGTGCTTAGAGTGGGAAATCTGTGCCACTGAAGCCACTATGAGTTTATTGAAAACAAATCATTTCACTCTAGCTCAATCTTCCTTTCTGATATAAGATAACTAGGCTCACTGATACGATCCATTTAGGAGACATAGCCTGAGATTTTTTTCCCAGGCAATTGGAAAAGTCTTCCATATGCATAAGATGGTTATATATAAGGTAGAGAAATGTGGATTGAGTGATAGTACAGTCACTTGGAGCTTGTTGGACCACCCTATCCAGGAGGATGCACTGGTGATTGATGGGAGCCTGGAAGGCAGTACTCAATGACTTGCTGGTGCCAGAAATGTCCTGGTCAATATTTTTACCAATGACTTAGGTGATGAAAGGCAAGCTATATTTTAAAGATTCATGGATGATAAAATCAGAATTTTGAAAAGCAGAGCCTGGAACTTAAGATGAACAATATGACCCTTCATAGGAATAAAGATGAAGTTCAACATTTAATTGGAAATATTCTAAATGCAATTGTCATTGCCATAATGGCTAGGATAATGAGAAATGTTTGAAACATTTAGAAATACTAAATTTAAGAAATAAAACTTAAGGGGAACATCACCTGTGTCTTCAAATACATGAAAGATTATTGTATGGAACATATATTTTTGTCTGTATATGTTCAGGAGACAAAACTGGAATCAATGGGTAAAAACAACATGACAACTTCCTGATGATATTAACTGTTTAAACATTGAACAGTTTATTTTTTCCTTCTATAAGCTCCTAAGGGTTTATGACATAAGAGATTGGTTTTAGGTAACTGCCAATTCTACTTGGATCTCTGTTATGGTTTGAGAAGTGTTAAGGGATTCCCTTCACCTCTTTCCAAAATGCCTTTTACCACTCGAACTTCCGTAAACCTTTAAGCTTCCATCTTACTTATGGCATTAGGGCATGGTTTCTCAGCCTCAGCACTGTTGACATTTTGGACCAGATAATTCTTTGCTGTGGGGGAACGTGTTGTAGGACATTTAGCAACTCTACCCACTAGATGCTAGTAACACTTCTCCCAGTCGTGGCAATCAAAAATGACTCTTGACATTACCAAATATGCCCTGAGGGACAAAATCACCACAGCTTGATAACCATTGCTTGAGGGAAAGGCATTAAACGTCTTTGCAAAATGCAAATGTTCGTAGGAGGTATATAAACCAATTACCAGTCAAGAATACAAGATGAATGGGACTTCCCTGGTGGTCCAGTGGTTAATACTTCACCTTCCGACACGGGGGTGTGGGTTTGATCCCTGGTCGGGGAGCTAAGATCCCACATGCCTCACGGCCAAAAAACCAAAACATATAACAGAAGCAATATTGTAACAAATTCAATAAATACTTTAAAAATGGTCCACATCAAAAATCTTAAAAAAAAAAAAAAAGAATACAAGATGAAGGAAACATGATTTTTGGTTTTTTTCCCTAGCAGAATAAGCTGCCTCCTTCTCTAGCCTGAAGGCTCTTGCTTAGTACTTTCAATAGGTCTTCGGAAAGTGTTCTTTGTATTACTGCTAATTATGTTTTCTCTTACCCTCTAATTCAATTAGAAGTTTATTGAGGGCAGAAGTTGTTCACTTGGTCACACTGCCCTCCCCTTCCTGCTCTAGCTCAGCATCTCCCAGTGTCTTGTCCAGTAGATGCTCGAAAAAGTAGCTGTTGAGTGAGCACATGAATGAATAAGTGAATGAAGTTGCATTTGGAATGAATCTTGAGTTAGAAGAGTTTTCAGCACAGTAAGAGATTTGGGAGGTGACGGAGGCATTCCAGGTCAAAGGATGGCATGATCCAAAGATGGGCTGCTGAGACTGGAATGTTTTCTCGGAGGAGCAGTTTGGTGTAGTTGGCTCACGGTACACGTGTCTAAGGATGGTTGACGATGGTGATGGGACAACAGACTGGTCCCAGACATGGATCAACTTTAATGTCAGGCAGGAAGTAAGTACTTAAGTAAGTTACCAGCCATTTAAGTTGGTATTAAGACTAGCTAATATTTGGACTAAGTATTAAGTTTGTTAATGTTTAAGTTGGTATTAAGACCAGCTAATATTTGGACTAACTATTAAGACTGGCTAATATTTGGACATGGTCGTGTGCATCAAATTGCTGCTTTAGGAAGATACATCTTATAGTGGTGTGTGGGGTGGCTGGGATGTAGAGAGCACTAGTTGGTGTCAGTTACCAAGGGAAAGATGACGATGACCCAAACTAGGGAGATGGTAGGTGCAACTGGAAAGGGTGGCAGCAGGTGGGGGCTGTTAAACAGGACATGCAATTGAATAGTTGTAGAGTATGTGAGGGTTGGGTAGGAAGTTATGGAGTATGTGAGGGTTGATCAGGATCAAATGTGAATTAATGTGGATTAAAAAGGTAATGTTAGTAATAAAAATAGAGAACCTGGGCAGGGGGTGGGTGGGGGGTGGGGGTGGGGGTGATGCTCAGTGCTGGTGGTGGAGAGGATGATGAAAAAGGTCCTGAAGAGAAACAGAGTTCCTACAGAAGAAGACACTGAATTAGATGGAGATTTCCCACAGACTAAGAGAATTCGATTTGTGGTACTGTGTGTCTATACTCCGTGTGATTTTTTCTAAAGAAAAAAAAATCATATAGAAAGCCACTCTTAATGATTGGGCAGAACTAAAAACAATAAAAAGTAGCTCTTTCTTTGAGATACATACTTCATTGTTTACTGAAGTCTAAAATAAACGCAAAACAGGCAATGGAGCACGAATGTGACATTTCTAGTGAGTGTTTCTTTTTCCTTTTTAGCTCTAGTGTGTGTATTATATGTTATTTCCCCTCACTCAGTGTTTGGGCATTTAGCTTCAGTTAGTAAAAGCTGCTTCATTGCCCACAAACTTGAACTTTCTATGATAGCTGTAGGACTTCTTTTACATTTAGGGAGCTACTTTCTGACTTGCACCAACTACATTTCCTGGTAGCGAGTTCATGGAATACTTAATTGCTTTCTACTGTTGATGGTTATTTTCCACTGATCATTTCCAATAATGAGTTCCATGAAGATTGCCTCTACTTTTTAATCCCCAAGACCAATTTTGAGGGTTTTTTTTTCAGATAAAACAGACAATTTATGTTTCTCCCCCCTCCTTTACTTACTATTCCATGGAGAAAATTCTTCACAAAGCTTGTAACAAGAGTTTGGGGATAAAATGCAATTGCATATATATTTTATTTAGCAACTCCATCCTTTAAGCTCGCTTAACCTCATTGTATTTTGCTCCAGAGCCTCAGTGGAGTTGAACATAGCTGTCCTTCCTTATAGCGGTCATAAGAAGTCTCATATGATCTCCTCAGCTGTTCAGCCAGCTGGAAACAACTCCTCCTCTGAGGTATAAAGTGTCTGTAACCACTTACCACCCATGTCACTATCGTATGCATTTTGATATGAGTATTTTTTTCTCTTCTATCAAATTTTAAGTTCCTTGGGAATAGAGACCTGTTTTCCTCCTCTCCCCCATTCCCCACCTGCCCCCCCCCCATATCGTTTAGCAGACTGAGGCAATATGGTGTTGTGATACTGAATCTACGAAGAAATGAACAAATGGGTATACATACAGTTATCTTTAAAGTTATTCTTTCTGGATACAGGTCAATGCCTTGATGCCAAAACACAGTGCAGGCAAAGGGATGCTACAGAGGGCCAGTAACGTGGCCTGTGCTTTAGACTATTTTGAGGAGTAGAAGGACGTCATATCCTTCAAACCATCTTCCGTGGATATTGTCTTGCTAAACTGGCAGTTCTCAAAACTTGAGCGTGTATCAAAGTCATCTGGAGGGTTTGTTAAAGCACAGATTCTCGGTCCCGTTCTCAGAGCTTTTGGTTTAGTGGCTGTGAAGTGGGACCTGAGAATCTGCACGTCTGGTTCCCAAGCATGTGGGTGCTGCTGGTCCAGGGATCCCACTTTGAGAACCACTGCTCTGAACTGAGCTTTAATGAGCATCATCAGTTTCATGTTAGCCATTTCTGATGAGGGACTGCACCATAACCCTTCTGCATAGTCTATTGATAAAGTGTGCACGTAAATGATCAATTACAGAGTGTGCTGCCCACCAGAAATTCAGTCGATTGAAGCCTTATCACTGCTAATAAGATCTGGCATCCAGATTTTAGTATGCATTCATTATATAGGGGTTTATTAAATCCTCTCTCTCTGCTGGAAAATGCAGATAGACTAGTGAGCAAAATGTTGTCTTCATGGAACCTGTAAAGTATCAAGGTAAAAGAATAGTAGGTAGAAAGTTATCAAATTCGAATATACAGCTTCCATCTCGGTGATCCAGCATGATCTAGGATCTAGGATCACAATTTCCACATGTGTGATGATGACGATACTTGCATAACTTCCATGAATTAAATGAGGTATCATAAGGTGCTTGTATACTGTCAAGTGCTACGTAGAGGTGAGGCACAAGCTATAAAAAATAAGAATACTCCTAGTACAGGTAGGAGAGACCATGAGAGATAGAAAGAAAGATGGCTGTACAGCATTGTGGTGGTGACTTATAGGCACATTTTGAGCACATCCAACACCTAAGTCTACTTGTGATCCACGTTGCTGTTCATGGCACACAGGCCTCCCTCTTTAAAGGTATGAACTTATTCTGTAATTTTATATTGTAAAAGGCATGGGTGACAATATCTTTTTCAATTATTTCTTAGGAACTCAGAACTTATCAGGCACTTGGAGACTTATTTATCCAAAGGGTTCTATATTAAAAATCGAAGGTGAGACCAAATTAAAGAAATACAGTAATCTTTTGATACATAGAAGAGATGATTTGACAATTTCTCTTCTATATTTTAAAAGTCTTGGTGAACTTATGTGGATAGAAATATATTTACTTTTCACATAAGAAGAATATCTGGTTCAAGGACGGTGTCTTTAGATGGAAATTATTTTTAGGCTTACGCAATCCTAATGATGACTACTTGTCTTTGAACCTCTGTCCTAAGGTGCTTATGTATTAAGGCATGTGAGTAAGCATTTTGGTGACCTGGTTACTCTTGAAGTTATCCCCACAGCTATTAGTGAAAAGGTGATTCCACCATTACCCCAGATTTGTGCAACTTGTTTCAAAGTTGAATGTGTCTTCCCTTTTCCCTTGCTGTTGTATCTTTCCTTTTGGCGTGGGGTCTTTTGCCATGGAAGGAATGAGGAGGAAGCAAGGTTCAAGGAGAATACACTCGATTGGAGATGAGAGAGTCATGGGTTCTGCTTCTGAGTCTGCTAGTCTGTCTCCTGGACCAGTGTCCTAAAATTTTAATACCTTGGATTCCATGTCCATGAGTTAAGGACCATGAACTGAGTTTTTTCTCCTTGGAAAAGAAAAGTCTGAGAGGTAGCCAGATTTCACGGATTACATCTATGAAGTTTTTTGACCTAAAAGCTGATGTCTGTTGCTTTCTACATAAACCACAAATGGGTCAAGAAGAAATAGCTAGCATTAAGATAATGTGTACAAAGCAAATGCCCTGGTTGTGGAAGTTAGTACAAATCAGAAGGGATCATGAATGGAGGCTGTATCACATAGAATTCTTTAGGGATCATGAATGGAGGCTGTATCACATAGAATTCTTTAGGGATCATGAATGGAGGGTGTATCACATAGAATTCTTTGAAAGTGGGACAGACTCTTGCTTTTCATCCCTGTCTATTTCTTTTTTTCCTTTTTCTCTTGCACTATGGGAATTTTAGCCAGTGTTAAAAACCCAGCTTGAGTATCTCCCTCAGGCCACAGGCTTTGGAATCATGGCGTCCGAATTGAATTAAATTCTACTGTTTATCAGTTTAGTTGTTGTTGTTTGTCTTTTATCTGTAAAATGGAGAGGAAGGTTACCTGTGAATGTGGTTGTAGTCTGTATCAGTCAGGGTGCTCCAGAGAAAACAGATCCGTTAGAGATGTATTTTGAGGAATTGACTCATGCAGTTGTAGAGGCTGGCAAGTCTGAGATCTGTGGGGCAGGCTGGCAACTTAGGCAGGAGTTGGCGCTGCAGTCTAGAGACAGATTTCTCCTTCAGGAAACCTCAGTTTCTGTTCTTAAGGCTTCAGCTCATTAGATTAGATTGTACGCGTTAACCATGTATGCAAAGCATCTTTACATGATACAGCCACTGTGGAGAACGGTATGGAGGTTCCTCAAAAAACCAAAAACAGAATTACCATACGACCCAGCATTTCCCCCTACTGGGCATATACCCTGAGAGAACCATAATTCAGAAAGACACATGCACCCCAACGTTCATTGCAGCTCTAGTTACAATAGCCAGGACATGGAAGCAACCTAAGTGTCCATCGACCGAGGACTGGATAAAGAAGACGTGGTACATATGTACAATGGAATATTACTCAGCCATAAAAAGGAATGAAATTGGGTCATTTGTAGAGATGTGGATGGACTTGGAGACTGTCATACAGAGTGAAGTGAGTCAGAAAGAGAAAAACAAATATCGTATATTAATGTATGTGTGTGGAATCTAGACAAATGGTACAGATGAGCCTAGTTCCAGGGCAGAAATAGAGACATAGATGTAGAGAACACATGTGTGGACACAGTGGGGGAAGGGGAGGGTGGGATGAATTGGGAGATTAGGTTTGACATAAATACACTATCATGTCTAAGATAGCCAGTGGGAGCCTGCTGTATAGCACAGGGAGCTCAGTTCAGTGCTCTGTGATGACCTAGATGGGTGGGATGGGGTGGGGTGGGAGGGAGGTCCAAGAGGGAGGGGATGTATGTATACATAGAGCTGATCCACTTCGTTTTGCAGCAGAAAGTAACACAACATTGTAAAGCAATTATACTCCCACTAAAAAAAAATATTGGTAACTGACAGTAAAAAAAAAATGTACCTTTACAGCAACACCTAGATTAGTGTTAGATTAAATAATTGAGTACTGTGGACTAGCCAGGTTGACACATAAAACTAACCATCACACAGTTGTCATGTTAATGATAGTTAGTATATGGTTACTATGTGAGCTACGTGTTCACATGGATTAGTTCATTTAGTTCTGATAAAAACCACAGGAGGAGCTATTATTATGATCTTAGGATAAAACTTGTCATTTTCCCACAGTAACTTACACAAGCATGGGAGCCAGGCCATGCATGGATCAACCAGAGTCCTGTCCCCCAAATTTTCAAATTTAAACTGGAAAAGATAATGTTTTCCTTTACCATCTCAAAGCTCAAAGCTGAACCGATGTGCTGGTGGCCATGAAAGAGGCTGGTTTAAGAGCATGAGGCCAACATGCTTAGAGAAGATGACAAGAGTCAGAGAAAAGTAACCATGAATGTTTCAAGAGGTCATTCCTTTTCTACGATGTGACCTTGTTAACTAGTTGTTGCTTTCCTTCCCTTAAGCAACTTTGAGTTGGGTTTCTGTCACTTGCTATCAGAGTCCAGCATGATCTGGTCATATTGCCATCCAAGTGATGGGTAACAAACAACCATAAGATCTCAGTAGCTTAAAGCACAGAAGTTTATTTCTTACAGTCAGTGGTGAGTTCTGTTTTTTGCCATCTTCACTCGAGAGCCTCCACTTTCTGAAATATGACTGGCCACCGCGGCAGAGGGACGAGAGCATGGAAGATCGTGCACTGGCTCTTAAGGCTTCTGCCCAGAGTGACATAATCACCTCTCACATTTCATTGTGCAAAGTAAATCACATGGCCAGCCAGAACTGGGAAAGTGTAATCCTACCACATGCCCAGAAGGGAAAAACCAAAAAAATTGATGACTATCGCTAATACATACTGAATAGTTCATACAACTTGTCACTCATGTAAAACACATTGGATAATTTTGTTGGTAACGGGTAACTGATTTGAAGAGAATATAAATTCTGATTTCAAAATTATTAATTTCTCCATTTTTTTGCCATGATTTTTGTTTCTTATCTATAAAATATTTTCCTTTTCTGAGGTTATAAAGATTTTTTTCTTATATTTTCTTCTAATAGTTTTTTTGCCCCATTTAAGCTTTTAATAAATCTGGAGTTTATTTTTACATGGGGTTTGAATTAGGAATCTGATTTTATTTTTTTATGTATAGAAAGCAAATTGTCCCAATACCCTTTTTTAAATTGTCCATTTTTCTCCTCTGATATATAAGACCATGTCTAAAATATATTGTTCCCATCTTTACTTGGGTGCATAGGAGATTTTGATTTTTCTTTGCAGTGTTCTACTTATCTTATAGTAAAAAGAAAAAACTGGAAACAAAAATAATGAATGTTACTTCGGTTTTGAGTACAGATGTTTGCTGGATTAATCTTTATAAATTTTTGTATATTTTCCCCAAATATAAAAAGTCATTTTCTGCCAAAACTGTTATCTTGCTTTTTAAAGTCGAAGACATTATAGATAAACTTCCATTACAAGGACTTCCCTGGTGGCTCAGTGGTTAAGAATCCACCTGCCAATGCAGGAGACCTGGGTTCCAGCCCTGGTCCGGGAAGATCCCACATGCCCCAGAGCAGCTAAGCGTGTGCGCCACAACTACTGAGCCTGCTCTCTAGAGCCCGTGCGCCACAACTACAGAAGCCCGCACACCTAGAGCCCATCTCTACAACAAGAGAAGCCACCTCAATGAGAAGCCCGCACACCGCAACAAAGAGTAGCCCCTGCTCGCCGCAACTAGAGGAAACCCACGCACAGCAACGAAGACCCAACGCAGCCAAAAATAAATAAATTAGGACTTCCCTGGTGGCGCAGTGGTTGAGAGTCCGCCTGCCGATTCAAGGGACACGGGTTCGTGCCCCGGTCCGGGAAGATCCCACGTGTCGCAGAGCGACTGGGCCCGTGAGCCATGGCCGCTGGGCCTGCGTGTCCGGAGCCTGTGCTCCGCAACGGGAGAGGCCACAACAGTGAGAGGCCCGCGTACCGCAAAAAAAAAATTAATTAATTAATTAATTAATCAAAAAAGAAGATCCCACATGCCAGCGAAGATCTCACACTCAGCAATGAAAATCCTGCATGCTGCAAGTAAGACCCAGTGTAGCCAAATAAATAAATAAATAAATATTTTTAAAAATTTCCATTACAAATAATTTTGCTTACCAAATACTTTTTATCCCCAATTGTACATTACTTTAAAAAATAATACAAGTATTCCAATTAAATATGTAAAAAATGGGTAGCCTCTGAGAATCCATTTTAAAGGAGATTGACCCTAGTTCATCCTCAGTCCATTCCTGGTTTGAAGAATATGCCTGTTAGGGACTACGGTCCTATTTTCTTTCATAGGTTATTATGATTTTGAAAAGAGATAACATCATGTTCTTGGCTTCAGGAAATAAAGACTAAGCTTTGGAAAAAGCCGGAGGATTGAATGTCGACCTTGGAAATGTTTCCTAATGGAATGTTTCCTAAGGGAATATATTAGAGAAACACATTACTTTCTTAATTTCTTAATTTTGTTTAATCCACTAGCCAAAATTTCATTTCATTTGTAAAACAATGCTGTAGTTCTCACTTATGCTTTAACCTAATTATCTGGGGCTGATGAAAGATGGAAATGCTGAAAACAGAAATGGTATATATCCATGTATTAATATTTAGTGAATTTCCTACAACTTAATGGAGTAACATGAGTTGAATTCAGGTATTAGTGATGGTTGCTCAAGTCTAGTCCTTCTGAAACCCAGGGAGAGTTTCAATCTCATTCTGTATATTACAAGGAATGTTGGCTATATTAATAGGATCTGATTAAATATAAAAATGTGGAGAATTGACACATTCCTCTAGGCAGAGTTGTTCATTGTTGATGAAATAAATGGAGGATATCCTGAAGCAAAATAAAATTCACTAATAATCTCACATTTTTTGTAGAACAAGGTATGTGAGCAGATCAGTGAAAAGTGAGGCATTTTGCAGTGAACCTTCCTTCCCACCATTATGCAACAGTACTAGGTTGCAGTGACAGATCAGAAGTTATGTCACAGCCTAAAAGTCAAGTTTCAGCATGACCTTTTCCCTCCCTTGGCATCCTAAGAATGGTGTAGGGAAGGAAAATGAACATTGTGGCAAAAAATAGAGAAAGGACACATTTAGAAGGTTTACCAAAGGAGCGAAAACATTTCAGTGCAGAGTTTGAGAAAGAAGTGGCAGGAGATGAAATTAGAGAATTCAGCAGGAATCAGTTCACGCAGGTCCCTACAACAATCTGTGGGAGATTTTACTTGATTCTGAAGGTGATAGCAAGCCATTGAAGGGCTTTGAAGAGGAGAGCGAGATAACCAGATGACAGCAGTACAAACATGCTCTCGCTTCAGTTTGAAAAAATGGATTAGAGGGGAACAAGGCTGAAGGTGGCGATACCTGTTAGGAGAGCATTACAGTGACCTAGGGGAGAGATGATGGTGGCCAGGACTAGGGGGTGGCGTCTGGATTGGGGAGGATTGATTAGATTCGAGATCTAATTATGAGGTTCTATCAGTCAGACTTAGCGTTTGACTACCTGGGGGTGCAGGTAGAGGAGAAATCAAGAATAATGCCATAGTTGAGAAATCAAGTGGGTAGTCATGCTATTTCTGAGAGAGGAAACATGCGTCCCTTAGCAATTATTGCATGGATTTAAGTGCCAACAATTGTACAAAGTAATTTTGTTTCTAAATTTATAACATTTCCTACAATTTTAATGAGGAATTCCATCTTATTTTGGACTTATATGCTTTACAGTAAACTCATAATTTCTCATTTTAAGTAAAGGCAGTTATCTCAATAATTTAGTTCTGAAAATAATGGCATGTCTGCTGTTACCATCTAGTGGCCACCGCTAGTTATGGTACCTTTAATTTAATTTTGTGCTCAAGATTTCATTTTTCCTCTGAGGGAGAAGTAAATATTAACTATTAGAGGACCAGCATCTTTGAAAATGCAGTAGGTCTCCCTGTAGTTGAATGAATTATACCATGTATGATGTTGAGTGTTAGTGATATGAAGATCCTGTTAAATTTTTTAGCTTAAATTCTACAGTTTTTCTAGAGTAGGACTTGACACTTATTTTAACAGCTTTAGGGAGAATTTAGCAAAACATTCAGCAATAATTTGAACTCTTCCATATCATGTCAAGTAAGAGGATATACCTCAATGGCAAATATGTGGAAAAAGTACAAAGGGATTTTTATAACTATCAGTATACAAATACCTAGTGAACAACTTTTGTGTGCCCAGGGATTAACACTGTCGTACTCTGAGGGACAAAAAGAGCAGAGCCTGGGATTTTCCCTGGACATGTAACTTTACAGGGGGAAGGTATTAAAATATATTATGTTTGTTCCACTCCTCTCTGAATCTAACTACTACACGCACACCTTCATATTCTCTCCTTCTCTCTGTCTCTCTCTCTCCCCCCAGCCAATAATTCAAGATTCTGAACATCTGGAACGGGACCTCCTGTTCCTGTTTAGATTCATTGGTCAAATACTAATTGTAAACTCCTCCATGTCAAGGAATGTGTTCTCTTTTATACTTATGTTTGCCTCACCGTGTCAAACAAACAAACAAAAAATTAAAATAAAAATTAACAGTCCTACTTAATCAATACAAATCACTGCTATGTACTAGGAGAAATTTAGAAATATATATGAGCCCAGATCCTTGTGGTTTAGGAATTTATGGTGTATTAAGGGACAGCCCTGTGGACAACTATTATATTAGAACTATATTATTAGGACAATTATATGATAAAGGGGTATTGGAAGGGCCAATTAGGAAACAAGTCATCTTCAAGTATCTATGCTGGAGGTTGATGCTGTGGGGTAGAAAACTAACATCCACATTTTGTCCAACGTGTTCAGTGCTATGAAAACTAACAGATTCTGAAGGCAGAGAAATAGAAAGTGTGCTGGGTACTTTTCATGGTACATATTACAAAGCCATACACTTTTTCAATATCTATTCCTAAGTAGACAGTTCATATTTAAAGATTTCTTTCAACGTGGACCATTTTTAAAGTCTTTATTGAATTTGTTACAATATTGCTTCTGTTTTATGTTTTGATTTTTTGGCCATGAGGCATGTGGGATCTTAGCTCCCTGACCAGGGATTGAACCTACATCCCTTGCATTGGAGAGTGAAGTCTTAACCACTGGACCACCAGGGAAGTCCTGGCAGTTCACATCTAACTGCAGCAACTTTGTTTTTGTTTTTTTTTGTAGTACGCGGGCCTCTCACCGTTGTGGCCTCTCCCGTTGCGGAGCACAGGCTCCGGACGCGCAGGCTCAGCGGCCATGGCTCACGGGCCCAGCCGCTCCGCGGCACGTGGGATCTTCCCGGACCGGGGCACGAACCCGTGTCCCCTGCCTCGGCAGGCGGACTCTCAACCACTGCGCCACCAGGGAAGCCCCCAGTTTACTGGATTCTTATCCTAAAAACCATAAACGAACACTCTGAGTGGTGTTTTCATTTAGCAATTTAACTTGTAGAAAGCTCCATATGAGTACATATAAACTGCCTTATTTTGCTTAATAATTGTAAAATATTCCAAAGTATAGTGTATAATTATTTCTTTAGCCAAAATCTTATCAAAAGACTTATAGTAGTGCTCAGTATATATCCATGTATATTTCTGATTTTTGAATTGCTAGATTGGGATTCACATTTTTACTTTTGAAATGCACTGCTAAATTGTGTTACGGTGTTTAAGAGCCATTCCTTTTGTCCTGTGAATTGTCTCTGCATATTTTTTATTGGATGTTTTTAGTCAATTTTTTTCTTTTATTCCTGGTGTATCTTCTAAAGAAAAGCAAAATAGGGCTTCCCTGGTGGTGCAGTGGTTGAGAGTCCGCCTGCCGATGCAGGGGACACGGGTTCGTGCCCCGGTCCGGGAAGATCCCACATGCTGCGGAGCGGCTGGGCCCGTGAGCCATGACCGCTGAGCCTGCGCGTCCGGAGCCTGTGCTCCGCAACGGGAGAAGCCACAACAGTGAGAGGCCCGCGTACCGCAAAAAAAAAAAAAAAAAAAAAAAGAATAGCAACATAAAGAAATTTACAGCCCTGAAACATAGATTATAGAAGTAAAGATACTAAAATATACCCTATGATTTTTCTGCAGCCACTTTAACTATTAGAAGGCTACAGGGCCTCTTAATTAATTTAAAAGCCAAATGGGTATGCTTAAACAAAGCTAATTAAAATTCCCTTGCAAATGAATGAGTGATTAATATCTCTGACCACTATCCTATTTATCTTAAATATATGCTCACAGGTTGATTAGCATAGCCTGAAAGGAATGTGTAATCAAACACTTATCAGGAGCAAAGCATAGTATACTGAAATAATATTTTGAAAATCCAGTGGTGTTATCACAAAATAGAGTTATTGTTTCGGCACAGAAGAATTTACTTACATAATCTAACATCCCTATCAAAGAAATGATTTTTTTAGCAGTTTGAAAAAGTTTCAAGTACTTGAGATGTTCATGCTGTATTTGGATTGGTTTGCTGAATATGCACTTTTAGCATTGGGGAAATTTACTGAAAAAGCAGTTTATAGCACAGCAGTGTCTGACTCAGCAACTCTTTACATTCCTGTAGCCAGGGCTGGCTTCATGGGCATGTGCCCTGTGCAGTCACATAGGGCCCTACATTCAGAGGTCCTCACTCTTGGTTTAATGCTCTGCTCTCACTGACTTGAAATTCTTAATAATTTTTGAATAAAGGGCTCCACATTTTTGTTTTGTACTGGACCCCACAAATGTTACAGCCAATCCTGTCCTTAGTATATTTTTCAGGACGAAACTGTTTATGCGCATGTATCCTTGAGTCAGTATTCATCCTAATTACAGTGAAAACTTTGGGACAAAATCTGTATGACTACATCTATTCTATTGGAAACCAGTGGCCAACGCGTGATGATGGCAAATGAAGTCCTCATCCCTACAGGGTCTGTGGGAGTAACCCCTGCCACCCCAGCCCTGTCTGGCTCCCCTTCCTGGTTACTGAGAAGCATCAGGCTTTGGAAACCCCTTGATGAGGTTCCCTGCTAATCCAGGAGTTTCAAATCTATGCAGTTCTGTGTCTCCAAGTGCCAAATTACTGCTTGAAGACCCTCACTCAACTGGGAGCAGACATCAGTAAGGAGCTCTGTGATGTTATCTTTGTAGAAGAGGCGGTCACACCTCTTCTGTGATGTACTTTGATGCCCCCGCGGGAGGCTGTAGGGAGACAGGAGTGCCTGAATCACGGGGTGTGGCTCCTGGGGCCACATCTGGTCATGTTCCAGCCCTTGCTGGCTTGTTCGTTCTCACCACTGGCTGCGCTTAACTTTCTGGGGTTTCCTTTCTTTCCCCCTTTTTTGGAAGCCTCAGAGTTACTACATATTGAGTGAGTCAATTTGTCTTTTGACTCTGCACATTCTTTTTTTTTTTTTGCCGTACGCGGGCCTCTCACTGTTGTGGCTTCTCCCGTTGCGGAGCACAGTCTCCGGACGCGCAGGCTCAGCGGCCATGGCTCACGGGCCCAGCCGCTCCGCGGCACGTGGGATCTTCCCGGACCGGGGCACGAACCCGGGTCTCTTAGGACACTTCAACCTTGAGAGCTTGGGAATACTTTCAACCTAAGAATATGGTTTATTCTAGGATCACTGGGTCCACCCAGGTCCTAAAATAAAATATTGTAAGTCTGTTACCTAACCTGATCTCCCTAAGATATTGTAAATTCAAAGGTGTAGGCAGTCTGAGTCATGGCTTTTTAGGACAGTTCTCATAGACTTGCCGTGAGAACTTGACGGTGGATTCAACTCTGGACTGGCAGAGAACATACAGCTGGCTGATTGGTTATGTGATGGGTTACAGTTCATACATCATCTAAGGTGTTTTCCAGAGAGGGTCATTTACCTCTGACAGTATTCCAGTCTATAACCACCTGCGTCACATACACAGAGGAACAGCAAGACAAACACAAAGGACAAAATCTGGTTATTTACCACTACTGAAAACTAACCCAGAAGAAAATAAACATTCAATTTTTGTTTCCAGTTTAACTTCTTCCCGTAATTCCTTGAAAAATTAAAGGCAAATCAACTACTTTTAAAAAATCACAAAGCAAATAAAATAAACTCTCTCTTGTTTTCCTGCTATAATGAAACCATTAGAGAATTCTTATTGTTGGATTTCCACTTTCAGATTTCCTGAATTTGTCTGACTTCTTTGGCCATGAAAAATACCAAAAAGGGCACAAAAATGTTGGCTTTTGGAGGAAGGAATCAAAAGTATGGGGACAGAAATACCATTTTACCAAGGGACAGGCACAGAATAAGATTGACAGAAAGTATTTCATTTACAGGGTGGAGAGTTGAGTGTTAAGAGGAAGGGAGTGAGGTTCTGAAACGTAAAGCAGGAGTTGGTGCTGGGGACCCAACCATGAGCTAAACGCCTGAGTGGGCACAGAGAGGAAACAAGTGGGAGGAATAACATGGACTATTTGATCTGCTGGTCTGCTGGTGGCTTTAGTTTCAGTAAATTTAAACATGGTTTCCATCCTTCTTTCAGTGTACCGTCATAGAACGTGGTGGAAGGGTGTGGAATCATAGAGAGGGGATGAAGATAGGTTAGATTTGTGAATTTACAGAAGACTATGGGTATGACAGTCTGGGCGCTAAACTGGGAGGCTTGTGTTTCTGTTGATGACACAGTTGGGAGAGGTGAGGCATGATGGTACCTCCTGAGAGCCTTGTGGGTGAAGGAAGGTCATCCAGTTACACTGGACCTTCTTGGGCAACACTGTTCTTTCTGCAGATCCCAGTGTTGATGTCTTGGAAGACTGCTTCTTTGGCTGGACTGGAGTGTAAGGGGCTGTGGGAGCATCTTCTTTGGGTGGAGCTGTGGTTGTGGGCCTCTCAGGGAGAGGAAAGCCAACCTGCCCCAGAAGTAGGACACCGTGGAGGCTAAGCAGGAGGTGTGGGGCTGCAGAGTCATGTAGAGTGACTATACCCATAAAAATGGAAAAGTAATCACCTTTTACTGAAATATTATTACCTGAAGAACTTACTAAAGGTCAAATTCTACATTAAAAAATTCTTTCTATCATTTCACCATATTTCTGAATACCTGGCTGCCTTTGGTTTTTATATTCATGTTATGCTTTTACTTAGATTCCTTTTCTATCATTGTAGAGCATTTCTTTAACTTTTTTTTTTCATGGAGGGGGGAAATAAACTCTCTGAATTTCATGTCTGAAAATATCCTTATCCTTTCCCACACATTTGATTTATATCCTGACCCGTTCATACAATTCTAAGGTCATGTCCCCCACTCACCCCAGGTGAGCATCTTAAAATTTACAGCCCTTTTGTTTTTTAACATTGAGTTTTACTGATGAGAAGTTTAATATCACTCAGATTCTTTTTCTTTTATAAGGCAGCACTTCTCCCCTCTGACATCTTTTATTATCTTATTTTTGTCTGTGAACTCATAACATTTCATCAGGTTATTTTTAGTTAAGGGTCTTTTGATTAATTCTGAGCTC
Source organism: Phocoena phocoena (assembly GCF_963924675.1). Taxonomy (NCBI): domain Eukaryota; kingdom Metazoa; phylum Chordata; class Mammalia; order Artiodactyla; family Phocoenidae; genus Phocoena; species Phocoena phocoena. The sequence continues at coordinate 14,073,951 of NC_089235.1, forward strand.
TTTCAGTCTGATGCCTTGGGTATATCTCTTTAGCTTAGGGAATTTTTATTGTATTTTTCTTTGCTTTCTTATCTGCATTGTCAGTGTATTCTTATGAAATGTTTCTTAACAGAGTGGTGGGCCTTCCATATCTTGACTTCCATACCTCTTAATGTATATTTCCCGATTTTTGTATTTCATTTATCATTAGGTTTATTCAACTTTAGTCTTTAGATCACTACATTGCCTTGAGTTTATTTAGTCCTTCCATTTATATTTTGATTTTCGCAATTCCATTTTAATCCTCATCAACGCTATATGATATTTTCCTTAGATTTCTTATTTTTCATGGCAGCAAGTTCTTGTTTTATAAATGTAACACTCTTTCCAGTAGTTTCCTGAAATTGCTCTATTTCTTCTCGTCTCAGTTGTCTTGCTTATACACTTGCACAATTTTTCCTAAAATTTCTGGTGATTTCTGGTTGTCGATTCATCTGTATGAATGAAAGATAAGATTTCTTATTATAGGTAGCTTGTGTGGGTTCCTCTGTACTTGAGTAGATTCCCCATCTGACCTCTTCCTTGACTGGGAAAGCTGGGTGACTGGGCTTAGAGAGCTTAGCAATCAGACTTCCTTGTACAATATGCAAGTGGAAATCCAGCGTCCCCAAGAAAGAAGGGCCCTGCTCTGGGGGTAGAAAGCTTTCCTGTAGTTCACTCACCGGACTCTGCCCTCACCTTCCATGAGATGTGGAGCCCAGGGTTACCTCAAGTTGTACTCTGCTGCTTCTTGGAGTCTACGGCTATTCCTGGAGTCCTTTCTTAGACAGATGGCATTGGCAAAGAGTTCTCTGGGGACTTCCCTGGTGGCGCAGTGGTTAAGAATCCGCCTGCCAGTGCAGGGGACACGGGTTCGAGCCCTGGTCCGGGAAGATCCCACATGCCGCAGAGCAACTAAGCCCATGCACCACAACTACTGAGCCTGAGCTCTAGAGCCTGCGAGCCACAACTACTGAGCCTGCATGCCACAACTACTGAAGCCTGTGTGCCTAGAGCCTGTGCTCTGCAACAAGAGAAGCCACCGCAATCAGAAGCCCTCACATCACAATGAAAAGTAGCCCCCGCTCTCCACAACTAGAGAAAGCCCGCGCACAGCAACGAAGACCCAATGCAGCCAAAAATAAATTAATAAATTAATAAATTAAAAAAAAAAAGAGTTCTGTGACCTCACTCTGTGTAAAAGCCCCAGCTGCCAACAACATCCCTTAGAAGAGGGAGATGGGTCTCAACAAGCCCAGCTGCTCCAAATGTAGTTCTTTGATGCATTACACTGATGGCTTCTCCTCGGCCTATGGTTGGTGCTTTAGCTGGAATGGTCTCTCTGGTTCTCTCGGGAAGAAGAGAACTTCCTTCTGGTGTCTTGGGCTGTAGTGTCTCGGCTGTTCTAATGTAACCATCAGCCTTACCCCATCTGCTTAGTTCTTCATGCTTTAGAGTTTCTCAAAATTTCCAGTCCATTGATGGCACTCTTTCTTGTTTTCCCGTGCTATTGTGCTTTCATTTTTTACATAACATCCTTTCTGTTATTCTAATAGGACCTTGGGGCATGAGGCTAGTCATTGTGTAGCTTTGTAAGGTCATTCCACTGTATTATACAAGAAACCAACTTGTATTTAACCTGTTAAACATTACAGAGCCACTGCTTCCAAATAGTGTTTGTGGTCTAGGTTCAGCGTTGAGGGAAAATGTTTTTGGTTAAATAAAAATATATAAGCATACACGGCATACTTCATATGTAAAACCATCTTGACAACAGCTGGCAAGATTATTCATTGCCTCAGCAGAAAATGGATTTTATTGAGTGATTGTGAATCTTTCCAAATCACCTTGTGATTTACCAGCTGCAGTGAGCCTAGTCGAACTCAGTGAGGGTTTATTGAAACTGATTGCTGTTTATTGTTCATTAAGGAATTTAGTCTTAAGGACATGATGTCTGTTTTTATCAAAACATATATAACTCTATAAAGCCTACATAGAATGTATATATATATATAATCTCTCTCTCTCTCTCTAGATATATATAGATATAGATATAGGTATATATCGAGAGAGAGAGAGAGATTTTAGCACATACCTTCTGTGAATGGGGTATTAGGTGTGTGTAAAATAGAAATTTATTACCAGCAATTACTAATGATGTCAATTTTCTCTTTTACCTTCCATAAACAGTAGAGAATATTTGATGCCAGCATGCTGCTAAATTAATTTATGTAAGAATTTCTGTCTATGCTTAATGCCATGACTTTTACTTTAATGTTGGTTTAGGACTAAATGCCTTACCAGTTAACTTTTTTTTTGGTACATTGACTTGGTGTTCTGCATATTAGCTATAATTTTTCTTTGAAAATGAATATATAAATTTGTATATTCATCTAATGTCTTATAATCTTGGATTTTAATAATAAATAGTATGTTTTTTTTCCCAGCTGAAAAAATTTTTTTTAACTTTTTAGTTTATATCGGAGTGGAGCCGGTTAGCAATGTTGTGATAGTTTCGGGCGCACAGTAAAGCGACTCAGCCGTACATATACATGTATCCATTCTTCCCCCCAAATTGTTTTTGCTGATGAAATATTTCTAATAAAGAGGAAACATTCATACTTAAATGTTCTAGACTTACTGGATTTAAGGAAAAATTTAAAAATAGACCTATCTTTCAACTGTGTCATCAGATTATATTGCCTACCACCTCAGTTGTAACTTTTATAGACCCCTGGGTGGCTCCCCTATATTCGTCAATAGTTTTAACTCTATAGACGTCTGGGTGGTTTCCCTGTTTTTCTCAATAGCTTTAACTCAATATATTGCCATTCTTTCTAATACTACATCTGTGTTCATTCTTGCAATTTTTGTATACATGTAAATGACCTTTCCATCACACTGCCCTCCTTGTTGAACTCCTCTCACCCAGTGATCTACTTTTCACCTTATTTCCTGTCTTAGCCACTCCTGTTGTTGTTACTCAATAACTGCAGTTCTCCAGAGTCTCACTTTCAAGCATCCTTCCCTCCAACCGTCTTCTCCTCTTTATCTAGCTCACTGCCTCTAGTATCCCAACTCCAACTTTTCCTTGACCCTACCTGGATGTCCAATCCATTGATGCTACCACATTTTCATTTTCCCTTACCTCTTTGATGTCCTTGCTCAGCTTAAATTCTGGGGCCAGTGGCCAGTCGTCCTAATTGCTCCGTTGCACGTACTCCCAAGTATTGCTACCTTGCCCCTCTCTCACCTCATCCTACTCAATTAGTTACACCATAAACCTGCCTAAATACAAATTTTTGCCTCTTTCATGCCTACACCAATGCAGCTGAACAGGGCTGGGAGAAAAACACGCTACCACACAAACTTGTCTTACTTTAGATTTGTGACAACAGATCTCAAGTGGCCAGGTAATCCTACACTCCTGGGTCACTATTTTTCATTTGTTTCCCTTTTCTCAAAACTCCCAGTCTTTGTCTCCCATTCTCTGTTTCTGCTGTTGACACTTGTTTCCTACTTCCAGACAGTTTGAAGAGGAAACCCACAGACCAACAACTGCAGAGCAGGGATACCATTCTGTTTTGTTCACTGACCATCTGCAATGCACAGTGTCTAGTTTATAGTGAGCGCTCAATAAATATCTGATACACAAATAAAAGAGAATGATTGTCATTCTAATGTAAGCATTGAAAAATATTAATTGAAAAATTGCTGTGAACACTATCTGTCTCTTCTGTCTGGCTAGTTCACAGCTCCTTTCCCATGTTCACGTTGGAACGCTTGGTCTTCCACCACTGAAGCATCCCTTGTTCATTGCTCCATATCATAGTGAATGGCACTGACATCAGCTCAGTCATTCAAACCCAACACCTGGGTGATTCATTTTTTTTTTTTTTTTTTTTTTTTGCGGTATGCGGGCCTCTCACTGCTGTGGCCTCTCCTGTTGCGGAGCACAGGCTCCGGACGCGCAGGCCCAGCGGTCCCGGCTCACGGGCCCAGCCGCTCCGCGGCATGTGGGATCCTCCCGGACCGGGGCACGAACCCGTGTCCCCTGCATCGGCAGGTGGACTCTCAACCACTGCGCCACCAGGGAAGCCCTGGGTGATTCATTCTTTAGGCTGATTTGACCCACTCCTCGCCGGGTCAGGTCTACTTTTAGAAATTTATGTATAAAGTCAGGCCATTGCTTTGCACCCTCACTTAAAACACCACTATATAGTTCAGTAGTCTCTGAACAGTTTCGGCACATCTTTTCAAAGGGTAAATCAATTTCGGTTCCTTAATTAACTTCATTCACTAGCTTTGCATTCTGTTTAAAGTAATATTCAGTCTATATGTCAACCGACAAAGCCCTGCAAGTTCTGGCATCTGCCTACCTCTTCAACTCACTATTCCCTGCTAGCATTTGACAGCTCTTTAGAATATACCAAGCCCCACAATGCCCAGGACTCTTTGCATTTATTCTTCTCTCTGCCTGAAGTGCTAGATTTTTGAAGGTCTGGTTCTAGTTTTACCCTCAGGTCTCAGATCAAATATCATTTCCTCAGAGAGGCTTTCTTGATCACTCCCTGTAATATATCTTACCCGCATTTATCTAATATATTCTCTGCCTTTTTTCCATAGAACTTTCCAGAATCTATATTTATTTTACTTATTGATTTTATTATTTGTTTATTGTCTTACTCTTCCAAAGAATGTAAGCTCCCTAATCCCTGGGCCATGCCAGTCTTGTTTATTCTGAGATGAGAGCCTACTATAAATATGTGATATGAAAATGAAAGATGTATCAAGGGAACTTTTGCTCTCTGTAGAATCTAGAGCATCTTATCATAAGAGATGAAACCACAGGTTGGGGACCATGTTTAGGTAGTTTTGAATGCTATGAAGGGAGGTATGTGGGGTTTGTTTGTTTTTTGTGGGGATTTTTTTTTCAGGTAATAATGCAGCTACAGAAGGGTTTTCGTAAAGTTATTGACATGATTTATTCATTTATTCATTCTTTCTTTTAGCACATGTGCCAGGAACTGTTCTTTGATCTTGGGAAACAAAGATGTCTAAGACATGTTTCCTGACCTCAAGAATTCTTCAGAGAGCTGAACTGGTAAACACATGATTTAATACAGTGGCATGAGTGTTGTGTATTTGTAATATTATTCAAACACTTACTATGCCTAACTAACTCTGCTTGGAGCTGATCAGAGCCTTTTTTTTTTTTTTTTAATTCCATGTGGTTCCTATTATGCTGGTGACTTCTTTGAAGCTATATTTAGTAGACATCTGTGTCATCATTTGCCCACAATTCCTTCTTCTTTTAATAAATGCCATTTTTAACATTCACATGGCAATTAAAAAGGCTATCATTTTCTTCATGTCCTTACGACTCTAGCCTCAGTCTCGGATAGCTCCAGGTGGGCACCTGATCAATACGTCCACTCTATCTCTGCTGGCAATATTTATATTTAAGACCCAGAGACTCAAAGTTCACTTCTGTCTGTTGATCTAAGATGTAGTAGCTAAGTAGGTTGGCTGTGTGTGACTGTGTAGCACTGCAGTCCTGGAAGACCAGGAATCATGTTTCCTAGCAGGTGGAGAAAGCCAGATGCAAAGAAAGATAAAGGATGTGGTGAGATGAGAGATGGAGAGAGATGCGTGGCAGGTTTCAGGTGCTTGCCTCCACTTGTTCCTGAGACCCAGCATCATCACTGCACTTCCTGTAGATTGGCTGTCCAACCCATTCCGGAATCCATAAGCCAAAATATTCACCTATTCATCCAAGCTAGAGATTTGACTGAGCCATACTCTTTTTCCAATATTATCATTGTTCTCAGTTTTATTGTGATTTAATTGACGTACAGCACTGTGTAAGTTTAAGGTGTACAGCATAATGCCTTCACGTACATGTATTGCAAAATGATTACCACAGTAAGTTTAGTTAACATCCATCATCTCATATAGTTACAAAACAAGAGAAAATCTTTTTAAAATCCCTAGGAAAAGCTAGATTTTTTAGAAAGAAATATGGTGGAATTCTCAAAGGGAATAATGGGAAAAAAATGGAAAGTAATCCCAATATATAGATACAGTGAAATTATCTTCAAGTTCAAAAAGCAAAAAACAGACATTTCTGTGCAAACCAAAACACACAGAATTTGTCACCACTAAAAGAAAGGTATTCCTGGGCTTCCCTGGTGGTGCAGTGGTTGAGAGTCCGCCTGCCGATGCAGGGGATGCGGGTTCGTGCCCCGGTCAGGGAGGATCCCACATGCCGCGGAGCGGCTGGGCCCGTGAGCCATGGCCCGTGAGCCTGCGCGTCCGGAGCCTGTGCTCCGCAACGGGAGAGGCCACAACAGTGAGAGGCCCGCGTACCGCAAAAAAAAAAAAGTATTCCTCATGCTGCTGAGAATAATCCCAGATGGATGGTTAGAGATGAATAAAGATATAAAAGCAATAAAAATGGTAACTATGTGGGTACATATAAATGTATGCTAATGGCATAAAATAAAAAATGCCTTGTGAGGTTTATGTGTATATATTTCATATATAATATAATATTATATATATATATATATTACATATGTAATTATAGTACACAACAATAAAAATAAAAGCCAGGGGTGATAAGTGGTATCAAAGTATTCTAAATTCCTTGCAAAATCTGAGATGAGGGAAAAATACCAATTAATACTTAATGTAGATAAGTATTAATTTTATAATCTCTGGGTAACCACTAAAAGAATCTTAAAAGTGTGTATAACTTTCAGACTAACAGAGGGAAAAGTAGAATAAATTTCAATCAACCCAAAGAAAATAAGAGAAAAATGAACATAATCTTGGCAGAATAACTAGAAAGGTGATAGAAACAAAATAGGATGATTTTTTCCACAAGACATTAGAGTTATTGTATAGCTCTAGTCATTAAGATATTGCAATGATGGTATAAGATTGACAAATAGATTAATAAAATAAAATGTAGTTCTAGAAATAGGCCCATACATGTATGGTCCCTTTGATTTATGACTCTTTTAGGATAGAATCAGAGTAAGGCTTACTAAGTAGTAGTGTCCACCTAGGATGGTCCAATGTATCCATAACCAATTTGAAGATATCCTTGCCATAGAGACAGAAATGTGGACATCCTTTCCTTAGATCATCAGTTCCAAAAGGAAGTGCCAGGTGTGCACTATGAAATTTCTTCACTATTCTGTCATACTGAGCACCCTGTTTTAGTTACACATTATTTATAAATGGCAAAAGGCTAAAATAAAGTAATTCTTACTCGACTGAGGGACAGCCTCCTTACTCAACTTCTACGTACATCTACTACTTCCATCATGGATTGATTTAGTTATTTTCTTTGAGTCATGAAGTGCTTACCTATTTCTGCTGAGTTTCACCTCTATTGTACTCCTACAGACATATTTTCAAGACCGTGGAAAGTCCTACCTAACATCAAAATAGTTGCGCTGATAGACTATATATTGAACAGTATAAATTCCTTAACTAAAAGTATTTCCATATAGTATGCTAATATTTCTCTGGAGACCTTGATGTTTGTGTGGAAATTTAACTACAAGCTTGTACATTTATATGAAAACTGTTTCAAAGTGGATACTAAATATTCAATAATTAGATTAAATACTAAATCTACTTTAGCATCTCTAATATAGAGATGTCAGAGGAGGAGGGATTAATAGGTATTAGGCAAAATATTCTGTCACTTGTCATCTGCTGGTTAGATTTATTATTTGTCTATATTATTAAAAGCAGAGAGAATTTAGTATCCAAAATTCAGCTCTAGAACTTAGAATGATTATTTTTTAATTGTGGAATTTTCATTATTCTTAATCTTCATTATAAAACTACTCTTTTTTTTTTTTTTTTACTTTCCCTAACTGGATTATATTCTATAATATATAATGAGGTAAATTAGTTGCCTTTTACTGTGTATTACAAATGAGTATCGTAACCTAATTTTATATTAAATGATATTTAAGAAGGGCCAAAGAGTCTTTCAAACCAGGGGTGAGAATTTCTTATTCCCTGGGCCTGTATGGTTGTGTTTGGATGTGTGGCTAAGATTGTTTGCATCGGTGGGTTGTTGGTGAGGGGCAGGTGACCTGAAATAAGCAGGGAGTTAACACACACCTTTGTAAAAGTGCATATATCCTAGTTGGGTTGTGCATCTTGTATGCATTCCTTTAATGTATAGTGAGTGGTTAAATCTATGGAATATACTTGACACTTGTGCATATCAAACTCAATAAATAACTGATACTTTGAATTTTGCTATCTTTCCTGTTTAGCTCAGCCTTCCAGTGAAATCTTAGTTCTGATTGGGAATGAGAGAATGTTTAGGGTGGGCCTGGGCATGGTCCTGAGGTGGAGGAAGGTTGAGTAACCAGAGGACAGTTTGAGTTCTGTGAACGGAAGAGTCTGACCGGAAAACATCAAACAGATGTCTGTCCCCTTCTCACTTGTGCCTGGAAACCTAGATGCTGCATTGGAACCTATTTGTTGCCAAAGCCAAAACTCGTAACAGAGGCTAGAGGTGTAATGAAGCAGAAAAAAAATTTTCCTCCATTCTACTTCTATTTAGAAAAATGGAATGAATGAAAAGGCAAGGGTTCTGGTGGGGGTGGAAACCAAGTGGGATTCTATCAGTTGGGAATGCTGACATCAATTTAAAATAAGGCTGTTTCAGAAAAATAAGCTACTTTGGAGACAACTGATTTTCAAGTTGATAGTTTCTCATTTATTTGTTGACAATTCAATGCCCATTAACTACCTATTTATGAAAAACAGGTGGTGGTGGAGAGGGTGAGTGTTTGGAAGGTTGTGATCTCATGCAAATTTTTAATAAGACCTAGTTAAAAAGAGAAAATTGAAACATATGCAGATTTAGAATGAATTAATTCAGCCGTCAGATCTTAATGCCAGCTTTGAACTAAAATATTCTACAGATGGCAATGTGCCACATGCCAATTAATATTTAAGATAATTATGGTGTTGAGTAAAAAATATATTTGATTGACACCACCTCCATTATTACTATAGTGTAATATCCTGTATATTTATTGATTTAACAAAAAGACTATATGATGAGAAAGTCCTGAGATTTTGGAAATGGTTTTAATTTTGTTTCCTGATAACTTTCTACTGAGGCTAGTACTTACCTCTCAGGAAATGAAGTAAGAAGTAACTTACTCCCAAGTAAGAAGTTAAGTAAGTAAATTTTTAGGCAGAATGCCATGCTGTCTGTTTGCTGTGTGACCTGAAGCAAGGATTCTTAACCTGGAGTCAATGAAACCTTAGAGGGTTAGCCCATGGATGGGTAAACACCCAGGAATATTATGTAAGATTTGATGTTTGTGTGTCTACATGTACTTTTTGGTTTGTTAACCAAGAGATTCCATAGCTTTCATCAGATGAAAAGAATCTATTAAAATGTTTTCTACTGTTGCCTGATTACTCATTCCCTTAACTACTCACACATTATTTAATAATAAATGACTATGATGAGCTACCAACTCACTCATGGTTTTGCTTTTATCTAGTGGACGCTAAAATTAAAATATATTTTGTGACAGTCATTATTGCTATTTAGTTAGCATTCATTCTCCAACTTATTAATTATGGCCATGCTCTATATAGTACAAGGTTATAATAGCCCTAACTTCCATGTATTCACATGATGTATAATACAAATTTGCAGTCAGTAATTAATGATATATGTTCCCTAGATTGTTTTTCAAAAATTTTTAAAATAATGTTATCTTCCTATATATTTATGTTTTAAAAATAAATATATTTGAATTGGTAACAAAATTATAATTAACAAAAAAGGAAACATATCAATGCAGGGGCTGTCTCAATATTCATGAAGTTAAAGACTGCAGTTTATAATAAACTGTATTAAGAGAGCATTAATTAGTTTTATAATCAGAAAAAGTAAAGCCAATAAAAAGATGCAACGTACATAGTCTATCAAAAACATATGCTATAAAAATATCTGATAAAAATGGTGATAACTGTAGTGGTAATAATAAACATATAAATATATAAAAATAATATAGAAATATATAAAAGCAATAATAAACTTGAAAATAGTAGCTAACACCACCTTTGGGTAGATCATTAAGGGGGGTTTAGTCAGGAAAACAGAAGCAACTCCGTATCTGGGTCATATAGGGTTTAATACAAATAAGTTTGCATGATGGAGAGTTAGAAGGTCGGGGCGCAGAGGCCAGGGAAATGCTGTCTGTCACCAAAGGTGGAGGAGCCCACCCTGAAAATCACCACCTGGATATCCAAAGCAAGTGGTTTTCAATTCCTTGCCTGGAAGCTGCTGCAGTTCTCCAGTACTTTTGTACCATTCCCACAGCTATCCCAGTCTGCAGTGGAGGTTTCCACAAATTTGCTGGGAAGCTGATGTGAATCCCTCATCTGCCGTCACATCTGCTTGCAATCAACTCCAGAGAATAATTTCTTCTGCTTCTCTTACTTTCTAAGTCTTCTATGAATTCCTCACATTGGGATACTGTACTCTAACCCAGATCATATAAAGAAGATTCTGGGAAACAGTTCCCAGCCTTAGAAGAAAATGTTAGGCCTCCCATCACAATAGGCTACATATATCCCAAGCACTTTATGAATGCTTTACGATCATTATCTTATTTAATCCTCCTGGCAACCGTATCATGTAGGTACTATTATCATCCACATTTAGTAGATGAAGTATTGAACGTTAAAGTGATTGAGTTTCTTGCCCAAAGTCATACAGCTACTAAGTAGAAGACGAGTGATTTGAAAAAGTGTCCATAAGATTTCATTCAAAGCTTCTGTGTCTAATCGCTGGCTTATCCTGTTTCTTTTATTGCATCTTGCTTACATCGGTAATATTATTGATATCAATTAACTATGAGTTAAACCCTCTGTTGAGGACAGCTGCTAATATATTTTGTTTGCAACTTGAATGCCCCATCTTTAACTAGCCTTTGAGTGCAAACAGGGTCACATTAAAATTAATACCTTTATTTTATCAATTCCCAAGCCTTTGGCCTAAAATTTCCGCAAAGTTTTTGTTCCAGGACAGGAGTGCTATTAACATTTCCATTGTTTCAAGTTATTTATGCCCACAGCCAAAACCTCCCAGGGATTCTCGGCTAAAGGAAAGCTTGAAAACCACCGAAGGCGCAAATGAGGAGGCGGCCCATACTACAGGCCTGATTCCTGGTTGACAGGCAAGGGTATTTGTAGAAGCTGCTCAGGCGGGGACCCTCCAAACCTTCTGGCCAAAGTTCAGGGCAGCCTCTGAGCCTAAGGCCTGAGCTCTGGGGAGGGCTCTCGTCAAGGAACTGTCAGGCGGGGACCGGGCCCTGGTCCTCCGAGCTGGGGAGCATCCTAATTGAGTCTGAGGCTGAAGTCTCTGGTGTGGGCAAGGCAGGAGGGTGGGGTTTCTGGCTCCAGACACGATTCAGTACATACAGGGATACCCTGGCACACTGCAGCCAGCTCCCGGGGCGCTGGGGTCGCCATCCAGACCGTGGCAGGGTTCCCGGGCTCCGCAGAGGGCGTCCCGGGACAGGCTTGGGGCAGCGGCCCAAAAGCCACGTCGGTGTTATCTCCCTCGGGACAGCTGCGGGGGCGACTGCATTCCGGGGCAGGAAGAGGATGACACCCCAGGGACCCTTGCTGGGGAGCCTGCTCTCAGGCGCTCGGGCACCGCTAGGGCTCGGGAGTGGCGGGCGGGATTCCCCGGACCCGCCTCTGCGCCCGAGTCCGCGCCCCAGAGTGCGCCTGCGCGGGGCCGCCGTCCGGCAGAGCGGGCGGCGTCGGTCGAGCGCGTTGTTGCCGCGCCGGCTGGTGTCCGCGCGGGCGACGGGTGGCCCAGTAGGGGAAGGCCGGCCGGATGCAGCGTCGCTCTGTTGGTCAGGCTCTGACACCCAGGAGTTCCATGGCACAACTCTTACGCTCAGGGTAAGAATAGTAAATGAGCCCCGCTCTCCCTCCCCGGAAGCACGGAACATTCCCTAACGGCGTTCGGCCTCCATCCCCGACATTGGCCCGCGCTTCTGGAATACTCTTTTCCTTATGGTGGCCGGTCCTTGACCACCTTCTGCGGTCGGGTGTCTCTCTTCTACCTGACCTTCAAGGTGCGCGGCTCCTTTCTCATCTCCTCGATCTGTCGGCCCCTCGGTTCTATCTCTGTGTGTCTCAGTCCTAGTGGGGAAACCAGTCTTTTTATTGCCGGTAGCATCTTTGCAAATCTAAGGATTTAAAATGTTCACGTCTGGGAAAGAGTTTAAGTCCTCAGAATCATTAAAGTCCGAATGCCAGTGGATATACATGGATTGAGTTAGAGGCAGGGTAATTCCTCTTATAAATGCAATAATCTAGGACTAGACTCTTGATCAACCAAGATACCCAATACACCTTATTGCAAACATTAGCTCTTTTCATTTTGTTTGTGACGGTTTTTGTCCTGTGTTTTTAGTCTCGTATATTCATTCATGGAATATAAGGGTATCCAAAACTAGCTACTAGACGGATGCTATTTAAAAAAAATTAACAGTGACTACTTGGTCTATTATGACTGTATGGTCCATCTCGTAAAGACAATGTAGGGACACTTCAGTTTATTTTAAAAGGAAAAAACCCCAGAAACTTTCCCTCTAACTTGAAAGTTAAAAAAAAAAAAATGTGCATGAGATCTTCAGAGATTTCAGGGTAGAAATTGCTTTAGCTTTAAAGCCCTGTTATCTGACCTAATTTTGCTTTATCGGAGTGCCCAGGCCTTCTGTGACAAGAGTAATCTAGTTGGTCCTTCTATTTATTTTTCTCTCTATTTTCTCATAGCTTTTGTAATGTACAGTTAATTTAAATAGAATATAATGCATCTTTTCTACAGTAGCAAAATCTAAAATGTTTTAAATTATGTACCACTTCTGTGTAATTTTTTTTTTTTTTTTTTTTTTTTTATGCGTTACGCGGGCCTCTCACTGTTGTGGCCTCTCCCGTTGCGGAGCACAGGCTCCAGACGCGCAGGCTCAGCGGCCATGGCTCACGGGCCCAGCCGCTCCGCGGCATGTGGGATCTTCCCAGACCGGGGCACGAACCCGCGTCCCCTGCATCGGCAGGCGGACTCTCAACCACTGCGCCACCAGGGAAGCCCTCTGTGTAATTTTTTAATTGAACCTTGCATTGCTCTACCATGTAGAGGAATGACCTCTTAAGTTATAGCCATAATAATTGAGACTTTAAATAACAGAAGTAAAGAAGACCTTTGCCAACTGGGTGTTCGCTCACCTGTTTTTTAGAATGTAAAAACATCTTACGTTTGTCTGACAAACATTTTGCTTCACAGTGTGTTCATAGAAGAAATCGTTTCCTCGTTTTAGTTCCAACTTTATGTTCAGTCTGCACATTTTTGAAATACCTTGAATTACTTTATCCATGTCTCTGAGATCAACTTGGAATCTTGTCATCTATAAAATCCATTTAGCCTCTACTCAGATAAATCCATGTGCTTCTAGACTATTATAAATGTCAACAAATATCACTGAGATATGACAGCGGTTTCTTGTGTAGGAGTTCAGAAGAGTGTGTTTTGCCGGGCTAAGAAATCTATGGATGCTTTAATTATTGTTTATTAGGACAATAAGGGATTTTAATTTCTAATATTTACCTGGGGTCAGAAAACCAAATGTTCATTCATTCATTGAACACCACCTATGAACTAGGTAGAATCTAGACCCTTAGGAGAGAGTAGAGATCAAACCAGGCCGGTTCTTGGTCTTAGTGCTGTAGTAGCAGGGGAGAAGAGTCAGGCACAAACTGATGAGTAAATATTAAATGAGATGATTCTGGAGAGTTGCTAAATACTGCGAAGAAGATAAAGAAGTGATAAAAGCTTATGAAGATTCATTAGGGTAAGCTTTTTTCAGAAGATATCATTAGAGACTGAATGATGACAAGCCAGCCATCTGAACGTCCCGGAAAAGAGCATTCAAGGCAAAGGAAATAGGCCACCAACAAAGAAAGACAATGGGATGGGGAATTTCCAGTATCCCTTCCATTAGCAGTCCTAATACCTGATACCCAGTGTATCACTAGAACCACTGCCTCTCACAGAATCTGAACTTCAAATGACAATTGACAGACTAGAATTCTGGGCTAAACCCAACATGGTGAATTGTGACTAATATGAATGTAAAGTGGTGCATGCAAGTTCGCAAACCCAGTTGCACAGCATAAAGGGATGTTCAGTTGGCTTGGCAGCTGTTCATCGGAGACCAGTCTGGGGATTCTAATGGACCATAGATTGTCACTTGCTCTTGCTGTTCCTGACTGGCAAAAACAATGTGTAGATATTACCCTTAAGCAGATTTCTCCCCAATTTAAAGCATCCTTAGAGCTGTCTAAAAATGGGACTCTCCATTGCTTCACTCATTAAAAAAAAGAAAGAAAGAACAAGGACAAGAAAGAATGAATACCCATCAGGGCTTTTGGAAAAAGGAATTTCTGATGGAGAAACGGTTGAAGACATTTTTTTGGTTTCTGTGAAGCTGTGACTTTCATTCCAACAACATTTTCTTCATTGAGGGATATTTATATATAGTTAAGAAAGAAAAATGGTATTGGTATATAAGGCATATGGTGAGGTTTATTGAAAAGTTAATATATAATGGCATCTCTCAAAATAGTAATGTGAAATTGAAAATTCTTTTTGGAATACATTTCTAGTATGTTTTTGGACAAATATAATAATAAAAATAAATATATCTTGGCTTTGCCATGTATTAGCTGTGTAACACAGTTTACTTCTCTGCACTTCAGTTTCCTCAGGATTTGGGCAATACCTTGTGCCTGCCTGAAAAGATTATTATGAGGATTAAATTAGTTGTAGCGCTTGGCAGTAGTAAGTTATATATACGTGTTTGCTATTGTTATTAGATGTAAACATATGCTTTACTTTGCCTTCAGGAATTAATGACCAAGTTAATTACTGAGACACCTGACCAGCCAATCCCATTTCTCATTGACCATCTTCAGTCTAAACAAGAAAACCGTGGACACCTTCAGAGAACTTTATCTGGATCTGCAGCTCTCTGGGCAGAAAGTGAAACATTAGGTAAATGAAAAATATATTTTACAGTTAACGTTAATGCATTTAAACTAAAATTTACGAAAGCCTTTCTCTTTATAATGAGTAAATCTAGGTGGTTACCTAGGGTTTCACGTATTCATCGGAACTTCATCTGTATGCTAAAATTTGTCAAAAAATATTCTTGAATTTGAGTATATTGTTATGTATTAGCTTCAAAATATGGGCATCTTTGTATTCAGTCTGAATAGAAATAAGATTCAGATTTGCATGAAAAGCTTTCATTTCATATGAATGAAAACTAATTATTTTAAACTTACCTTTTTTTTTTAACTTCTTATCTTTTTATGAAGAATTTGAATTAAGTGCTTATGGAGCTCATCTGTGTAGAAAGGTAAACAGTAGATTTCTGCAGTTACCTTTTTTGTAGCCCAAATGGATAATTACTCTCTGTTTCCCTCAGTTCTTCCTTTTTTTTTTTTTTTTTTTTGCGGTACGGGGGCCTCTCACTGCTGTGGCTTCTCCCATTGCGGAGCACAGGCTCCAGACGCGCAGGCTCAGTGGCCATGGCTCACGGGCCCAGCCGCTCCACGGCATGTGGGGTCTTCCCGGAGCGGGGCACGGACCCGCGTCCCCTGCATCGGCAGGCGGACTCTCAACCACTGCACCACCAGGGAAGCCCCCCTCAGTTGTAATTTTACCTTATATAGTAAGTTCAACCTGAGGAAGCTTTATTCACTCTATTGGGGAACCAGCCTTACCAAGTACGCAATAGCCTTACCTCCCCAATAAGCACTAGTGATACAATTGGGTAGACGTGACTTCGATTTTTATTTATAAAATGTGTGTCCGACAGCTTATTTCTTCTACACCCTGGTCTGTTCGTTTGGTATTAGTATTTACTTCCAAACCCAAATCCCCACTCCCCCCCAGACCTGTTGCTTGGGTAGCTGACTCCTCACCTGACTCCCATGGTATCTGACTGACAGGATTCCAGATGCTCCTGGGGATAACACCATCGCTTCTCTTCTCTTCATGCTGTATGGGATCCCATGAAAGGATTTTGGTTTTCTTTGGCTGTATTCTCACATTGGTGCCTAAAGTGGGTAGGGAATAGGGTATCCTCTGAAGAATGTAGACAACTCTGGTGTTAGTTATCCATACAGAAGTTCTCTGCTGCATACGGGAAACTAGAATATGGGCTTCTGGCGTACAAAAGAGGGGACTCTTGCTTTCTCTTGGCCTCACTGTCTTATCGTTAGATTCTTAGTAGGGTGACTCTTAGGCATAGGCTCCGGTTTGTAGCTGCACAGAAGGCACCATTCTTCTGAAGGTGGACCAGATAAACATCTGTGAGCTCATTGAAGCTGAGCCCATATTTATAAATTATCATATCTGGAGAGACAGTAGTGTATTAAATTCTGTAGCTTTAATCAGCAGACACTTAATATCTCACATTTTTCACAGGTCAGAAGTCTGTGCAGGGTTTAACTAAATCTTCTGTTTAATCTGCAAAGCTGCAAATCAAGGTGTTGGAGGCTGGACTAGAATCTGCTTCCAAGCTCATTCAGGTGGTCGGCAGAATTAATCTCCTTGCAACTGTATGACTGAGGTCCCTGTTTTCTTGCTGGATCTCAGCCAGGGGCTGCTCTCAGCAAATAGGTACAACCCACAGTTCTTTGCTACATGACTCTTGCATCCTGGCAGCTTATTTCTTTAACAAGTAAGGGAATTTCTTTCATACAAGTTTACTAAAATGGAATCTTATATAATACAGTGTAATCATGGCATTGACATCCCATTACCTTTGCCATATTCTGTTGGTTTGATGCAAGTCAAAGGTCCTGTCTACGCTCAAGGGAAGGGAATTATTTAGGGCATAACATCAAGGGACAGATATCAGGGGGGATCGCTTTAGAATTCTGACTAGCACAAGTACTTAATGACTCATTGCTTGGAGAGGGAAGGAGATTATTATAACTTCCAGTTTACTAGGGTAGTGGCATAAGTGCTTGTTTAATAAAGCAAGATGGGAACACAGGACTAAATTTATGAAGACCCATAATAAGTCCAGTTCCTTTGGATGAATTTGAATTTCTTGTGGGGTATCTTAGTAGACAATTCCAGCAGGCTGTTGGATATGAGTCTAAAACTCTGGGAATGGGTTAAGGCAGGAGTCGCAGGTATGGCATTCAGGATTGTACACAATAAAACCATGTGAGTGGGAGAATGGGGGAAGTTGTGGTCAAATTTAGAATAGGAGATGGACTAGGGGAAGGCAAGGGTCTTTTGCCTTAAATTCTGCCTGTTTATTAGGAAGTGAGGTTGTTTGCTGAGGCCAAGAGGTTTGGGGATTGAATAGGGGACATTGAAGTGAATGATATTAATTGTGAAGTCACCATGGGGAAGAAAAGAAGAGTTGGCAAAGGAAAATAAAAAAGACTAAAGCAGTTCTGGGGCTTCTCTGAGGTTCAAGACATGAATTAATCATGGAAACCATGGGCAAGATTGTGATTTTTTCCCCACAGTGCCCAGAAGCGCTGGGAGGAGGGACAGAAAAGCCTTTTGAGAGACTGATGAGAACTGTAGTCGTGCCCTAGTGAGGACGGAGGGTGGAAGAGCAGTTCTGCGAAGGAGCTGAGGGTATTTGTGGGTAAGTTGTGCAAGTGATCAAAGCACATGGTCTGGTATGAGAGGGTAGGGAACAAGGAAACAGTGTAGACATCAAAAGCTAGTCAGAGAGCTAAAATCCTTTGAGAGGCCTGTGTAAGGGGAGGTGTGGTGAAAACATGAAAGATTGAGAAGGACAGGGAAATTGTGATATTTGGGATCAAGGCTTTTGAGGTGGAATGATTCCAGATGATGAGAACATCCTGTGGGTGACCTGAGTTTGGGGGTGTCTGATGTCCAGGGAAGGGAAGCTCTTTAGAGTTGAGGAGGACAGTGAAGTATGAGGTTCAGTGCATGGTTTGTTTAAGGATTAAGAGGTCACCAGGGTTTCATTCTCGCTGTTAAAAGGTCGGGGGTGACGGTGCCAGTGTCTCGAGTAGGGCTGCGGCAGTAATGAGGATGCAGTAATGAGGATGCAGTACTGAAGAGGGGTGAGCAGTAGAGACAGGCAGCACTTACCGCAAGAGAGGAGAGACTTTCAGCTTAACGTGGACGGACCAGAAAAACGCAGTCTGTGGCAGGTGACACGTGGAGGAATGGACACCCTCCATTCCAGGAAACTGCAGAGAAGGGAGTGGCCTTGTGGAAAGAATGAGTGGCTCTCCTGACTTGAAGGAGGGGATTTGAAGATAGAGGACTGTTTGTTTACCGTGGAACGTATGCCCCAGAATGTGAAGAGGAGAGATTTTAGAGGGAAGGGTATGGCAGGAGGGAGAAGGAAAGCATAGACTAATTCTTGGATGTGAATATTAACTGATGAAGTTGTAATTCAGGTGACAGTAAATAATGCCAGTTTAAACTGTAACTGTAATTTTGAATTATTTCTTTTGGTGCTTTTTCGAATTAGTTAGAAAATGTCTCAATCGTCAAAATATATAGGTCAGTACTTTTTGAAAGTATCTGAAGGTGCCCTCTTTTTGCTTTTAAATGTATCCAGCATCTTGGGACATAACATCTTCTCAGAAGTCTGTCATTTAATGTCTAGGAGAAAACTGAAAGCAACCTTGTTTTTACTCATTTTTCGATATTCTGTTATTAAATACTTATGGGATTTGTTTTTTCTTTATTTCTGATATTCCAGAGTTTTACTGGGACTACATCTAGATGTTTTGTCTTTTTTCTTTAATTTTTCATTTTATTCAGTGAATCCTTTCAATTAGCAAACCCAGGTCTTCAGCCTAGAACAGTTTTCTTCTTGTGTCCTTAGTTAGTGTTTCTGTGGTGTTTGTTTTGATTTCTTCTTCAAGAAAATCAACTATGTATAAATTGAGTTTTCTTTACTTTATTGATAACTTCTAGGGAGGTTTGTCAAGCATGTTCTCTGTGTCACTGATTCAGTTTTCCGTAGTATTGGTTTTCTCTTTCTGGCTTTGTACACAAATTTAAATGTTGGTACGTATTTGCATTTTAGCTTCCTGTCAGTGTTTCCTTATCTTCTTTAATTTCTCTTAGCAGTTATATTTTTGTAGTTTTATCTCTTTTCTCACTTCTTTTTGCTTCACAGAGTCTGTTTTCTTTTAGTTTTATTAAGAAGATAAAATAGCCACATTCTAAAATTTAAAGGTTTTTTCATGGTAAATCTTTCCCCAAACTGTGAATTTCCTCTGTATTTTGAATGATGTCTTTTTGTTTTTTATATTAAATCTTCCTTCTTAAAATGATATTTATTTTCTGTTTGTTTGAATTTAAATGAGGAGTGATCTGTCTAGTTTAAGGTTTGTCAATAAATAATGGAGGTAGATTCTTCTTTTTTGTTCGCTCACCATATAGCTTGGAACCGTTTCGTTTTCAAAAATTTGGGGGAGACAGGTGAAATCATGGTTGCTACTAAAATTTCCAGTATCAGTCAAATCCTGTAGGTCTCTGCTAGACTGACAAGTGACTTTCTGTCTCTCATCTCTTTTTAACCGACCAAATAAGAACAATATCATTGCTGGAATATTTAAATTAATGTGGATTTGTTTTTCTTTCCAATAGTGGAGAATTTAAAAAGCCACAAAATCCAATATATCATTGTTTCTGGCTCCTTTTAGTTTTTCTTTGTATCATGAGGTGCTATGTTTTGTGTCCATGATTCTTTGTTCTTTTAGCTGTGTTGCACTAGAAGAAAGTACGGTTCTAGTTTGTATGTAAAACGACAAATTCTGATAGATTGTGAAACAATATAAGGCGATGAATCTGAGCTAGGGGCAAGCATTGTGGATGTCTAGAAATTTTTCAGTCTCTTTCTGATATGCCGATCTTTTGTCTTAATTCTATGTATGGAAATACTTCCTGGGTTCTGGCAGAATATAGACCAATATTTCTGTTCCTAGTGTTTTAGAATATTTATGCCTCTTTTGATATTTAATGGGATGTTGGAAGTAGAAAAATTGGACAACAGCTCATTAAGTACAAACTTAACATGAAAATTTGAGGAATCCCTATAATATTTCATGATGTCTACTTGGTATTTATAAGTGGGTAGTCAGAGAAAGATTTATGAGTCATCCATAGAGCTGAGATGATTTGAAGCTGTTTAAATTTAAACAAGAAGGCAGAAGGAAACCAAGGAATGTCATACAGATGAAAGATAAGGAAGCATGAATAAGACAGAGAAGGAACAGTTAGATAGGTGATATGGGGATGAGGAGAACGTAATGCCCTGAGAATAAGTGAAGAAAAAATTCCACGATATGAGTCTGTCTAAAAATATGGAATGCAAAGAAGTTAAGAGAGGTGAACTCCTGGAAAGATCATTTCATTTGGAAGTTGGTATGACACTGACCACCTTTGAAGGGGAACTACAGCTTTCAGTAAAGGTGGTTGAACTACTCTTTCTTGAACAGAACAGTGGAAAAAATGAGGGATACTTTGGAGGAAGTGTAGGTGAGCACCAGTGGTTTTATGTGCTATAGTGAATACAGATAAGGTAGCATCAAATGAGTAAAATTTACTTTAACATTTAGCTATTTTTATTTACAACAGAATACAAGGCTTTATTCCATGACACCCATTTATACAGTGTTATTTTAAGTAATCTGTGCCTTAAAAAGACTTTCGAATAATTTCCCAGTTTAGCATGATCTTAACCATATTAATACATAAGCTAATTCATATCAAATTCAAAACAAATTTACAGGAGAAATAAAGCAAGTAATACTTTGGGACATTTGCATTATTTTGACATGAGGTGACATAGCTTTTGCCAGGTATATCTAGTTACTTCACGGATTTAGTTTTTGACCAATCATGAAATCACTACTACTTTTATATGTATTTTTTTTTTGTTTTAACAGAACATAAAGGAACAAGAAAGGAATTCAGAAACCATGATAAACCCTGGCAGTTAAATGCAAAGAAGCCTAAAAAGTCAAAAAGCGACCTTGCTGTGTCTAGTATTTCTCCACCATCACCAGAATCAAAATCATGTAAGGAAGTTTGTCATTCAGATATTACTTAATGTACGTAAGTGTGTGTTAGTAAAATGAAGAAAAGGTAAGAATTGAAGCCAAATTTTTAATCTGATATTCTGGCTATTCTAATGAATTTCACATTTGTTTCAGCATTAACATGGAGCTTTATTTATATATAGCTACTCATATTCTCAAGCATATGTAATTGATTGAGATCTTTTTGAGTATAATATTCTTTTAAGAATGTAAACTGCGTGGAGCAGGTCCCTTGCCTCTCATGAATAGTTGCAGTGTTTTATCACATTCAGAGCAATACCAGCCCTACATTTAATAAAGGACATAAAAGCAAATTAAATATTTTAGAGGGAAAGCAAAGAAGATTTCTGTTCAAAACATTTAACAAAATTAAAAAAAAAAATCCTTCACCCAGGATCTCTCTGAGGCCCTACCCATTTATTACTGAAGCTTGTATATTTACTCTCTCCCACGATGATAAGTACCCCTTCTCTCTCAATGCCTCTCCTCCTTTCCCACTGCCTTTCTAGCCACTAAGTTTTTCCAGTGCTGTTACCACCACGTACACATAAACATGTCATGTAGCTTAGGATCTTGTAGCAAGTCAGTTATTCTTGGAAGACAAGAGAGCTTGAAAGCTGTTCTTACACATCAGTTTCTTGTGGTTGTTACAGAGTGAGATGTTTGATTTTAATTTAAACAGGAAAAGGAATAGGTAGAAAATATTTATTTTTGTTTGAAAATTTTGAAAAATCATTATGTGCTAACTGGAATCTGAATTTGGGTCATTTGTGAAAATGACTGAAATTAACTCCTTGAGTTTCTTTATTTATATAGTGGTACTCATAAAAAGTATTGTATCAACCACAAAGTTCTTGTGAGAATTATGTGAAGTACTACAAACTACAAATGTTCTTTTAAAATTATGATTGTAGCTAAATTATCCTGCTTCAGCAGTTTGGTTTATAAAATTTGGTCCCAACATTTAAAAAAATATGCAAGTTTAAAATTTAAATGTGTTGTTCACAACCATATTCCCAGTTCCTGGCTCAATTAATAAGTGTTAAATGAAAAAAATGTAAAGGAATAAATGAAAAATGAAATCAGTCAGTTCTCAGTCTCACATTTCCCTTTCTATCCTTGGAAATGTCTTTCTATCTGTCTCTCTCCCCCTCTCCCAGTGATAAACCCATAACCCTAGGGGCTTATTTTAAAGGGCTGAGTCCTGGATCGCATCACCTTGAGGGTAGAATTCTGTAAGGTCTTTCATTTTGCAGAGCCTTTGCTATTTATGAGATGCTATGTAGCCACAAAATGTTACTGGTGGACTGGCATCTGATATCTTTTTCTGTTCAGGTGACCTACTCTCAGCTTCTGGTTCCATCGGACTGTTAGCTCTTTAAAGGAAATTAATAACAAAGTATCATGAATGTTTAATAATATATGTAGAGATATTTATACATGACAATAAGATTATAGGATTCAGAGTTATTGACTGGAAATGTATTGTTGAAACATAAATTATTCCTGAAGTAATAGAATATCTTTTGAACATAGACCATGGTAAGTTAAAGCTGTATATTGTAGTATGTAAAGCACCACTAAAAAGAAGCACAAAAAAGCATAAATAAAAAGTTAATAAATTTATTAAAATAGGATGCCCCCAATTTTTTGATTTATTCTCCCAAAACAAAGGCAAGAAAAGAACAGAAATAAATAACAATCTCCTATTGAAATAAGTACAATCCCTATCCAAAATCTAGCAGGTATTTGATCCATGGAAATTGACAGTATTATTTTAAATTGATTTGGAAAGGGAAAGAACCATGATTATCTAAAGAAATCTTGAAAAACATGAAATAGTTTGGAGAATTTACCCTACCTGACTTCAAGTCTTATAGAACTACAGTTATCAAGACAGTGTGATTTTGGTGAAAGGATGGACAAATAGATCAATTGAATTTAATAAAGAGTCTAAAAATAGACCTACATATGTGGTCAAATGATTTTCCACAAGGACATCTAAGCAATACAGTAGGAAAAGAAAAATCCCTTTCCCTTCAACATTGAACATTCATATGGAAAATACACACAAGTTGATCCCTACCTTAATTCATACTGAAAATCAATCTGAGATGGGTCATAGACTTAAAGATGGAAACAAAAACAATGAAACTTCTAAAATAAAACATACAAATATATCTTTGTGACCTTGGAGAGGCAAAGAAGTTTTAGAGATGTTCTAGTTACCATGGCTTCATAACAAATCACTAAAATGCTTTTTTTTAGGTTAAATTAGCATAACAAAAATTAACCATTTTAAAATGTACAATTCAGTGGCATTTAGTACATTCAAAATACTGTGCTACCCTAACCTCTTTCTAGTTCCAAAACATTTCATCATCAGAAAAGGAAACTCTGTAACAAACAGTCTCTCAACATTTCTACCTCCCACCAGTCTCTGGGAACTTGCTTTCTGTTTCTGTGAATTTACCTATTTTAGTTATTTCATATTAATAGAATCATATAATGTGTGATCTTTGTGTTTGGCTTATTTTACCCAGCATAATATTCATATTTTCACGGTTCATTCCCATTGCAGCAGGTATCAGAACTTCATTCCTTTCTTGTGGCTGAATAACATTCCATTGTATAGATATACCACATTTTGTTTATCCATCCATCTATTGTAGGGTATTTTGGTTGTTTCTACATTTTGCTATCATGAATCATGCTGCTATAAACATTCATGCTCAAGTAACTGAACACTCATTATCCATTATTTTGAGTATATACCTTGAAGTAGAATTGCTGCTGGGTCATGTTGTATGTTCAAACTTTTGGGAGAACTGCCAGTTGTTTTTTATGAAGGCTGTACTATTTTACATTCCCACCAGCAATGTAAGAGGTTTTCAGTTTCCTCACATTCTCACCAACATTTGTTTTTTTCTATTTATAACAAAAATATTATACCATCCAAATGGGTGTGAAGTGGTATCTCACTGTTGTTTTGATTTGCATTTCTGTGATAAGTAATGATGTTGAGCATCCTTTCATGTTCTTCTTGGCCATATGTATATCTTCTTTGGAGAAATATCTATTCAGATCCTTGGTTTATTTTTTAAAGTAAGTTGTTACTCTTTTTTTCCTTGAGTTTCAAGAGTTCTTTATATATTCTGATCCTACACCCTTATCAGATATATGATTTACAGATATTTTCTCTCATTCTGCAGACTGTCTTTTCACTTTCTTGATAGTATTCTTCGATATGCATGTTAGTAATTTTGATGAAGCCCAATTTATCTATTTCTCGCTCTCTCTCTCTCTCTCTTGTTTTTCTTGTGCTTTTGGTGTCAACCCTTGCCTAATCCAAGACCATAACGGTTTACCCCTATGTTTTCTTCTAAGAGTTTCATAGTTTTAGTTCTTAAATTTAGGTCTTTGATTCATTTTGAGTTAGTTTCTGTTTATGATGTAAGGTAGGGGGTCTAAATTCATTCTTTTATATGTGGATATTGAGTTGTCCATTTGTTGGACAGCATCATTTATTGAAAATACTATTTTTTACTCATTAAATGATGTTCTTGGCACCCTTGTTGAAAAGCAGTTGGCAATGAATGTATTTATTTCTGTACTGTCAGTTCTATTTCACTATTCTATATGCCTATCCTTATATAAGTACCACACTACTTTTATTACAGAAGCTTTATAATGAGTTTTAAAATTGGAAAGTGTGAGTACTTGACCTTTGTTTTTCTTTCTCAACATTATTTAGGCTATCCAGGGTCCTTTGCAATTCCATATGATATTTAGGATCAGCTTTTCCATTTCTGCTAAAGAAGGTCATCAAGATTTTAATAGGAAATACATTCTCTTAATAGATCATTTTGGGATTATTGTGATCTCAACATTGTTAAGGATTCCAATTCATGAACATGGGATGCCTTTACATTTATTTGTCTTCTTTAATTTCTTTGAACAGTGTTTTGTACTTCTCAGTGTACTAGACTAGCACCTTCTTGGTTAAGTTTATACCTAAGTATTTTATTCTTTTGTATGCTGTTGTAAATGGAATTGTTTCTTATTTTCTTTTTCCAATTGTTCATTGGTAGTGTTTAGAAATACAACCGATTTTCAAGTATTGATCTTATATCCTGCAACTTTGCTGAGCTTGTTATTAGCTGCAACCATGTTTTTGTGGATTCTTTAGGCTGTTCTACATATAAGTTCATGCCGTCTGCAAGTAGAGATAGTTTTCCTTTTCCTTTTCCAATTTAAATGCTGTTTATTTCTTTTTCTTGCCTACTTGGTCTGGATAGAAATTTTAATAGTATTGAATAGAAGTGATGAAAACAGGCATCCTTTCTTGCTCCTCATCTTAAGGCGAAAATTTTATTATTTTACTGATCTACGTGATATTAGCTGTGAGGTTTTCATAAATGTCTTCTATCATATTGAAGACATTCCCTTCTACTCCTAGTTTATTGGGAGCTTTTATTATGACAGAATGTTGAATTTTGTCAAAAGCCTTTTTCTCCATCAATCAAAATAATCATTCATTTAAAAATTGATTATATTAACATAATTATTATACCGATTATTTTCTTATGTTAAATGACTTTTGTATTCATGGATAAATCCCACTTGGTCATGATGTTTAATCCTTTTTTTTAATGAGTTCACTTATTAGTTTTAATTTTTATTGCATGGCAACAGCTTATAAATACTTTTTTAAATTTGATTTTTATTTTATATAGGGTATAGTTGATTTACAGTGTTGTGTTAGTTTCAGGTGTACAGCAAAGTGATTCAGTTATATATATACATATATCCATTCGTTTTCAGATTCTTTTCCCATATAGGTTATTATAGAATATTGCGTAGAGTTCCCTGTGCTATACAGTAGGTCCTTGTTGATTATTTTATATATAGTAGTGTGTATATGTTAATCCCAAACTCCTAATTATCCCTCCCCCCACCTTTCCCCTTTGGTAACCATAAGTTTGTTTTCCAAGTCTGTGAGTCTGTTTCTGTTTTGTAAATAGTTCATTTGTACCATCTTTTTAGATTCCACATATAAGTGATATCATATGATATTTGTCTTTCTCTGTCTGACTTACTCCATTTAGTATGATCATCTCTAGGTCCATCCATGTTGCTGCAAATGGCATTATTCCATTCTTTTTTGTGGCTGAGTAATATTCCATTGTATATACGTGCCACATCTTCTTTATCCTTTTCTCTGTCGATGGACACTTAGGTTGCTTCCATGTCTTGGCTATTGTAAATAGTGCTGCTATGAACATTGGGGTACATGTATCTTTTTGAATTATGGTTTTCTGTGGATATATGCCCAGGAGTGGGAATGCTGGATCATATGGTAGCTCTATTTTTAGTTTTTTAAGGAACCTCCATACTGTTCTCCATAGTGGTTGTACCAATTTACATTCCCACCAACAGCGCAGGAAGGTTCCCTTTTCTCTACACCTTCTCCAGCATTTATTGTTTGTAGACTTTTTGTTGATGGCCATTCTGGCCAGCGTGAGGTGATACCTCATTGTAGTTTTGATTTGCATTTCTCTAATAATTAGTGATGTTGAGCATCTTTTCATGGGCTTTTTGGCCACCTGTATGTCTTCTTTGGTAAAATGTTTATTTAGATCTTCTTCCCATTTTTTTATTGGGCTGTTTGTTTTTTTGATGTTGAACTGCATGAGCTGTTTGTATATTTTGGAGATTAATCCCTTGTCGGTAGCTCCGTTTGCAAATATATTCTCCCATTCTGTGGGTTGTCTTTTTGTTTTCTTTATGGTTTCCTTTGCTGTGCAAAAGCTTTTACGTTTCATTAGGTCCCATTTGTTTATTTTTGTTTTTATTTTCATTACTCTAGGAGGTGGATCCAAAAAGATATTGCTGCGATTTATGTCAAAGAGTATTCTTCCTATGTTTTCCTCTAAGAGTTTTATAGTATCCAGCCTCACATTTAGGTCTTTAATCCATTTTGAGTTTATTTGTGTTTTAGAGAATATTCTAATTTCATTCATTTACATGTAGCTTTCCAGTGTTCCCAGCACACTTATTAAAGAGACTGTCTTTCTCCACTGTATGTTCTTGCCTCCTTTGTTGTAGATTAATTGACCATAGGTGCGTGGGTTTATTTCTGGGCTTTCTGTCCTGTTGCATTGATCTATATTTCTGTTTCTGTGCCAGTACCATACTGTGTTGATTACTGTAGCTTTGTAGTATAGTCTGGAGTCCTGGAGCCTGATTCCTCCAGCTCCATTTTCTTCCTCAGAATTGCTTTGGCTATTCAGGTCTTTCGTGTTTCCATAATCCTTTTAATATGCTGCTGAATTTGATTTGCTACTATTTTGTTGAGGATCTTTTCATCTGTATTCAGAACAGATATTGGTATATAGTTTTCTTGTCATATCTTTGTCTTTTCTGTCAGGACAGTGCTGGCTTTATAGAATGAGTTTAGATGTATTCCCTCCTTTTCTGTTTTTTTGGAAGTGTTTGAGAAGAATTGGTGTCAGTTCTTCTTTAAATGTTTGGTAGAATTCACCAATGAAGCTACCTTGTCCCGTGCTTGACTTTGTTTGTTGTGAGGTTGTTGATCATTGATTCCGTGTCTTTACTTATTATAAATCTTTTGTTTATTCTTGAGTAGCTTTTGGTAGTTTGTTTGTTTCTAGGAATTTTTCCATTTCATCTAGATTGTCCAGTTTATTAGCATTAAATATTCATAATCTCTTATAATCCCTTTTAAAAACATTTCTGTAAAGTTTGTAGGTTACAGACTTGATTACATTTCTGATTTTAGTAATTTGAGTCTTTTCCCTTTTTTCTTAGTTAATCTAGCTAAAGGCTTGTTAATTTTTAAAATTTTTCTTAAGAATCAACTTTTGGTTTTGTTGATTTTCTCTGTTACATCTGTATCTTCTATTTCACTTATCTCTGTTCTAATATTTATGATTTACTTCCTTCTGCTAGGTTGAGTTTAGTTTGCTCTTCTTTTTCTACTTCTTTAAGGTATAAAGATCAGTTATTTGTATAAGATGTTTCTTGCTTTTTAATGTGGGCTTTACAATTATAAATTCCCATCTGAGCACCACTTTTGCTGTGTCCTATAAATTTTGGTATGTTGTGTTTTCTTTTTTATTTGTCTCAAGATATTTTCTAATTTCCTTTCGGATTTCTTCTTTCACCCATTGGTTGTTTAAGAGTGTGTTGTTTAATTTTCTCATGTTTGTGAATTTTCTGGTTTTTCTTTTTCTTTTTCTTTTTCTTTCCAATTCATTCCATTGTGACCAGAGAAGATACTGTTATGATTTAAATATTTTAAAACTTATTGAGACTTATTTTGTGGCCTGACATATGGTCTATACTAAAGATTGTGCCATGTGCACTTGGAAGAATATGTATGGCTGTTATTCTGTGTATTTTTCTCTATATGTCTATTAGATCTAATTGGTTTATAGTGTTGTTCAAGTACTCTGTTTTCTTATTGATCTGTTTAGTTGTTCTATCCATTATTGACAGTGAAGTATTAAGAGTCTCCAACTATTGTTGTAGAACTCTATACCCTCAGTTACGTCAATGTTTTTGATTCATGTATTTGGGGTCTCTGTTGTTAGGTGTGTATATGTTAAATAATTGTTAAATCTTCTTGACTGATTGACCCTTTTATCAATATATGATATTCTTTGTTTTGTAACAAGTTTTGTCTTAAAGTCTGTTTTGTCTGATACTAGTATAGCCACCCCTGCTCTCTTTGGTTTCTGTTTTCATGGAATATCTTTCAATCATTATTTCTTCAAATATTCTTTCTTCTCCTTTTTGGGACTACCATTAGGTGTATGTTGGTACATTATACAAATTGATAAAGTAAGAAAAGTCATATGACATCTCAAATAATACTTGAATGGTATTTGATAAAGTTTTACATCAATTTCTTATTTTAAAACAAAACTAAATAAAAGGACTTTTAGAATAAAAGGATATTTCCTTAACTGAAGTATTGTCTGGCAGAAACATTTATGTAATACGTATAAAAAGTTTTCTAAGTGATTGTTCTCAAAAGGAAAAAAAGACAGTAATGTTAAGTCATTAACTTTCATGTGGGATAAATATCATTAACATTCATTAAAAACATCTCTATTGCTAAAGCTTACTTAAAAATAGATACTATATATTAATTAGGCCAGTGAAGAACAAAATAACCTGTTAGCCTATCCAGTAGATTGTGAGCTCCTGTAGAATGTCATCCCCATGAGGGCAGGGAATTTTGTTACATTTATTCCCACTGGTTTACTCCCAGAACCTAGGACAGTGCTTTGTGCTATATACCAATGAGAGAATAAATGAGTAAATGAGAATTTAAGGATTAATTAGTGCTAAAATAGTGTCCTAGTCTCATGAGATAACAGTTTAGAAGCTGTGCATTTTCAGATAACAAAAAAGCACCTTACACAGTGCAAACTGGTATAGGTACAAAGATCTGCAGGATAATATTATGTTTTTAATTTTCAATTTTGATTTGTCCTAGAGGAAAAATAATGACAAATAGGGTTCGATGAAGTTTTTTCCTTTGTGGTTCAAGCATTTCTGCTATTTACCTGGTGGAGTGGTGGTTCTGGTGGAGTGGTTGAGGATGATGAGTGGGATCTTGGCAGAAAAAACCAGCAGAGCATTTGTCTGTCAGTCCCTTGTGCATGACAGTGTGCACTGATTCTTTTATAGCTATTTCAAATTTGTGATCCAGATGAGAAAATTGAGGTAAGTACGTTAGCTTCAGTTAAAACCAGAAACTAAAACCAGTCCTCAGTAATTTTATTTATGCGCATTTAGTACAGCATATACAAAGAGGAATAGCTGTATATTTGCTAAAATTTTAGGAAAGAAATGAAAAGACCATGCATGTGTATAGAAAACACAAGTCACATAGACACGAGAGAATGAAGATGGCAAAACAATGTCTGAAAAGTCCTAATATGGAAATGCAGAAGGCAGGAGACTTGAAGTAATAAATTCAGTTATCAATTTTAGGTATATCTATAGTACTGGGGAACCTCCTGGCATATTTAAATGAAAGAATGGGAGAAACTTTCAGGAAGGAATTTTAGCATTTATTAAATTTTAGAAAACAGTGTTGAAAGATCTAAATAATTGAAATTATTTTGGTTCCAAAGAAATAGATAGATTGTATCTCAAAAGTTATTTGGAAGAAATGGTAAATTTATTATTTAACCCACAGATGGAAATTATTGGTGGAGGTATCAGTGAGTCAGCATTTGATTAATATAATAAAGAATTGTTCAAAATAGGCCCTGTTCAATATACAGTCAGCTGTTTTGTGAAGTAGTGACCTCTTTATGAATGAATGGAGCATGCCCATCTACATGGTGCTGTGGATGGGCTCCTGCTTTGGGGGTGAGTTTTGTCTCAGTGATGTTATAGGTTGTACGTAATCTCAGATTCTTTCACCTCATATGGGTCATATTATGTTGTTTATATTGTTCTGCTGTTTTCCATATCTCCTGAGGATATTTTGTAGAAAATGTATTTAAACTGTAGCCCTGAGTTTTAATACTAAGTATGACCTAAGCAAGGTTTTTTGTTTTGTTTAATATTTATTTATTTATATTTATTTTGGCTGTGCTGGGTCTTAGTTGTGGCATGCAGGATCTTCGCTGCGGCATGCAAACTTCTTAGTTGCGGCATGCATGTGGGATCTAGTTCCTCGACCAGGGATCGAGCCCAGGCCCCCTGCACTGAGAGCGTAGAGTCTTACCCACTGGACCACCAGGGAAGTCCCTCAAGGTTTTTAATCCATCAGAAACCTTTAGAGATTCTCACCTGGAGACTGTATACTGGGCTGATGACTTCCCAAATCACCTTCCATTATTTACTGAAACATCTTTTGAAATTATCCAGTGTAGTTGATTAGACCATGATTATACTGTGGCCTTCCTTGTCCTAGATTTGGATCCTATGATAAATTGGGTATCACATGTGTAGCAAATTGTCACAAGCTACAAAAATATAAAAATAAATTTGTCTTAGTTTCTCTCAAAAGTTGCTGAGGAAAAGAGCTTGGGTGTCGTTTCATTTCTCTGTAGTGCTGTATATGACCTCCCCTAAACTCAGTAGGTTACAACAACAATTTATAATTTCTCACTGTTCAGTGAATGGGCTGGGCAGTTCTGCTGGTCTCACCTGGGCTTGCCCACGTGGATACATTCAGGTGGAGTTCTGCAAAGGCTGCTAGGGTGGGCGGCGGGGCATGTCACATGATTATCTGGGGAGCTTGATTGGGACTGATTTTTTTTAAAAACCTATGTCCTTATTTTTTTTAATTGATGAGATCTTAATAGGATATGGTAATTTCCAGGAAGATTAGATAATGTAATGATGCAGATTAGAGAAATTATTCAAAAAAGGTTAACAAAAGTGCCAGTAAATGTTTTGAAGGATCTGGTTCAAATACAGTTTTCTCTGTCTCCTCTTCTGATCTCTTCCCTGTGCCTGGGCTTGTCCCCCCGGGAACTCCTGGGTAATGACCTGTGGCGTAATAGCAATATGCCTGGAAGTGTTTTCTAAAACCATTGATCACAATCACTGCTTCCACTGTCCACGCTTGAACACTGGTGTGCTGATGTTAGCTGACATCTCCTTCCCAGAGTCCCTTAAACAAAGAAACATGGAGGAAGCAGCTGCATGTTTTTAGTTTAGATTTATTTAAATTACAGAAGTAATGTTTACTTATTTTGACAATGAAAAAAATAGAGACATGTGGAAAGATAGTCTCTCTCCCTTTAGCCCTCTCAAAGTCTACTCCCTCGGAAATAGTTTGCATCCTTTTACATCCTTTTCTTTGTATAAACTAACATAAAATGTGTGAGTTGAATTGCTTTATAAAACTGGCTTTAAACTGTACAGTACACATTCTTAAGCAACTTGTTTCTATTATTTTAAAATGTATTACGGACATATCTCCATGCAAATAAATTCAGATCTATGTTGTACTTTTCCGTAAGTGCATACCTGTACCATAGTGTGAATATGCTATACTTTATTTATTCCCCTGTTGAAGTACAGTTACATTATTTCCAGAGTTTTGCCACCACAAACTTTTTGGTGAAATAAACAAATATCGTGCACTTTCCGATAAAATAAACAACCTTGTACATATATACATAAGTATGAGTGTTTTCATTTATTTATGATAATTTACCAGACAGAATAAGATTGCTGAGTCAGAGGATCAGTATATGTTTTATTATAATAAATATTTCTGAATTACTTTGAAAAAGGTAGCAGAAAAACATTTTCAGTAGGTTGAGACTGTCTTTCTTATAGCCATACCATATAAACTTTAAAAAATTATTTTATTTTAATCAAAACAAAAATATATATGGTTTAAAAAGCAAATTAGTACCACAAGGCAACGGTGTCCTTCTTTTTCTCCTGTTCTGCTTTTAATGTGGAACCACTTTTAACTCTTAGATGTTTCCTTTGGTACACAGATCTACATATGTAAATATACAAGATACTTATATAGTTCTCTTTCAGTTTTTAAATTTGAGGCATTGTCTCTTGACTTCCTTCTAAGACATTGTGCTTTATACCCAGGGCCCATCACATTCTCATAGTACAGGCAGGCAGCTACTTCAGATGTTGGTTAATGTATACTTTGCATTGATTTTTTCATGATTATGTTAATTAGCCTTTTTCACAGTAGAGCCATAAAATAGCCAACTGTTAATTTGTTTCCAGAATTAATAATTGGCTTGTTTTTCTGTTTGCTTTGCTTTCTCTGTACCCATCACTAATGCTTCACCAAACCCTGCCTTAAAGTATATATTAAACACTCTCAATATGCTTAAATACATCGTGGTCTTCTGTCTTAGTTTATATTTTATTTCATTTAAGAGGTTTTAGAGACTTCTCTCCTGTAGTCCTTTGTCCTCTTGCTCCAGTCTTTACTCCTTAGTTTCCAGACTTTTTCTCAGCTCTCTGCTGAGACCATCCTTTACTGTCATCCCAAGGCTTACCTTTTCCTTTTTCTTATGGAGGATTATCTATTTCCTGAATCTCAGGTCTTTCCAGTTTTGGGTTTACTTATTTATTTTGGTGGAGCACCTCCATTAGGAGCTTTCTGTAAAAGAGCGCTTGCCAGATATCGTTCTGAGTCCTTACAAGTATCTTGATTGATTCTTTCATTGGATATAAAATTCAAAGTTAGAAGTGATCTTCAGTTGGAATTTTGAAGGAATTTCTCCTGTGTCTTCTGGGGCCAAGCATTGCTATTGAGAAGTCGGATGACAATTTGATTTGCTATTTTTGTCCCTGAAAGCTTTTAAAGATGTTCTCTTTATTACCACTGTTGTAAAATTTTGTGATAATATGCCTTACATTATGCTGTGGACATTTTATGGATCCTTCCAATCTGAAAGGCAATTATGTTTTTATATCCTTATTATTTTGGCATTGGTCCTCCTTGATCGATGCTTTCATGTTTAAATGGTGTGAAATGTCCACTTTTTGGGGGCATCTCTCTCTTCAGGGACTAGGTTTCAGTATTCTCTACCTTGCTAAATCCAGTTACCACTCAGTTCATTTTGCATCTTCCAAAAACAAATGTGCAGCTATTTCTTGCCTAATGATGTCTTCTCTCTTTATTCAATCAATTCTTTGATAAAAGAAAAATACCATAATGTAATTTTAGTGGGAATTTGAGGCAAAGTGAAGGTAAATAGAAGTATTCAGTCTTTGTTTTATCAGAAGACAGCAAGAATGTCTTAAAAACATTTAACTAATTACTCATGAAGAAGGTAGCAATTATTTTTTAAGCTGCTAAAACATAATAGAAAATATACTTTGCTTGTGTTTTTCCATGATTTATATAAATTATTAGTTTTACATCAGCACCTGCATTTTCTTTGTTCTATAAACACTGTCACACTTCCTTACTTGTTCAGTTAAAACATGTCTTAAAACCCAGCTTCATAACTTCTCCTCTGTTTGCTCACAAGAAAACCATTTCCAAACATTTTTATTCTGTACACTGATCTTGATACAGTCTTTCACGTAATGATGAATAGTAAGTTTTTATCATTATGTAGCATGCTTATGAAGTAATCATTTTTTTTAAACATAGTGCCAAGGTCAGTAGATCATCCTAAGTGGAACTGGAGGACTAAACCAGAAAGCCGTGATTTTGATGAATTGAACCACATCCTTCAAGAGAGCAAGAAACTGG
Source organism: Phocoena phocoena (assembly GCF_963924675.1). NCBI lineage: Eukaryota > Metazoa > Chordata > Mammalia > Artiodactyla > Phocoenidae > Phocoena > Phocoena phocoena. The sequence continues at coordinate 14,108,419 of NC_089235.1, forward strand.
GAAAAGCCCTTGAGAATCTCTCTCGAAGTAAGTTTATTTACTTCATTATAATTGGAATTCCTAACCAATATTAAAGTAGAAACATTCATTACTATCACCAGTAACAGATTTCCAACATCCTCATTATAACTCCATGAGGGGTTGAGGAGTTCTAAGAGCGTGAGATGGGAAATGAGGACTGATCTTGCATGTTACAGGGATTTGTGGGAAGACTAGTTTATATAGAGTAGGAGGGGCTATAGACCCCCTCCCCACAATGGCTATTTGATTCCAGTCTCTCTACAGTGTCTTTGTGCGTTACCCAGGTGAGCTGGACACCTAATGGTACCTTACTCATTCTTCTCTTTCGAACCCTGTTGTTTTGTGTCATCCCAGTTAATGCATGTACCTGTTTCTTCCATGACTTTCTGATGTCTCTAAACTTCTTAAGGATAGTGACTGGGCCAGATTCTTCTTCGAATCCTCTCAGAACCTGGCAACATACCTTTTTGTAAAAGCAATGATCTGTAATCCTAGGGCCTGGGTCAGAAGTTTTGCTCTGCCACCTGTGAGGTGAATAACATTACGTAAATCATTAAACCTGTACGAGCCTTGGTCCTCTCATCTCCAGGTCAGGAAGACATGATTCTGTGTCCCTCTTCTGATAGGTGAGAAGGTTTGAAATGATACGTTTCAAGTAAAAACTTTTAAACGTTATTGTTGTGAGAGTAGACAAATATTTTGATTTGATAAATGCATTCTGTGTATGTAGAAATACATATGTACTTTATGGTTTTAGTAGTGAGTTCAAGGTATTTCTATCTTTCTCTGGTTCTAAGTAGCTCTTAGTTTTAAAAATTAGGCACCTTTAGATGCGTATTAATGCTATAGCCTCACTAAAATTTTCTTCTGGTATTACGGAATATTAAAGATTCTTAAATGGAAAATAGAACACTAGCAAATTCTAGTAGATTATATTTGAGGATCAGTATGTTTTGTAAAACAGCGTTGTGTTACTAGTTTCATGATACTTTTTTTTTAATTAATTTATTTATTTATGGCTGTGTTGGGTCTTCGTTTCTGTGTGAGGGCTTTCTCTAGTTGTGGCAAAGCGGGGGCCACTCTTCATTGCAGTGCGCAGGCCTCTCACTATCGTGGCCTCTCTTGTTGCGGAGCACAGGTTCCAGACACACAGGCTCAGTAGTTATGGCTCACGGGCCTAGTTGTTCCGCGGCACGTGGGATCTTCCTAGACCAGGCCTCAAACCCGTGTCCCCTGCGTTGGTAGGCAGATTCTCAACCACTGAGCCACCAAGGAAGCCCCCATGATATTTTTTAAAGTTAGAAATTTCCCTTGGTATATATTTTGGGAGACGTTTATATATATATATATATATATATATATATATATATATATATATATATATATATATATATATATATATATATATATATATATGTGTGTGTTTATATATTGTATTATACTGTAATTATATATTTATATACTATATTTTATTGTATTACAATTTTATATAGAGAGAGATTTCGTTTTTTCATACTTCTTAATTTATAATTCACTAGAGCCTTTATTATTAGACTTTTGTGTAGTGAACCTGTCTCAGAAGTTAACTTGACTCATGATAGGGTCTTGTAATTTTGCCATTATTAGAAAGTCTTCGGTTGGAGTTCGAGAAAATCCTGCTTTTGTCTAGATTTACTATTGGAGCAAATAATGATAAAGTGAGTTTTCAGCTAATTATTACGTTCATGAAAACAACCTTACCTGTTAATATGTCAAAGGCTTTATGTGTGTATATGTATGTATGTCTTACCCCTTTGGTCAGAGTCTGTGGCTCTTTATAGACTCTCAACTTATCTATAAACGTGAGTTTAAAAAAAGATTGAAGAAAATGCCCAGTTATTACACATCTTCACTTATAGTATTAGTCAATTTTTGTCCTTTAAAACATGACAACTACTTTTTAAACACTTGTTATATCATTGTTAATTTGTAAGAAAGCATTTGACCACTAACTAAAACTTTTAAATAAAGGAGTTTGATGCACTTGCCCAGATCTGTAGCAGACGTGTCAAGGTTCACGCTGTGGTCTGTCCCAGGAAAACCTAGCCTTAGATGGGGGCTCACAACTGAGTCGTCTGAGCAGAAGCGAGTGGGAGCTATGACAGGGGTTCATTTAACGCAGGCAGGGAAGTCTGGAGAAATAAAATGGCTGGGGTAGTGGTTGATCAGGAGAGTAGGAGAGATGCAGGTTTGGGACATTACTCTTGGGACAGAGTCAGGGCCAGAGAAGTTGTTGGGTGAGTCTGTAGCTTGGCCAGAATACGGTGTAACATTCAGCATCTATGTATGTGATGTGTATGATGGAGAGTCGTTTTTGGCTTCATTGATCGTTTTAAGGGGGCTCTTTTTTTTGTGGCAGTAGTGGTGCTGTTTATGTGGCGTAAGGGAGCAGTTGATCACACAGGGAGGGGTCGCTCATTTCTCTGTATATGTTTTTTGAGTCTCTTTTAGAACAAGATGCTACTTTCTTGGATGACTCGAGTTTCTGTGACTTTCGCTGAGATTTAATATAACGTCTTTTCTTAGGCCCAGCATGTATCTAACTACTCAGTTATCAGTTCACCTGAGATGGTGATGTTTATGTACTGATCTCACTGCCCAGAACTGAGCTATTTAATCTCAAACTATTCTTCCATCTTCCTGAAGGAGGAGGATGTTCATTCTTGTTTGATCTTGTTTGACTGTTATAATGGCTGTGGCTTGGTAACTCTTTCTCTAATCTAATGGTAACTTTATTAACCATTGTTTTATTTACTAGGAAGACTTAGGGAATGGACTCTTTTCTCCAGTATTAGTCAAAAGGAATGTTCATTGTCTTGTTATTGTGGACCTTCTTCTCCTGTGTCACAGGAAAGGTTGAAAGTTTTTAGTGATCTCCTAATTTTCATACAGTCTCTGATAGAATTCTCTCTGGCAAGGTTGGTCTTTGCTTTATCTTAGTTTTACTTTCTGAAAGATGTTACATGCTTTTAAAGTATTTGTTATTTAGTTGAGATTGACAGCAAAAAATCGTTTATGTCCCTCAAAATGGTAGAATTATCTCATCTCTACAGCTGTCAGCTTATGCAGACTGTACCATGCTGTCTTTCTGGCTTTTTGCAAACCTCTCAATGTAATGCTTTATCTTAATAAAGTCAGTCATGAACTGTGACACTCCTCATGCTGTGATTCTCTCCTCACGGTATACGTGTTAGAATAACTTCAGTGGCTTGGAATAAAGCCAGTTATTAGTTTTGTGACCTTGGGAATCTTTCTTAACCTCTCTGTGTTTGTGTCACCTTTACTGTAAAATTGCAATAATCATGGTACTATTTCTAAAGGTTTTGTGACTATCACATGAGATGCTGTATCTGAAGTGCTTGGTATGGTACCTGGTATGAAATAATTGCTAATTAAATGTTAGATATAATATTCAGTTTCTATTATTGTGTAACAAATTACCACAAACTTAGCAGCTTTAAAGAGTACAGATTTATGATTTTGCGATTTCTGTGCCTCAGGAGTACGGGTGCGGGTTAGCTGGGTCCTATGCTCAGGGTCTGGGCAGGCTGAAATTAAGGTACCGGTTGGGGCTGTGATCTCACCTGGGTTTGGAGTCTTCTAAGCTCATCCTTGTTGTTGGTCAAATTCAGAGGTTGCTCTTGTAGCACTACGATCCCTGTTTTCTCACTGAGTGTTGGCCAGGGGCTGTTCTGAGACCATTCTCAGGTCCTTGCCTCGTGGCGTCCTCCTCTCGAAACAACAGTGCACTGTTTCTTCTTTGAGGTCACTGGGGCACATCTCTCTGAAGCTTTGCCTTCTTTTAAAGGGCTCATCTGATTAGGTCAGGGCCCCCAGGATCATCTTCCTTCTGATTTACTTAGTCAGCTGTTTAGTAACTAAATCAAGAGAGTAATACCCTTTCATCTTCAGTGGTCCCACCATGCAGACTCAAAGGGAAAGGACTGCACAGGTATGTGTCTTGGGAGTCGTCCTAGAATTCTGCCTGCCACAGATACTGTTAGCGTTATTACTGTTTATCCCTAACAGCCTATAACATGCTTCAGCTGAGTGCTGCCCAACAGAAATGTAATATGAGCCACATGTGTGATTTTATATGTTCACATAGGCACCTTTCAAAAAAGGAAAAAGAATTTAAAATTAATTTTAGTAAAATATTAACCCAGTGTGTCTAAATTATTTTCAGTTTAATTGTATTCCATATAAAAATTATTATTGAGGTAGTTTATGTTCTTTTCCTTTCATACCGAGGCTTCCAAAATCCGGTGTGGATTTTATTCTACAGCACACCTCAGCGTGGACGAGCCATGTTCCAGATGTTCATTAGCCATGTGCGGCTCCCACATCGAACACCAGAGCTCTACCTAATGTTAAAACAAACACACACAAAAGCCCTTCTCAGGGCTTCTCTGGTGGCACAGTGGTTGAGAGTCCGCCTGCCGATGCAGGGGACACGGGTTCGTGCCCCAGTCTGGGAAGATCCCACATGCCGCGGAGCGGCTGGGCCCGTGAGCCATGGCCGCTGAGCCTGCGCGTCCGGAGCCTGTGCTCCGCAACGGGAGAGGCCACAACAGTGAGAGGCCCGCATACGGCCAAAAAAAAAAAAGCCCTTCTCTTGAGGTTGAGTTACCTCACACAGAGGTACAACAGAATTCCTTCTTCCTCTTTCATCCAGAGTTTCAAAAAGAACAGTTAACACGCATGGTCTCCACCTGCTCATCTTCCCCTCACTCCTCAGTGCGGTTACATAACTGCACCCGTCATTCTACTCAGACCTTTCTCACTGTGGTCACCAATTGAATCCAAGTTGTCAAACTGAATGAACACTCTTCCTCATCTTACAGAATTGCTCTGGTAGTTTTAACACCGTTGATTACTTTGTCTGCCTTCAAACTCTCCGATCTTTGAGTTTCTGGGACTTGGCCCTCATTTGATCGTTTCTGGATGCTCTCCACATCATATCTTGTAGGTTTCATTCTGACACTTCTCTTTCTTTCCTGCCGCTATGAATGCTGTTCCCACAGTTCATTCTCTGCCTCTGCTCTTTCAAATGCTCTCGGTGTCCAGCCTTATCCTCCCTCAGAGATTTAATTATCACCCCTACACAACTAACTCCGATAAGTGTATTTCCCATCCAGGCTGTGTATGCCTTTATCCAAGATGGTGGATATCCCACTGCCGTGCTAAATTCAGTATATCTAAGTAGATCATACCTCCTTCTTTACTGTGACCTTTCTTCTTCCTGAGTTGTCTCAGCTTTTGGCATCATCAGTTACTGGTTCGGCCAGCCTGGAGCCCTTCTAGACTCGTCTTTCTCCCTAACTGTTAATAATTAATTTCCAAGTCTTGATATTTTCCCTCTATCTTGGGTATGATTTTCTTCTCTGCCGCTTTAGCACCCTCTAATTCACACTCAGCACCACTGACCAGACCATTGATTTATCCATTTAACATGTTCCATTTTGTTTCATTTCATTCCTGCCCCATGACAGAAAAAACAGGTGCAGTCCCTGCTCATACTGAGCTTGTGGCTGGAGGGATTACCATGACCCTAAGTTAGGGGAGTCTTATGGCCAAAATCTCTGTGGCTTAATACAGTATAAGTATTTAGTCACTCCATATAGTGTTCCAGGGTTGCAGACAGTTCTATCCTGTTATTCTCCTATCTTTAGCACCTGATCCAAGGGTCCTGAAAGCAGAAGGAGACAATAGAGGATTATGGGGGTGGTTTCTCATGCCTAGAGGTGGAAGTGCTCACATTACATCACCCACCTTCTACAACTGACTGCAAGGGAGGCTGGGGAATGTAGCCTAGCTTGTGAGCCCAGGAGAAATACGGAAATAGTTTGAAGCATGAATAGCCATTCCCGTCCACACTCTTGTTTCTCTGTATCTCCAAACAGCCCTCACTGCAATCAGTGGGATGGATCTAGAGTGAAGACTTGACACCACTTGTTGCGGACGTTCAAGGGCTCCTTAAAAACCTCATAGAAGGTGCTCCATGCTCTGACCCTTAGTCATGTGTCCAGTATCATCTCTCATGACTCATCATCAGGCCACTTGTGCACCGGTAACAGGGAAGTTTTTCACACTCACTGATGTTTCTGCATTTCATGTATTTGCTTACGCTGTGTCCGTACCCTGAAATCACACCCCCACTTGCCCCAAGCTAATCTCTGCTCCTCTCTTTAGCCTCAGCTGAGATGCCACTTGATGGTTTAGTGCTGCTGTCTTTCTGTGGAATGGATCTGGTACCCCTCTTTCTGTGCTTCCATACTTTTCTCTGTACGCGCTTAAATGCTGTGATCTGCTTTCACAGCTCTCTAACTCTGAGCTGCGGGGAGTCCAGGGGCACCTGGACTCCCCAGCATGCAGCACAGTGATCAGTGCATAATTCAGTCACAATTCGCTGGGCGAGTGCCACCTCTGCTTCCATTTCTTCCTGGTCCATCTTCTCTGTGACCCCTCCCTTACTCTTTCTTCACTGCAGATCTACCTTCTGCTTCTCTAAGTGTGGGCCTTTGATGTCATTTTACATAGGTTTTGGTTTTTATATATTTGATTTGTTTGCTGAGACCTTTGGCTTTAACTGTGGGCTGTCTATTAAATTAAACAGATAGGTAAGCAAGGAGGAACCCGAGGCTTTTCTGAGCCTAAGGCCTTTGCTGCCTTTGGCAGTTTTCTGCAAAGGAAGGCAATGATAGGATGAGTATCTTTAGCCCATTTAGACATTGGTCTACAGACTGTAGTTCATGTGAAACACTGGCTGGAGCTTTTCCAAGGAAAAAAGCCCAGCTGTTGGGAGAACAGAGGACAGATATTTATGCTCTGTGACTGATAATAGCCATCTGGACTCAGCCAAGAAAAAAATAACAGATGACTTTTTTAGTTCAGCAATCGTGAACATCCCCCAAAAGTCTTTTCTGACAAACAGCCTGAGGAGTTAGGGAATAATAGCCTATGAGTGAAAATGGAAGCAGATGATGTGGGAATTGTCTGTCCATTGCATGCAGACCTCAAGTTTACCTTTTAGTAGGAGAGAAAGTTGTGAAAAGCAGAATTTCAAAGCCTTGTAAGGAGACGTGTGGGAGCCTTCAACAAGGAGGTTTAGGGCCAATGTGGTGAAGAATATATCTGAGTAGAGTCTGTAAGGATAAAAAGGTAAAGCTAAGGTAAAAGGAGAGTGAAGATGTGTCGTGAAGTGGGAGGTTCCTGACAGAAAAGCATGTGTGTAAAAAGAAGGAAGAAAATTCACAGAAAAATTTCAGAGAAAGAAGAAAATTTTGTATTGTTGATGCATTAAGGGTGAAGTGAGTAATAAAGTCAACGAAGGTGGAAGTCTAGGTGGCAGGGGAGTCGGGGGTGAAGATGATCCTGTATTTCCGAACGATCACTCTGGTGCCACGTGGAAGATGGAATTGATATGGTTCATGTCTCAGGGCAAAAACCAGATGAAGAGAGCCTGAAATAGAGCGGTAGCTGTGGGATAGAAAAGAGGGAATAGTTTAAGACAGGTATTGGTACTGGTCAGCTGCGTGTTAGCAACCAGGCCGCACGGCAGGAGTTGAGCGGTGGGCAAGCGAGCAAAGCCTCATCACCTGCTCCCCGTCACTCGCATCACCGCCTGGACCATCCCCGCTCTCCCCCCGCATCCGTGGACAAATTCTTCCATGCGACCAGTCCCTGGTGCAAAAAGATTGGGGACCGCTGGTTTAAGAAGTGTAGAAGATTATATGGTTAAGACTCACTGATATGAAAGAGGTGTGAGGATAAAGAGAGAATGATGTGCTTAGATTGTTTTATTTTTTTGGTTTTGTTTATAATCAAGGTGACTGGGTGCTGCCTCTGCCTCAGATAGGAATTCAAGAGGGTTTGAGGGTGGAGGAGGAATATTGTTTCGAACACCTTTGGTACATCCAAATGGTGTGGATAGCCCTCCTCTGTTCCCAGCAGTCAAGTGTGTGTGTGTGTGTGTGTGTGTGTGTGTGTGTGTGTGTGTGTGCGTGCACGTGTGTGTAAATTGCTATTTGGAGAAGAAATTTGATTAGGGATATAGGTACAGTAATCTTTAGCATATAGGGAAAAAGAGCCCTCCCCCAAACACATACCGTTAACATTTGAGATACAGGTAGAAAAGTGATCTAGTTGACACTGAAAAGGAATTTTCGGACAGGTAGGTTGAAAACCAAGGTAGAATGCTTTCAAAAAATCAGGGAGAGAAAATATTTCAGAAAATCTAGCTGTCCGAAGTGGCAGATAACTTGGTAAAAAAAAAAGATGGCAAACACATTCATTGTGTGTGCAGCCATCTCCAAGCTGTGCTTGCATTGTTTCCTGCAATAACAGGAAAAGCTGGAAATTAAGTATCTTTTATTAGAGAAAGAAAAATGGATAAAGAAATCATGGTACATTCACACAATGGTATACTTTATAGTCATTAAAAATGATACTGTAGAAAATATTTACTAACATAAAAATAGAGTTTTATACAAAAAGCAGATAACAAAATAGTATGTTTGCCTTTAATTTTGTTTTATATATGCATATAGAGGCATACCGCATTTGTATGTATGCCTTTATATGCTCAAAAAATTATTTGGAAGAATTCACAAGAAACTGTTATCATTATTTATGAGTGGAGACTTGTTTTCCTTTTCCCTTTATTATATTTTTTATTTTGTTCTGTGATAAATATGTATCGGTTTGACCAAATGAAATCAAATAGGCTTTTTGCAAAAGGAAGAATCGGCGTAATCTGTCTTTACAATTCTGATATCATTGGGATTTTTTTCCAATAGGGAGTCAGACTTTGGAAAATAGCTACTTCCAGTTTATACCATATGAATTTTCTGATCTACTCTCATGAAATGAATTACATTGACTAAGCTATAAAGAATCGTGCAAATTTGCTACTTTCATTTCTCTTAGCTACCACCTGATTCTAACTCTAGGGCTAACCTGATGCCTGGGGAAATGGAAATCTTGGTGGAGCAGGTTTCTCCTGTTTACTTGATCTAGCACAGCCTGGAATGTAAGAACTGTTTTGGAAGAAATTCTGATACCACTGAGACCTCTCTGAGGGTTGGAATAAATGGAAAGGCCCATAAGTTGAAGGACACAAATGAAAGTATCCAGATAGGTTTGCAGTACAGCAGAATCAGGAACCAACCTCTGATATGCCTGTGGGAGCCCTTGCCTCTTTATCTAGAAGAGAAGCTTAGTTTCTGAAGGAACTCATTTCCCCCTGTTCATTTCCAAGAAGCCCACTTCTATCTGGGACACCATTGCTGCCCTAAGCCATGCCTCTTTGGCTACTCTGAAAGGACAATGTCTCCTGTAAAATCTCACTTGGGCTTTTAGGAAGACCATGTGATCCGGTATGCATCAAGAGTCCCATAATCAAATCCTGGGCCTTCATTCCTTACAACATATTGTAGCAACCCACTGTATTTTCTCTCGCATATTCTGTTCCCCACTGCCCCTCAGTTTCTATAAAATTTAAAAATATACCTTAAAATATGATGGATTTTGAGAGTTAATGAAGTGCCTAAAAGTTGTTAATCTCATCTCAGGGAATAGCTGTGAATGTTCTGCTTGGCACTGGGAGAAATATCCTGGCTACTCAGTATGAATGGTTCTCATTAGAGCTTCCTGCTTCTGTAAAGAAGCGTGTCTTTAATATCTTTCAATGGCTTTTAGTCAGGTTAAGCTTTGATTAAAATCGAAATACAAAAACTGAATAATATCCTAGGCAATTTGACATGGATAATAGAGAGCCTAAAGAATTATACAGTATATAGTATTTGTTTAGATAAATTCTTAGGTAAAAATCATCAAAATATTTAAATGTTAAGAAAATATAATAATAGGTATCTGAAAAAATGTGTAAGACCAGACATTTAGAACGATTAGAGGCATAATTTCTTCCCCAAACCAAGTTCCGCATTTAGTTAGTTTGAGCTTTATTCTGGGACTCATCACTTCTTATACTTTAATATGTCTTCATAGCAACCTTTTTCTTCATCTTAATTTTCCACTGGTAAAATTTCTTGGCCCTGCAAAACAGCTTCTGATACTTTCTAAAATGGACAGTGAACAGAGGATGTAGGGAGCTAGTTCACAAGTGAGGTTCAAGTTCTGTGTGACATGCATTTTGACCATTCAAGGTCATTAAGGCCTTTTGACTAACTTACCTACAAGTTCTTGGCTACACTGTAGATAAGTGAAGTATTGCTGCTATCTTTATGAATAATGGATTCATAAGTCTGAGGTGTAAAAGAAATTTAAAGACCAACTGATAACTTTCTAAAAACTGAGTGAGGAAACTCTTTTTGCAGGGCCAAGGGCATTAATGCAGAAAGTTAAAAATAATCAAGGGAGTTTCAGAAATCTCAGACAATTGGGTAATGGGTTATTTAATTCCAGGTATCTAATTTTTATGATTTTGGATGAGAAAGAAAATTTTGTTTTATGTATCTACTCTCCCTTTCTGTCTCTTAAAATAGATTGTCTTTTAAATATTTATTTTTAAACAATATATTCAGTTCTAATCTTGAAATCATATTGGAAAGGAACATTTTTGTAATAATTGTATCAATGTAAATATAAGCATTTGAAATATATATTTGGCTTCTATAAACTGGACTGATAGGTTTACATAAACCATTTGGTACTGTATAAAATTCCTACATTATCTTGAAATCTGAGTTATTCCAGGTGAGCCTGAATAATTTCATATATTTTTTAAACCCAAATATTCATAAGTGTGTGATATGCTAGACCTCTAGAAATGTTTATCATTGCTCAGAAAGCTGTGGGATCTGCCTGTCTCACAGATACTCCCTACTGTAGACTCATTATAATATCTCAGAGTTCTTCAACCACACTCACTCAGTAGTGATGCTGCCCAGCTGCAATGCTACCTTCATGAAACGTTCTCTCCCTGAATTGTTGAATCAGGTACCTTCATAATACAGCAAGTTCCTGAATAACTGTTAAGCTTAGGTCACCGAACCCCCAGAGTCATGGCCGGACTCTGTTTTAGTGTAGTGACACGTAAAAATTCTTAATTACCAACAGTTTTTACCAAAGAAGAATTTTATAGAATATTGTTATGAAAAATTCATCTTGAATACACCTGTGTTTCTGGTTTTATCTACAAGGGGAAGAATGGTGCCATTTGTTGAGATGAAGTAGGGCATAGTATTTTTTCTGCTTTGTGTGTGATTGATTTACTAGTTTAGTGGACTGAGATGATAGAGCGACTGGTAAAGTGTCCTCCACAGACACTCCATACCTAAGCAGAGAGGGGATCTTCACTCAGCTTCATTTTCTTGAGACTACTTTCAGATTTTCTCTTCCAACCCAGTTCATTCTTTCTTGTGCTTTAGAGTCTGCTGAACGCTGGCTTCAGTCTGTTCTTATTTTCTGTGTGTCCTTGGACTTCAGAATTTTCCTTGTCTCTTGGCCCAGGAAGGTGATAGTCATCATGACAGCAGAGCTAGAGACTGACACCTTGGTAAAGAAAAACAGACAGACAGGAGAGAGCAAAAGAGCTGCTGAGAATGAAAGATAGATGCAGACAAAGATTGAAGTGGAAAAGAATCTTTTCAGTCCTACTTTCTGTTCAATTTACATTGATTTTATGAACTTCCAGGAGCCTGAGGTTTGGAATTATTATGTGGAGGTCCATAGAAAAGCCAACCCCCAAATAAGGGCTAGGACTAGATTTGTCTGCAAAGGTTTAAATGAATCAGAAATCAGAAAGTATGCTAACCTCTGCCATCTCAGGGTTTCTCATCACTAGTCACTCCTAGTCACTCCTTTAGGAATAATAAAAAATCATTTCAATTAGAGGTGGAATTGTGCCATCAGTCTGTTGTTATTACTCTACAAGGAAGTAACAGAAACTGTTGAAGCATATCCTAAGGAATGAGGCTTGGTTTGAATATTCAGCAAACATTTACTGGGTTATGATCATGTGCTTGGATATGAACTGTAATGGGAGCTATGGAGATAAAAAACGATAGCTGCCTTCAAATAACTTGATGGTCATAACTCTAAATCCTCAAGTCCTGTATTATGTCTTCTGGCATATAAACCAGGCTTATACTGGAAGAAACTCCATGATGAAACCAAATTATGAAAGAGACCCATAACCCTTTCCTTCCAAATCCCCTCACAAACGTAATTTCCCTGTATTTCAAGAGCTCATTAAACAAAACAGAAATCGAAATAAGCCTCATACACTCCCTTCAACTAAGTTGAAGGAATTTAGTAATGATTAACTATGGATGGAGAAAACTAGCTTGGACCACCAGAAGATCCTACTACAGTTCTTTGGTGAATTGGACAAAAGACAATGTAGCTCAAATTCCTTCCCTCTTCACCCCACCAACCCACATTCTGACTGTATTCATTACGGTCAATAGGAAATGGTTTCTCTACAGGGTGTTCAACCATGTGAATTGTGAAGTAGAGGGAACACTCTTTTGGACACATTTTCTTTCTAATAACTTCTTCAACACCATCTCAGAGACAAGAAAACAAACTTTTTGCTGTTTAAAAAACCTTTATTTCTTTTATTTATTTTTTACAAAGAATACCCCCCACCTGGGGTGAAAAATATATCTGGTTAAGTATAAAATATAGTTTTTGTCATACAAAAAGATATACAATTTAAAAGCAACAAAAAAATGAAACCACCTTCAGCCCACATACTTTCTCAGGAAAGGGAAGATAGAGCTCAGTGCTCTGACACAGGACCGTGAACAAAGTGCTGAAGCTGAGAGAGACTGAGCAAGTGTTAGTGGCTGCAGTGAGAGAGGGGCTGTCAACATCCCTGTCTCCTAACACTGGGCAGGAAGGGAGCCTTCATGGCTTTTGTGAAGACCTGCCCTCTAGTTTCTCATGGTAACGTAAAAAACAAAACAAAACAACACTGGGGTTTGACACCAGCTTCCCTCTGTCCTATGTCCTAAACCTGAGGGCTGGCCACACCTGCTCCAGTGTCTGGCCACAGTGCCTGTGTGCAACCATAGGCACAACATCCTTCAGACAGAAGGGGAAGTGAGACAATGGGAGGAGGATGTCTTTAGCCTGACGTGTTATGACTGAAATGCCCACAGGGATTCAGCAGCTGGCTCGGAAGAAAGACTGTGCTGGTGATAAAGATTTGCTGGTCGTCACCATATAGAGGAATAAAAATGTCAGTGGTATGGGTTAGGTTACCAAGGGAAGCGTACCCTTGGCATTTCAGGCAAGGACTCCCTACGCCCAGAGAAGAGTATTCCTGTGAAGGAGACAAAGGAGAATAGAAAAGGTAGGGTAGCATTTCAAGAAAGAGAGTGGGGTTAACAGAGTCTCTCTCATCACAGAGAAATAAATTAAGGACTAAAACTTTTTACATTACTAACTTAGAACAATTTTGGAATAATGGTAAAGACAGAAATTGGACTGATGTACATTGAAGAGTGTGTAGATGGGAGAAGGGGAGCTTGTGAGGATAGGGAAATTAAAATACATGACCTACAACCACCTTTCTGCCTTAATGTTTTATCACTCTAGGAATCTGAATCAGTTCTTAAAAGAGAACAAAATTGTAACAGGCTAAGTTGCACTTGATTGTCATTATCACATAAAGACAACATCTCTACAGTTGTCTTTGCAAGTTAGCTCTGCATTTAATAGCCTACAAGCTGGTAGGCTTGTAGGTGCCTGTTTTGTTTGGTATTTGTTGCATCATTTGCATTGTTTCAGCAGTTGACGCTGTTATAGTGACTTAAATTTCTAATTTGTTTTCATCAGTAGAAAGGATGGTACCACATTATTTTGAAGCACTCTTAAAAAGAAAAAATAGGATGGAAAATGCACTAGTTCTACAAATTGGAACTTTCGTTTTTGTTTTTAAGATTGGGTTATTAAGGATTGCTTCTAAAACTTTTTTATTTCTCTCTCTCTTGAATCCCAGGTATTGCAATTTCAGAGGAACTCGATAAGGTACGTTGAACCATCTAATGAAAATAAAATATAGAACTTACATTTTAATCCGTTGTCTAAATGTTATGTTATGTTTCTGAAACATAAAGTGTTCAAGTGTAATTTATTTGGTGCTAACATTTTAAAACTTTCAAAGTTATATGCTTTAAGAAAGTTATTGCATGAAATATATAATATCACCTGTTCTTTTGAGTTGAGAGTTTTAGAATTTGCTTAGAGAAAGCTGAATCACTGAATCACTATATTAAAAATGAAAACTAATATAAACGATTTGGATTCTGCCTGTATCTAGATGATGATGATGGTGATGGTGATATGGAAGACACTTGTACTTTTCTATGGCTACCCATTAGAAACCTTACTCAGTAGGATTTTTTTCTTTAATTCCAAGATGTCAAGGGAATATCATGGTGCCTTGGACTGGGGTGATAGTCGTGAAGGTGGTGAGACGTGATGTGATTAGGAATATATTTTAACAGTAATGTCAGTGGAACTTGCTATTAGATCAGTTGTAGAAGAAATCAGTCAGTGATGATTCCTAGGTTTGGGAGATGAGCAAGTAGGTGAATTGTGGTGCCATTTAACAGAATTGGAAAACCTGGGGAAATAGCACATTTGGCAGGTTGGGATAGCATCAAGATCTCTCTTTTGAATTGTTTAGTTTGAGTTGTCTGTGAAACATATTTATATGAGTTCTTGCTCATGAGTGAGATTTGATTTAGAGTTATACATTTAGGAGTCACTGAAATAGAAGTTCTCATTTTTTTGGTCATAGGACCCCTTTATACTCCTAAAAATTATGTAGAGGACCCCCAAAGCTTTAATTTACGTAGATTTCATTCATCAATATTTGCCATGTTAGAATTTAAAACTGATAAAAATGTTACATGTTTATTCATTTTAAAAATAGCACTGATAAAACCATTTCATTAACAAAAATAACATTTTTATGAAAAATACTTTATTTTCCAAAACAAGATATTTGTGAGAAAGTGGCATTGTTTACATTTTTGAAAACCTTTTCACTGTCTGGTTTAATTGAAAATTTTAGATCTTCATATCTGCTTCTGCATTCAGTCTGTTGTGGCTGAAAAGAAATCTGACATCATATTGGGAAAAAAGAGAAACACCTAGAAATAGCCATCAGTATTTGGTGAACATTGGTCCAGATGTCTCTCTAAAGAGAAAACATATTGAAATTTGGCTTGGTGCCTAGATATATAGGTAGAAAGAAAGTGATATATAGGTAGAAAGAAAGTGCAAAAAATGGGATTATATAAGTCATGACATTTTAAAATAATAAACTATAAGGTAATAATTATAATTTACAAAAGCAATAAAGTTAGTATCCTTCTATTCCAAATAGGACTATACCTTTTGAGTTTTGTACCAAAAAATACATTTCTGATTCCCTAAATAAGTGAAATTTATGAATGTACTTTAAAATATGAATTGATAGGGCTTCCCTGGTGGCGCAGTGGTTGAGAGTCCGCCTGCCGATGCAGGGGACACGGGTTCGTGCCCCGGTCCAGGAAAATCCCACATGCCGCGGAGCGGCTGGGCCCTTGAGCCATGGCCGCTGAGCCTGTGCACCCGGAGCCTGTGCTCCGCAACGGGAGAGGCCATGACAGTGAGAGGTCCGCGTACCGCAAAAAAAAAAAAAAAAAAAAAAAAAAGAATTGATAAACCATCCTAATATTTTAAATTTCAATCTGTACTATGTGCAAAACCAGATCCTGACTATATACCATAGCAAGTAGAATAAGTGGCAGGTGAGGTCTTCCAGCTTTGTCCTGCTCTTCTAGTCCTCTGCTGTCCATCACTGTCTTTGCCCCAGCTCGTCTCCTCCTTGTACCGTGACTTTCCTTATAGTTTGCAGAAATTTAATAATCCCTGTCTTGTATTTATTTTTTGTGTTCATTCTAAGTGCAAAGACATAATTATCACTACTTCTGGATGCATTTTTTTGCTCCTTCCAGTATATTCTGCAAAGCCCTGCCTGCCTGAGCCATAAATTAGCTTGTGTGACTGCTTGGCCCTTGTCCTTCCCTTTTTTTCCTGGGCTCTGACCTGCAGCCTGGTTGGTTTCTACGTCAGCCTTTTTTTTGGTGAGCTAAAGGACATACTAATTGTTCTTTGAACTGAAAATGGATTTCACCTTCATTGGAAGGTGTAAAAATGTGGAAGCCTTGAAACTTGGTTAAATATCATCCTTAGGATACATCCTCCCCCTTCTCACCTCCTCTCTTCTAAGCACTAGCTCAGGGGAGTTTCCACTTAACTAAGTTGCATAAACTGAAGATTTTCACTACTTACCTAATGTTCCCATTTTTGAAGACTTTGTGGAAATGGCTGAAATTTATTACATATTATTTTTCAATAGGAAGATGCCAACTATTGTCATAAATAAGCTTTTATTGAAAAAAATTATGTCAGTGCAGAAAGATTGTTCCCACTCTCACATCTGACATTCAGGAGTGAAAAGTTATACAGAGGACACACAGGCTTCCAGAGCCAAAGCACCATCCTTTGCCTGCCCCTTGGGGGAGAGGGAGAGCCTGCCCCATGGCGCCCTCTGCTGACCATGAAGCTCACAGTCTTGCATTTTTCTCGCTAAGAAAATGTGAATCTCAGGCTGGTACTAAAACTGTAGTCAAAAAGAGTGATTTAAAAACTCTTAGGGGAAAACATAGGAAGATCACTCTTTGACATAAATCACAGCAAGATCTTTTTTGACCCACCTCCTAGAGTAATGGAAATAAAAACAAAAATAAACAAATGGGACCTAATGAAACTTCAGAGCTTTTGCACAGCAAAGGAAACTATAAACAAGACGAAAAGACAACCCTCAGAATGGGAGAAAAAATTTGCAAACGAATCAGCGGATAAAGGATTAATCTCCAAAATATATAAACAGCTCATGCAACTCAATATTAAAAAAACAGACAGCCCAACCAA
Source organism: Phocoena phocoena (assembly GCF_963924675.1). NCBI lineage: Eukaryota > Metazoa > Chordata > Mammalia > Artiodactyla > Phocoenidae > Phocoena > Phocoena phocoena. Next base: position 14,125,435 of record NC_089235.1, read on the forward strand.
AAAATGGGCAGAAGACCTAAATAGACATTTCTCCAAAGAGGACATACAGATGGCCAAGAGGCACATGAAAAGCTGCTCAACAGCACTAATTATTAGAGAAATGCAAATCAAAACTACAATGAGGTATCACCTCACACCAGTTAGAATGGGCACATAAGAAAATCTACAAACAACAAATGCTGGAGAGGGTGTGGAGAAAAGGGACCCCTCTTGCACTGTTGGTAGGAATGTAAATTGATACAGCCACTATGGCGAACAGTGTGGAGGTTCCTTAAAGAACTAAAAATAGAGTTACCATATGATCCAGCAATCCCACTACTGGGCGTATAACCAGAGAAAACCATAATGCAAAAAGACACATGCACCCCAATGTTCACTGCAGCACTATTTACAATAGTCAGATCATGGAAGCAACCTAAATGCCCATCAACAGATGAATGGATAAAGAAGATGTGGTACATATATACAATGGAATATTACTCAGCCATAAAAAGGAACGGAATTGGGTCATTTGTAGAGACGTGGATGAACCTAGGGACTGTCATACGGAGTGAAGTAAGTCAGAAAGAGAAAATCAAATATCATATATTAACACATATATGTGGAACCTAGGAAAATGGTACGGATGAACCGGTTTGCAGGGCAGAAATAGAGACACAGATGTAGGGAACAAACGTATGGACACAAAGGGGGGAAAGCGGTGGGGGGTGGGGCTGGGGGTGTGATGAACTGGGTGATTGGGATTGACATGTATACACTGATGTGTATAAAATGGATGAGTAATAAGAACCTACTGTATAAAAAAATTAAATTTATTTTTAAAAAAGAATGATTTACAATGGGTGTTGAGCTGACACCTGTGTCTTTAATATAGTAATAAAAATCAATACAACTTCTTCCTTTTAATCTTCCATTAACAATTTTGGGGGTTCACTAAAGATTACTTTTCTTAACCTTTATAAAGTACTGATCTTTAACTGTCATATTCTATTTCACTTATTATTTCACTGAAGTTATTTTTTCTGTGACTTTTAAAGTTGGTTTATGAATTCTGATAAAGGTAATAAGAATTATTAATTCTACTTAAGATGGAAAAATAAAACAGAAGCTAATGTTATTTTTAAGGCTTTTTTAAAAATTGTGAGACTTCAATAAATGTCTTATTCATTAGTCTTTTCCTTTCCCTTTTCTTAGCCATCGTATTGGTTTTCTACTGCTGTTGTAACAAATTGAAACAGCACAAATTGATTATCATACAGTTCTGTAGTTTAGAAGTTAAACCATGCGCCTTCCTGGGTTAAAATCAGGTGTAATAGGGCTTCATTCCTTCCTGAAGTTCTAGGAGAAAGGTGTTACCTTGCCTTTTCCACTTTCTAAAGGCTGCTGCATTCCTGGTGCATGGTCCCTTTTCTACATCTTCAAAACTAGCAGCAGTGTCTCATTTCTCTCTAAGTGCATCCTGGAAAAGCTGTCCACTTGTATGAAATCCTGTGATTAGTTTGGGGCCACCCAGCTAATCTGGATAATCTCATCTTAGCATTTTTAACCTTAATCATGCAAAGCCCCTTTTGCCATGTAATGTAACATATTTAGAGGTTTGGGGATTGGGATGTGGACATCTTTGGGAAGAGCCATTATTTTACCTACACAGCCACTATCCAAGCTCAGATGGTATTACCTTTCATATCTTTATCTAATTCTTCAGGCTCCTGCCATTCTGATTCACCCTTCAAAATGCCATATAGTAAGCCTGGCTGGTTCCTGCTCGGTTACCCTTCAGTAGGGCAGTGTGACCCATCCTTCAACTCCTGTGAATATTGGGTGCTTATGGACTCACCCTTCTCCAGATCATGGCTTCAACTCAGTGGGAGCCATCCTGCCCAGAGATGCCTGGGTTCACCATCAACCAATGACTGACTAAAATAAGACTGAGTTGTCGTTTACATTACAGAGCTCCTTATGGGATAGGCTGAGAGTAGACTTTAGCTGAACCCATATCTTTGCCTAGCTTCTTCCCGTCTTCTCCTGCTTCCTTCAGTCTCTTACAGGTTTCACTTAAAGAGACCCCCATCAGTAAACCACTTGGTTAGCCTCGGGTTTTAGGGAACCCTACCTAGGGAATTCTGCTAAAAAATTTTCCATGACTTCCTGTTACTTCACAAATTAAGTCCAAATTTCTAAGACTAGAATTAACAGTTTCCATTTTGTCTTTCAAATCTATATCTTATGCTTCATTTCCTCTTTTTCTCTACTCAGAGTCTGTGCTGTGCTGAAAAAGGAGTACTGTAAGGCAGCCAGACTACAGTACTTCCAAGTCATATTTTTAATTTATTTCCACATTTTTGCTCATTGTCAGTCCCTCCCCTTTCTCCAACTCTTTTCCATCCTACAAGCTCCAGGCTTTCAGTGTCTTCATATATAAAAAATTATATGTGCAGTTATTCTTTGATCAGGTGATCCTACTTCTATGAGTCTATTCCAAGGACACACTGGCAAAACTATAAAAAGACCAACGTGGGTGACTATACATTGTTGTGCTACTTTAGTAGGAAAAGAGTTGAAATAACTAAATGTTCATTGAAAGAAGAATAACTTATAGTACTTCCACTATAGAGTACCATACAGCTATAAAAATGAAAGAATATCTCTGTAGATACTATAGAGCGATCCCCAGGATATATTGTTGAATAAAAAAGGCAAAGAAAAGAAGTGTGTTTATAGTGTGCTATCATTTATCTCAGTAAGTGTAATGAAAATATAGATGCGTATTTGCTTATATTAAAGCCAAAACAATGGCAGAACCTGCCGTACTGTAAAACACGCACACACACAGTTACTTTTTAAACGTTACCTACGGGAGAAGGGAAGGAATAGAGAGTAGCAGTGAGGAAGGTGTAGAGAGGATAGGAATAGAATCTTGACTTCCTAGAATTCTATGTGAGACTTTGGAATCATTTAAATATTTTATATAATTTTTTAAAAAACAAGGTTAGATCTTAAAACAGTGATTTCTAAGAGGCAAAAGCAAATGAAACAAATGAGAACAACTGTATTTCAGGTTGATGGCAAAACACACTGAGGTGAATTACTCCAAGTCATTATAAACACAGTTATTTGATTGTCCTCTAGTGGGATATACCCAAAGGCCCAAGGCAACAGCATCAGCTCTTAAACTGTTTTTAGTAATTGTATCATTAATGATAGTGTTGATATTATTATAAAGAGACTTTTGTGTATGCTTTGTGTGATATAGCAAGGAAGTAATTATATTGATATCCTAAGAACCAGAATTTTTGGCATAGGGGAAAGGAAATACAGATACAAGATTATAAGTTTAAGTAACAATCCTATATCCTGTTTTGAATTGAAAGTATCATTCAGAACTCATAATATTTTTTTATTTTAAAAACAAAAATACACTATCTACAGGCAGTAAACTCAACTAGAGCCCAGATATTGCTTTCTGAATATTTTTCTCTATTAAAAAGAACCAGGTCTCTTTGGAAAAATGGCTGAATCTAGATTCAGCAGCTGAGAAAGTACAACTTGAGTCTGGATATCATTTAGTACCAGCAGGTAAAGAGGAAATCAAAGAATGATGGAACATGTCAGAAAGACACAGGAACCTCCTTGCAGGAGCTCCTACTAGGAACATTAAAGCCTGAAAATAATGATAGTAATGTGTTATAGTCTATTGAATGAAATAAAATCTATAAGTCCATAGTGATATACCTATGTGCATACATATACCTACCTACATACCTACATAAGTGGAGGTGAGGGAGAAGCTCTTTCTCATAGTAGAGTACCAACAAATACATTCAGACCGAATGGTGAAATTAGAAAATCACACATTGGCAACGTTCATAGTAATTGATGAAGACAAAGGTCAGCAAAGAATGTTAAAATTAGCTGATGAAATTTTGATGAATTACAGGATATCTACATAGTCTCACAGTGACTACTCTAGAAGATACTTAATAATTGACAAGAGAAAAGTAGCCACTTTACAATGGAGAAACATGGAAGACACCCCCTTAACCAAGCGATCAGGGTTGTCGTCATTAGTCCTGGGACAAATCTGCATCATGTGCCTTTTGATGTGAAAGGAATACATCACTTCTGTGTTATTCTTGCCAAAAATGTATAACTTGAATATAATCGTGTGGAAAAATTTGAAAAACAAATTGAAGGACCTACTAAAAGATAACTGGTCCTTGTTTTTAAAAACCATGAAGGTCATAAATGTCAGAGAAAGACTGAAAACTGTTCCACATTAAAGGAGATAAACACATGACAATTGAATGCCATACATGATCCAGGATTTCTTTTGTGGTGTGCAACGTTATTTGAATAATTGGGGAAATTTAAACAACGTTAGTCTGTTAGTATTATATCACTATTAATTACTGGTTTTGGTAATTATACTGTGGCCATATAGGAAAATGCCCTTCTTTGTAGGAAGTACACCCTGAAGTGTTTATGGGTAAAAGAGTATTCATATCTACAAATTACCTTCAGATGGTTCTGGGGAAATTATGAGTGTGTGTGTGTATAAATATGTATGATAAAGCAAAATGTCAACTAACAACGTTGACCTTATCCCATTAACAATATTTTGGCAGTCTGGGTGAAGGGTATATAGGAATTCTTTTTTTTTTTCCCTCAACTTTTCTGTAAGCCTGAATTATTTCAGTTTAAAACATAGGTATTTCTTAGACCTGTCGACTATTACCAACCCCAAAACAGTGAATACCCCAAGTGTTCAGATTCTAGTCTTAAAATATATTTCCAACTAAAAAGAATCATAATCCCTTGAAATAATGGTTGCTTCCAGGTCAGGAGCAGACAGTGTACAAAATGAGCCTAAAATATCTTCTCATGCCAGAGGTAAGAACTATGGGAGACCACTAGGATTGTGTCAGGAGAGCTCAGGAGCCGGCTCAAGTAGTCTTCTGCTGGAGAGAGTTAAGAAAATTTGAACGTGAGTAAGAATAATAACTACAGTGCAGTGAATTATACCTAATACGTTAAAATCCATATGTTCATCCAAAGAATTATTAATCTTTAGCAGGTGCTAGGGGACCAGAGTTACCATTTTAAAAAACTGGTAAAAGTAAAGGGAAAGAATGAAACTTTTAATCTTCCTTTCCCATATAAATCGTACTTTAGAGTAACCAAATATTTGATGATGGGAAGTTTCTCTTTCCAGAAGTGTTCCAGCAAATAAGTGAATATGGAATTATAAAATCAGCCAATTACCATTTATCAATTCCTAGTGAATTAATGGATCTAAGCAGTAATATCAATTCTGCCAAAATCACTAAAGAAGAGTCAAGGGGATGGTCTGTGCCTCCAGATGAACCTCACCATTCTCTCTGAAGCAGTATTGGCAAAAAAACAAAAACTACAACAAAAAAACTTCATCCTGGGGCTTCCCTGATGGCGCAGTGGCTGAGAGTCCGCCTGCCGATGCAGGGGACACGGGTTCGTGCCCCGGTCCGGGAAGATCCCACATGCCGCGGAGCGGCTGGGCCCGTGAGCCATGGCCGCTGAGCCTGCGCGTCCAGAGCCTGTGCTCCGCAACGGGAGAGGCCACAACAGTGAGAGGCCCGCGTACCGCAAAACAAACAAAACTTTATCCTAACTAACTACTAATTTACAGAAAGTACAAAGAGCAGAGGAACATTTTAAGCCACATCACAGGGATGCAAAGGGAAAAACCAGACTCTGGAAAACTCACAGGACAAACAAGTCGGGTTTTCTGAACAACAGCAACAGCAAAATTACAAGACAGGAAATGAGACAGAGGAAGAGAATACATAGCTTAAAAGAGGCATAAAAGACTGTTGATCAGTCACAACCTACCAAGTCTTGCTTAGAGTCTGATGTGTACCAACTGAGATAATTCCCTGATATAATCAGGTAAATTTGATAACTAGTTAGATATTTGATATCAGAAATATTCTTACTTTATATTTAGGTATGGTAATGGTACTGTATGTGTTTACAAAAAAAGCACTCTTACCTTTTAGAGATTACATACTGGATTATTTATAAATGATATATAGTGAATGGGATTTACTTCAAAATGATCTGAGCAGAGAGAGGGGTGATGTGGGTGGAGATAAGGGTGAAGTGAGTTTATCCATGAGTTGTTAATTGAGGAAAATATGTGTGGGTACAGAGGGGCTTGCTTTACTCTTCCTTCTACTTTTGTATTAGTGTGAAAATTTCCATAATAAAGAGTAAAAATTTTAGATCATGGGTAGGAGGGTGCATAAGATAGTGAAGGAAAAGAGGAGAGATAGTATTGAACACCTATTAGGGTTAGCAGATATGCTAGGTGTTTTGTAATTTTTATTTATTTATTTTTTTGCGGCACACGGGTCTCTCACTGTTGTGGCCCCTCCCGCGGCGGAGCACAGGCTCTGGACGCACAGGCTCAGCGGCCATGGCTCACGGGCCCAGCTGCTATGCGGCATGCGGGATCTTCCCGGACCGGGGCACAAAACCGTGTCCCCTGCATCGGCAGGCAGAATCCCAACCACTGCGCCACCAGGGAAGCCCTATGTTAGGTGTTTTTGATATGTTATTGAATTTAGTTCTTGTACCAGTCCAATGAAGTGGTTATGCTTTTCCTGTTTTACAAATAAGAAAACTGAAGCTAGAATGATTAAGTGATTTGCTGAAAGTCTCAGAATTAGTGGAGATGGAATAAATAAATACTCCCCTGCTAGCTTCTGATTCTTTATCTGCCTGATTCCAAATCCATGCTTTTCCCTAGCACTATGTACTGTGTACTCCACCATAAAAGGGGAAAATCTGAAAATGAGTTGTTAAAATATATTATTTTAACAACTTTATTGAGATAAAATTCACATAATAAAATCTACCCTTTTAGAGTATACAGTTTAGTGGGTTTTAGTATATTCAGGTAGTTGTGTAACCACTACTTCAACCTAAATTTAGAACATTCTCATCATCCCCAAAAGAAACCTCATGTCTACCCCCCATTCCTCCTAACCCCTTAGCCTAAGACAACCACTAATTTACTTTGTCTCTTTAGATTTACCTATACTGGAAATTTCATATAAATGCAGTCATAAAAATATGTGGTCTTTTGTGACTGTCTTCTTTCACTTAGCATAATGTTTTCGAGGTTCATTAACGTTGTAGCATATATCAGTACGTCATTTCCTTTTATTGCTGAATAATATTCTGTTGTATGGATATACCACACTTTGTTTATTCATTCATCAATTTGTGGACATTGGAGTTGTTTCCACTTTTCAGCTATTAAGAATAATGTTTCTATGAACATTCATGTATAAGTTTTTGTGTGAACATGTTTCTTAAATTTCTCTTGGGCATATATGTAGGGAATGAAAATGCTAGAACATATGCTAACTCTATATTTAACTTTTTGAGGAACTGTCAAACTATTTTGCACGGTGACAGCACCATTATACATTCCAACCAGCAAGTATGAGGGTTCAAATATCTCCATATCCTTGTTAACACTTGTTGTTATCTGTCTTAAATTATAGCCATCCTCCTGGGTGTAAAGTAGTATTTTACTGCGGTTTTGGTTTACATTGCCCTAATGACTAGTAATGTTGCTAATACATATTGAAACATTGAATCATACATTATCTTAATTTTGTCATTCTTTTATTCACTCTACAAATGTTTATAAAGTACTTTCTATATGTCAGACCTTGGAAAAGAAATGACAGTTCAACTTTTGTAAGTGTAGGCAACAGTGCTAGTAGCTGGTGGGTTTGGTGGTGAGAAAAGGAACAAATTCTCAGCCGATTGCTTTCATTTCTCACTGAGACAAGCACCGTGATCAGCTGAGAATCAGGAGGAGACAGGAGATGTTGTAACTAACTAAGGAGGGAAAATATATCTGAACTAAAAGAGAAAAACAACTAATTGAACTTCAGTTAATCTAGCAATATGGCATGTGCATTTTTAACTTTTACTAGATACCACAGAATTTCTCTCAAAAGAAGTTGTGTTAATTTATACTCCCAGCAGTAGTTTGTAATAATATATATCTCTCCTGGTCCTTGCTAACACTCACTGTCATCAGGTATTTTAAGCAAAAATGGTTTCTTGGGCTTCCCTGGTGGCGCAGTGGTTGAGAGTCCGCCTGCCGATGCAGGGGACATGGGTTCGTGCCCCAGTCCGGGAGGATCCCACATGCCACGGAGCGGCTGCGCCCGTGAGCCATGGCTGCTGAGCCTGCGCGTCCGGAGCCTGTGCTCCGCAACGGGAGAGGCCACAGCAGTGAGAGGCCCACGTACTGAAAAAAAAGGTTTCTCATGGATTCAATTAACAATTGTATAATTTTTTAATAGGATTGAATGCCCACTTGTCTCTTTTGCTCATGTTTATTGCCCACTTATTTTTCTTTTCTTTAGATTTGTGTGAGTTTATTATACATTCTAGATGTCAGCTCTTGTTGTGCGTCTCAAATCTATTCTTAAATATTGAGGCTTGTCATCACTTTTTAAATAGTGCTTTCTGTTAACAGAACATTTTAACATTAACTTGTAATGTTTTAAGAAATTCTTTTCTACTTGATATCCTGAAAACATTACTGTTTATCTTCTATTAAAAATTCTGTTTTTTATCTTTAAGCTACTTGAAATTATTTTTTTAATATGGCAAAAAGTTGGAACATATGAATTTCCTATAACTATTTATGGAAAAGTTCATCATTTGTCCATAAATGTGCATGCTTCTGTCACTTATCTTGTTTCGAGGCCTTCTGTTTTCTTCTTTTGGTCCGTTTGCTTATTTCTGTTACTCCATTGGGTTTGGAATTGCTTTGTATTTTAGATTGATAGGAGAGAATTGACGTCTTTACATTTCTGAGTCATTCTATCAATGAACGAAGCATGTTTCCATTTAATTAAATATTATAGTGTTTTATGATAAAGTCATATAGTTACATTCAAAAAGAGCATGTAGATTTTTATTAACTTGATTCCTAGGTACATTGTCTTTTGGGCTCTTATTGTCAATGGTATCTGTTTTATAAGTTACATTTTAAAACTTATTGGCATATAGGAATGAATGTTATTTTTCTAATTTTATCTTAAATTCAGTAAGCTTGCTGAACTCATATTAATTTGTAACTTGTTTCTGAATTCTCTTGGTTTGTCTGTATAAAAAATATATGTGAATGATGATAGTTTTGTTTCTTCTTTTCCATTAAGTGCTGAGAATGATGTGGAATAACCACATTAAATATTCCTGTTAGAGAAGGGAAATAATGAGAGGTTTATAGAAATTGCTGGTTCGTAGCAGTTCTTAAATCTTGCTGGGCAGATGTCATCAGGTCTTCCTGTCCAAGGGGTTGGCAGGTGTTCCTTAATTAAGCCCCAGTTCTGTTCCCTGGGAGTCCCCATCTATTGTTTTCCACAGCTTCTGGTTTCTTTTTTGTTAACCTTTTGGCCACTTCTGAAGAAGGCATTGGAAAAGATGCCTCTGAGCAACTTCCTCAGTTTTCTTCCTTTGTGTAGAAAAATGGGTCCCCGAGAGCTGTTTACTTCTTGAATAGTCTCAGTCCCTTTTACTTCAGGCTGTTGCCTTTGCCAATTCAGCTATCCCAAATGATGTTTGGGTTTCCTGTGTATATGATTCCTGTCTTCTTCTTGTGCCAAAAACCACATCCACAGTTCTTTTCAAGACATGCCTCTCTCTCTAGATTTAACTGCTGGTCTTTTAGATGTTGCGAAACAACATTCTTAATAGACACCATCTTGTTTATTTCAGAGGTCTTAATGAAGGGTCTTATGGCAGCATCCTTGATTTTTTCTTTACCCTGCTGTATAGCACAGGGAACTATACTCAATATCTTGTAATAACCTATAATGGAAGAGAAGGTAAAAAAAGAATATGCATATATATATTCTCTCTATGTATATATATCTGAATCAGTTTGCTGTACCCCTGAAACTAACACAACGTTGTAAATCAACTATATATCAATACAATTTTTTAAAAAAATTTAAAAAAGAGAGTTAAAAAATTGTTAATCAGTGTTGTCCATGAAGTTTTTATATGAGTTTTAGACATAAAGATAATTCACTGTTTTTTATTCTTTGAATTATGTTTAATTCAATCAGGACAGATTTTTGTGCTTACTTTATTAAATCATTGTGCTAGTTATTATGGAGGAGAAAGGAATTTAAGACATGATTCCAGCGTTCCATGAACAGCTCGTTTTATTAAGACGAGAAAACATTCGAATAACGTGGAATATAATCAAATGTTGTGCTGATAACCAGCGGTCAGAGCTGTTGAACTCACTGTGAGTTAGCCAGCGGGAGCAGGCTGCTCGGAGAGAGTAGGCTTCCTCTAAGGTAACTACTTCTTGGATAGGATAGCTTCCTATTAATAGGAAATATTAAGCAAATCTGTGATCTTTGGAGAATGTTTGACTACTAATGCTTTTCTTATTATTTAAGCATACTTGTTTAAGAATCTGAACATTTAGGGACCTCTAGCCTTAGGAGGGCAAAGGAATATGTATTTATACATTTCTAAGGAATCATTAGGATTTACATTGTTTAGCAGTAAAATTTTAAATGTTTTATTTATCCATGTACTTAAAATATTTTCCAAAACTTGTATTCAGTGTGAAGTTTTAAAATTTCTTTTGCCATGTACTGATGTTTGTGGAACCGCTTTCTTCACTGAAATCCTTTCGTAAAGATTCGTAAGCTTAATCAAATATAAGTAATAGAACCAACGAAAAATCTGCTGTTTTGCTCTGTTACAAGTAAGTGGACTATATTCAAGAATTTTCAGAGATATAACATTCTCATAAAGCAGTAAATATAAGAATAGCTTTGTGCATTCTGAAAAATAAAAATAGTAGAGTCCCACTTTTCACCTGTAAAATATTCACTCCCTAACTCCTCAGACCCTATTTGCAGCTCTTTGTATTGCTTTGCTCATCAGCTATTTCTCACTAAATTTCTGCTGCCAGCTGGAGTTAAACAGGCTGCATATCAAACTATTTATCCTCCTCTCTGTGCTCTACTTTCCAATAGCAGTGGCATCTATCATTTAATTTCCCAGTAATCAACCAAAAAGTTATTTCTGATTCTCTGCAGTTCTCAACTTTAAGATCATTCTCAACTCTAAATTCTGTTTCATTTTTTTCATTTATAATGCCTAAACTCACCCATTTCTGTTGTTACAGTGGTCAGTTTCTTTGTCCCAATTCTTATTAAGCCCAGTTCTGTCCCATTATGTAGAGATGGATAATGCTAAATTAATTATCCAATCTTTTTAATATACTCTCTGTAAAATAAAACTTTGTAGAATGAAAACCTGTACTATCAATTCCCTGTTGTTACTCTGCCCATATTGACAACCAAGCATCTGTTCTTACCTAACTCTCCCATTCCTGCTCTTCTGTACTACTTTTTCCCAGTTACGTCACATATTTAGAAGTAGTTTAAATACAGCCCACGTCTTTAAGTAATTGTGTCTAGCATATGTACAGAATTCTGTGGTTTACCTATGCTTCTTACTATTTCATTTGATACAGTAGGTTTTATAATTTCTATCATGACCATTTTACAGTTGGAGAAAACAAAATTCAGAGAATAAGTAACATTTCAAAGTCACACAGGCCAAAACTGATTCTGAAGCTGTAAATATGTTTATAGATTTTTTTCTCTAGAACATGTCTTTTCCTTAATCTGCTCTTAAATGCAAATATACGTTTAAAATTTAACAGTATTGCTGTTAATTTTAATTCTTGTGCTTCAAATGATATTAAATTGTGGCAGATGAATATGCCTTTCCAGTAATTGCAAAACATTAATTTGATTGCATGATTTCACAGCTGCAAGCTTTGGGAATATAAATACAGAAGGATTTCATATAAGTTGCTACATTATACGAACACTAAAATTTATCTGCTACATTTTCCTGTAGGCTGGGGAATCAATATTAAGATATCCAGCTACTTTCTATCGCTTATAATCACTTGGATAAATGTTCATCAGATATGTCTTGGTCATATTTCACATGTTGCTTTTGGTGTGTATTTGTACATTAATTAATGCTACCTTGTATATATTATAATATAGTATTTGTATAGTATTGAGGAGAATTGTAAAGATTCAGAAAATCAGATCTAAATTTTTAAGGAATTGTTCAAGACTCTTGTAATATTACAAATTGAAAGCCTGTGTTTCTCAGATCAAGATACTTTAAAAATACATTTTTTCTCATTTTAAGACAAGTACATGTTTCTCATAGAATATTGAAAAGACGTGGAAATGCCAAAAGAAGAATTAAAATTACCTGTAGTCCCTCCATTCAGATAAAACCATTACATTTTGGTGTTACCATTGTTTTCCCAATAAATCAAGCAGTATCTGGCACATAGTAGGTCATAATAAGTATAAAAGAATGAATAAATGAATGGATTAGTCTGTGAATGCTGGATTGATGGATTACAGTATAAACCTGGACAGTTTTTGTCTGTTTGTTATGTTTATAATGCAAGTGCCTGACTTCAGCTTTGATTGCTGAGGCATCCACTTCAAAGATGACTCTCTCTGATAAACTACTGCAGAGATCCAGGTCACTTCCCCATACTGCGGCACCTTTGCTTTAGAGTTTTTAATTGATTATTTTATTTTATTTTATTTTTCGCGGGCCTCTCACTGCTGTGGCCTCTCCCGTTGCGGAGCAGGATGCGCAGGCTCAGCGGCCATGGCTCACGGGCCCAGCCGCTCCGCAGCATGTGGGATCTTCCCGGACCGGGGCACGAACCCGTGTCCCCTGCATCGGCAGGCAGACTCTCAGCCACTGCGCCACCAGGGAAGCCCATATGAATTTTTTAAACAAAAATTAGATCATACAATACGTATTGCTTTTTAATCTGCTTTTTTCCCCATGTACCGAGATACCCATAGCAGTTGCACGTGTTCAGTATTCGTTTTAAATTATTTAAATATTTAAAATACCATTTTAAGAGCCACATCACATCCAAGTCTATGAAAAGAGTTTAGCATTTTTTTGAATTGTCATAGCATGCCCATCATCGATAGTGCTCTGCTTCCAACCTCTACTGGATTTCTAGAAGTCCAGAATGCTTTGCAATTGGAGGCAATGCATCCTTCCAACCCTGTCTCTTCTTGACTTTGTTCCCTGACTCCACCTCAGTTTCCTCCATATTTGAGAGCTTATATATCATTTTCTAGCAGCACCAAGCTCTTCCGCTGTGTGGGCCTTCGCACACACTCCTCCCTCTGGCACACATGCTAATCCTGCCCCGCCATCCTGAGAACAAACATGCAGCTGTCCAAACCAGAGATTTCACTTCTGGATCCTTTCTCACGGTGGCCTTCACGAGTCAGCACAAATCATAGAGAGTAAGTCATCTAGTAGAGATGGAGAGAACTGAAATTTTAAGTCAATTCAGAAAGAAAAAGAGGAACATTTTGATTTGAGGGAGCAGTTTAAAATCTGCACAAGATTATTTCCCTGTGTTCCTATTAATGGGAATATGTAATCTAAGGCACAGAAATTCTTCTCTTCTCCTCAGGAAACAGTGGCATTTAATTCTTCTCTTCTGAGACCCCGTGTAATTGGAGAGTGGATTGGTCGAGAGGAGAATGACGCTGATCCACTGGCCGCTGAAATGCTACAGCCCCCAATTCCAAGAAGTAAAAATGAACAATGGGAAAATGAAGATAATAGCTCTAGCCCTGCAGGAAGGTGAGATGAGATGTCTTCTAAGATTCTGAATATTTTAATCATTTAAGGCAAAGGGGAAATCAAGTGCACGATTTTGATGAAATAAGTCTTGGCAATTTTATATAGAAAATTATGTTACATATAAGATAAAAATTAATTTATCTGTTTTAAAATTAGAGTTTTATTAGATTTGCTTTTATTATGGATTTGGTTTTGATTTTTTTTTCTTTACATCTAAGAAGAGTATCATCTCTTTGTTACTAAAACCAAACAGAAAAATAATTTCAGGACATAAACTGTCAGTTGAGACCTACTATAATATTGGACGGGACCTACTATATTATTGGGCTGACTGTTAAGATTGGAGAGGGAGGAATTCTGATGTACCATAAAGATCTAGTTGTTCAACAAGAAGAAAACTATTAAATGTGTGATAGACTACACAAGGTGGAGTTAGATGGAATATAGAGAGAAACCTTTAGTTTAGAGTTGATAACTATGATTGAATGTAATTATTACATTCTCTATGTTTAATTTTTGAAATTATTCTTGAAACTATTGTGAGTTGTGAATTTGAAAGCCCCTAATTCATTTTACTCAGCCCTGTGACACTCAAAATGGTGTCAGAAGAGTTGCCTCAAGTTTCCATATGCTGGTAGAAGTGGGGTAATTTTGAAAAGTCTAGATCATATTTTTTAGAAAAAGTATCAGTATATTCAGTGTAGCCATTTCTTGTAATACTAACAGAAGTGAGTAAAATTCGAAACAAAAATGAAAACTTCTACAAGGAAGCTGGAGTGAAAAAGCATTATCGAGGCACGGCTTACACGATACTGAGAAAAAATACTCATGAATTAAAATGTGACAGGAGCTTAAACTTTCTGTGAGTGTTACTAGCTGACCACCACAGAAGAGTTTTTCCCATATACAGCATAGCCACAGTAACTTTGTATTTCCTACATTAAATTTAGCAGCAACCAATAATTATTCTTTCTCAAGGAGAAAATTGTATTTTCTACAATGTAATATGGCTTTCAGGGTTTTTTTTACTTTGACTTATCACTTGGCTGGAGGGAAAGAAATTCAGAATACTCGTTAATGCGCTTCAGGCATATAGAAAATTGATTCTATTTCCATGAGAAATAACCTTTAAATTATTTAAATAGTTGAAATGTACTGTATAAGGAGAAGAAAAGCATTTCTAAAAATCCATTTACCTTCTTTTGTGAAATGTCAGATCAATTTCACCTGTCAATGAGGGTAATTTTATTTCTAACACTAGACTAATGAAACCCACTAGACCTTTATCTTTATTCATTGCTAGATCTTTAGTTCTTAAATATAAAATAGAGAAATGTTGACTTTCATTTTGCTTTCATTTAGTCATAATAATAAATAGGAGCTGTTTATTGCAAATGTTAGTGCTTCTGTTTTCTTCCTAGCTTCAGTGAGCTCTTATTCCCTCTTGAATATCCAATAAAGGAGAATCTTTCCTGCAATCCTGGTCAGATCCATTACCCAGAAAACTTAATCCATGAAGATCTCACTCAAATATCTGTTTTGAAAAGGTGTTTTCAGTTTTATTTTTCTCTATCTTTAAATTATGAGTTGATATATTACCTATGAAATGAAGAAAGTGGTGAAATCCTGCCCAGATGCCCCATTAGAGGAAAAAAAACGAATGCATGCTTTCTGAACTAAATGTAAAGAGTAGCAATAAAGTACAGGTTAGGAACTATATCCCATCCTCTAATATAAAACCAGGATTTCTGAATTTATACCAGGAACTCACATAGCATTAGATTTGATTTGAATGAATAAAAACAGATTGGGGAACAATTTTTTAGTGATTCTAGAGTCTATAACTAGAGTATTAGCTTTTGCCCTTAAGTAGTAATGATCTTGTCATTTATAACTTAACGGTCTTAAACATTAACAGACTAAATGATATTCTAGACTCTTGAAAGAGAAGACTTAATTTTCAAGGATGACTTCTTCCGTTTTTCTCTCCCCTACTGGGCCTGGCGCATTGCCATTGTCAGTAGGCATCTGTTATGTGAGTGAAGGAGGCACGTAGAAGGCCGTGAGAAGACATCTGATTAATAAAACTTATTTATAAGAAGGGTTGTTTATAGTCTATCTTAACTTTTTATCCCTTTTCTTCTTATGGATTTCCCTCTTGTTAATTGCTCAAGTCTTATTTGAATGGCTGTTATTACAACACTCCATCTTTAGTACATAACCAACTTTCCCGTTTATTCAGAACAATACGTACATGATTGGCTGGACTTTCACCATTAGATTAGAGAAGATTAAATAAACGGTGTAGTAAACTTTGAGATTCTTATGGGTAGACTTTGAGCCACGATTTTTTCCAGGAACTTTTTTTTTTTTTAATGATATACCTTACCTGAACTTTTTCGTTAGGTCCTACAAATACAGTATTGTGTGAAGAGGGTCAGCAACTTTAGTATACATAGCTGTCACCTGAAAGGTTAAGTGCTGGTTAAAATGAAGGCAATTATGAGGGCAATATGGAGAAACTAATAAAATAAGACAAGAGCTACTAACATGGAGTTCATGACCCCTACATGATCTCTGGAAGGACTCAAGAGATCTGCGAGTCTCTTGAAATTATGTGCAAAATGCCCTGTGTGTGCAAATGGACATTTTCCTGCCACATCTTTCTTAGATTCTCCAAGAGCTTCTAGATTAAGAGAGTTTAAGAAAGAAATTAAAGCATCTGAGCAAGAAAAGGAAGAAGGATTCATAAGGGAGAGGTGAATGTGTTAGGGAATGATTGCTGACTTCCTGTGATCATCACGTACTACCAATTGGCATCAGTTGCCATGGTTTGTCTAGCCATTTAGTGGGAAAGCATATATATTCATTGTACATTTATAGTTACTGAAATAATCACACATTGATAATATAAATGTAAATAAAAATTGAGTTAATAAACCTATATACTCCTATTTTGAGCCATCTTAATTCGACTTTGCTATAGCTGATAATAGATTTCCTAAAATTACTTGCTAAATTATAATATGAATTTTTAAATAGGCTTACCAAGCCTTGAAAGCCTAATGAAGCTCCTCTAAGCTGAACCACTTTATTAAAATAAGAAAAATATCAATAAATATTATAGATCTTGTGAATTGGCTCTGTTCATTAAGTGAGCATTGTTATTAGATGGTAAATATGCCATAAAATGAATAGAAAATCTTACAACTTAGAAATATATATTAAATATTAGAAGCTAAATTCACTTCCCATTAAGAAGTGTTCCTTTTCATTAAAGCTCATAATTGCTTCTGATATATCTGTTAACAAACCCTAGAAATGTTCCCCTCCTCTTAGAGCTCCTCTCTTGGCAGCAAGAGACAAACAATAAACAAGCAAATATACGAATTTATGACATAAATTCAAGTAGTGATAAGTGGTATGATGGGAAATAAACCACAACAAGAAGGAAGAAAATGGATGGAGGGCACTCTTTAACGTAAGAAGTCAAGAATAAAGAAGTAACCTTAATGTTGTCTAAGTTTGGCTATTGTGGACATGTTAGAAAATATACAACACATGTGGCAGAGACTAAAACAGGCTTGGTAATTTAGGAATATTCTCACATGCAAATTTTAAGCACAAAGAATATTGATTAATCAAACATGATTTTGCTAAAGTAATCAAAGAACAGAAACCTTAAGAATATCTAAAACATACAGAAATTGTATCTTACAACTCACAAATTTATCTTTAAAACCAAAAGAAGTATTGATATGTAGCTAAATCATGTGTTTCAGAATATTGATGAGGTCATTTTAATATATTCAAAATTTTTTCTCATTTATTTAGGAATTCATTTATTTAGGAAATACATATAGTAATTCAAATAATTATTTTATGAAACACATTGCTAGTCATCTTTGGACTCATAGACTCATAGATGGACTCTTATTATTAGACAGGCAACATTTTGGATTCAGTCAGTGTCTAGTTCTTATAGCCCAGCACTATCATCATGACCAAACCATGTATTTTATTTTATTTTATTTATTTTTTATTTTTTTGCGGTACGCGGGCCTCTCACTGTTGTGGCCTCCCCCGTTGTGGAGCACAGGCTCTGGACGCGCAGGCTCAGCGGCCATGGCTCACGGGCCCAGCCGCTCCGCGGCACGTGGGATCCCCCCCAGACCGGAGCACGAACCCATGTCCCCTGCATCGGCAGGCAGACTCCCAGCCACTGCGCCACCAGGGAAGCCCTCCAAACCATGTATTTTAATGAAAACACTTGCTTCAACCTTCATGAAATGGTCTTGGTCATTGTCAGCTGGTGACTGGGAGTTACAAATTTATTATCTACCCTTTGTTCCTCATTATTCACATTCCAATCTGTTTTTCCTTCTTTTATTTCACTACCAACCTTTCCATTTCCCTGGATTTTCACATCTGTCAAGTTGGAAGACTCAGATTACATCTACTTAAATTAATTCTTATTTTATTTAGTGTGTTAGAAAAAATGAGGTTCAAAAAGAAGGAGTGAATTTGTTAAATACTGAGCATTAACACAAGGTGATGTGCTGGGTACTGGGTGAGACCAATATGAAAACAAAAATCCTTGATTCAAAGTACCTGCTTTAAAGCGAGGAGAATGACAAGGACATGTGTCTTATTTCTGCAGCTCAGTGCCCACAATGCCTGGTATGTAGCAAACACTTAATAAATGTCTGCTAAATAAATTATAAAACATCACATTTAGATGTGAAGAAAAAAAGAGCTCTTTTGCATAAATCAAAATGAAGCTATTAAGTGTGAAACTTTCTGTTATCTCTTCAACAGCCTGGGCCTTAATAAAAGAGAACCCTTTAATTTCTGATGAGAGTCAAGAGAAAGGGCACAGATTTCTCTATTAGGCTGCAATGGTGAACTAAACAAGCTTAGGAGATAGTTCAAGAGAGGAATCATCCAGTTTTCCACCAAAGAGAGCACATGTGGCCAGATAAAATTAATCCTTACCAACCTGTGTTCATAGTCAGAGTGTGAAACAAAATGGAGCAAGGTCAGGCCCCCTGGAAGAGTGCAGCCAGGAGGAAGAGAGCAGATGGTAGGAGGCAGGCCATCCAGTGGGAAGAAGTGGAGGGCGTCGCCACTTTAAACTGTCCTTTTCCAGCTGATCCTGGTTTAGAACTTAACCTTTTAGACCAAAGCAAAATGGAGTCCTAGAGTGTATTGACACCACATTGAAATGTAGCTGCTATTCTTTTTCATAAAGACACTTTTTTTTTTTAAGAATTAGCTTTTTATTCTTTTTTATTTTATTTTTGGCTGTGTTGGGTCTTCGTTGCTGTGAGCGGGGGCTACTCTTCGTTGCAGTTTGCATGCTACTCATTGTGGTGACTTCTCTTGTGGGTGTGCATGCTTCTCATTGCAGTGGCTTCTCTTGTTGCAGAGCACAGGCTCTAGGGGCACGGGCTTCAGTAGTTGTGGCACGAGGGCTCAGTAGTTGTGGCTCGTGGCCTCTAGAGCACAGGCTCAGTAGTTGTCGCACATGGGCCTAGTTGCTCTGTGACATGTGGGATCCTCCCGGACCAGGGGCGGAACCCATGTCGCCTGCACCTGCAGGTGGATTCTTAACCAGTGCATCACCAGGGAAGTCCCAAGATATTTTTTTATTTCCTTTCTCTGTTTGTTGGGATGTGGGATGTTATGGCTCAAGAAAAGACATGTAAATATCTAGGATGCTGCCCGTTGTGTTCTTTGAATATATAGTGATATTAATTACCAATTAGTAGACTGCTGTATGTGCTCTACATATCTTAACCCATTTCATCCTCTTGAGAACATTACTATTACCCCTATTTTAGGAATAAGGAAACTATGTCCCAGCATGGTTACATCACTGTCCCAAGATTGGATAGTTATTAAGTGACTGAGCCAGGCTATCTTGCTCCAAATTCCGTATGCTTAAATGCTTTACTATACAGCCTTTCTTCAGGAAGGTATTCTAAGAATCCTGTTATTAAGATTCACGTCCAAAGTCTAAATAAGGGGACCCAGAAATCTGAGTGCTCTGAGAAGGTCTCCAAACCCCACCTCTTCCCACTTACTCACCACTTGTGTGCATTAAGACCCCTACTTCCCAGTAGCAGGACCCTCTTTTCTCTCTAATGATGCAGTTTTCACTTGTGCAATCCACAGGAGAAGAGGGAGGTGTGAACCTTGCATCTCATTCCTGCTTACAGACCTCGCTGTCTCTCTTCTCCCTGAAATTATCACCAGTTCTGAGTCTCATGTTTTCACACTGTGGTAATCTTCCACCTCTTCTTGTATCAATAATTTACCAAATCCTATGTCATCTCCTTTTCCATGAATATTCAAGCATCTGTCTATAGCTATTTAGTGGGAAGGCATATATATTCATGACACATTTAGAGATATTAAAATAATCACACATTGATAATGTAAATGTAAAAAAAAAAACCTAAGCCAAACATGAAACTACCATATAACCTAGCATTTGTACTCTTGGGCAGTTATCTCAGAGAAATGGAAACTTTCACACAAAAACATGTACATGAATGTTCGTAGCAGCTCCATCTTAATAGCCAAGAAGCTTAAAACAGCCAGATGTCCTCCAATGGGTGAATGGTTAGATAAACTGGAGTATATCCATGCCATGGAATACTACACAGCAAAGAATAGGAATGGACTTCTGATATACACAACTACATGAGTGAATCTCCAGGGAATTAATTGTACTGCATGAAAAAAGCCAATCCTAAAAGGTTACGTACTGTATGATTTCACTTACATAACATTTCTTGAAATCACAGTATTATAGGAATGGGGAACAGACTGGTGGTTGCCAGGAATGAGGGAGGGGGAAGGAGAGTTATAGAGGGAGGTGGGAATGGTTAGGAAAGGACAACACAGGGAAATCTTGTAGTGTTTGACCTGGTCTGTACCTTGACTGTGGGGGTGGATACATGATACACAAACCCACAAAAATACTAAAATAGTCTAGAACTAAATACATAGAGAGGCACACACAAAAGTGAGTCCAATTAAAATGGGAACCTGAATAAGATTGGAGAATTGTATCATCGTCAGTGTCCTGGCCGTGATATTGTGCTATAATTTTATAAGATGTTACCGTTGAGGGACACTGTATCAATGGCACACAGGATCTCTCTGTATTATTTCTTACAACTTCATGTAAATCTATAATTGTTTCAAAGCAAAAAAATTCAAGTAGAAACATAAATAATCTGTTGGAAACCACCCTGAGATTTTTGACAGTCCTCCCCGAACAATCTGTCAGCAAAGGGCATTAGCATCCCTTGATGATCCTTGCCTGAGCAGTTACTGTGTTGTTGGTGGTTAAAATGGTGGTTTTCTGATTCCATCATTCCTTGTGCATTTATTAAATAGCCTTAACTTGGGGGAGGGAACAAGCCTTCTCTCCACCCGTTTCCCTTGGTCTTCTCTGTCGTGTTCCGCCTAACTTTGAAGTGAACAGTGAGGTGGAGCTGACTGGTCTTTGCCCACTGATGACATACGATACCATTTTGCCCTTTCCAGCCTTCTCTTAGACAGTGTGGAACTTGGCCCTTCTATTAAGACCGCTTGAAATGTTTTGATCCATGCCCTGAAACTTACCTGGTTGGTTTTTTTTTTTAACCAAGTGCATGTAGTCTCCTCTTGCTCATTTGCCTTCTCTCCTGGACCTTCTTTCTGAGCACCTTTAGAAAGGGTTCTCTCTCCTTCCTGCTTAAGAGAGACCTCCTCCTTTTCATCATGTCTTTTTCCTTCATGAGGTGACATTTGCCGTTTTCTTCCTTTGGGCAATTATATGGAAAGAAATCAGATTATAGGAAAGAGGAGAACCTTGGGACAATTTTTAAAACTATGAATGGTTGCCACGTGGACATGTAAGTTTTCCCGTCAGACACTGTCTTGGGAAGTTGGGGGAGAGAGCCATGAAAGACTGGCTCCTTTACCCAAAGGAGTCTGGCTTTATCACAAGGAAGCTCTTCCAAATTTGCAAAGACTCTTTTAGAGTGGAGGGCACTGAGAGTCATTTAAATGCCAATTCTGGTTCCATCCCTCCTTCTACCCTGTCCTACCCTCAGACCTAGGCAACATGAGAGGACTAGTGAGGACATTTATTTTAATGATGTAAATTAAAGTTTGCATTAAAAAAATGTTATTATAGTGTGTTAAAATAGTTATCCCATTACATGTGTTTTGCTTGACATGCGTTTGTTTTGTAAATCAGGGAATTTTATATAATGATCTGAACTTCCTACCTCCTCTAAAAAATTAGAAAACCATTAAAACCATGTGGCTTTAATTCCCACATGGCAACAATTGTTAGGAGCCAATTAGCACCTCCTCCCTTAAATGGGGCAGGGGTTGTCCTATTCTTCATGTATTCCAATCTAGGAAATTGTTAATGAGGTACCGAAGGATGTCTTAGAAAGAAGACAGTCTATATTTCCATTATCCTTGGGGAAAATTTTACTAATATGTGCATAGATTTGCAAAGCAAAATAATTGAGTGAAAATTTGTTTGTAGATTTTCTTTAGTTACCACAGCTAATTGATGATGTTATCATCATTGAAAATTAACATTTAACTGTTTCTTCAGCTTAAAGGTGGAGCCCAAGACTAAAGGATTAAAACAGCAGCAACAGCAGCATAAGAAACTTCTGGCAGCAATGCTCTCTCAAGATTCTTTTGAGTCTGTCCACAGCCCCACCCCATCGGTAACAGAAGACGATATTGATAATGAAGATGATGCAATGGAATTGCTGGGTAATTTTAAAAATTAATAATTTCTCTTTTTCTTCTCTGGCATTGTAAAAGTGCGTAGTGGTTAAGAGATTTTTAAGGTTTTGAGTAGTTTTGTCTTACGGGAAAGAAACCATTTAGCACACACTTGCATTAGACTTTCATGGAGTTGCATGCAAGAGTTAAGCTGAAATCACCTGAGCATGTGAAGTATTTGTTAGACTGTATTTTGTGCTTTGTATATGCAGCACTTACCTTCTGACTACTTAATCAAGATTCATTCTCTGTGCACTTGTGATACTAATTCAAGTTTGTCTGCTTTATCCTCCTATTGTGATTGCCTTGATCACATCTTTTGTCTATAAAATGTATCCAGAGTACATATTTCAGCCCGCATTCCAAGATGTCTCCCTATTGTTTCAAGGATGTTTTAGAAAAAAGCAAGTTAAATTTAAAAGGGCAGATAGTAAATTAATGTTTTATGTCTTTCATAAATGACAGGAAAGTTGGCAGAGATTGCAGTGTTTTTATAGGCTCATACTTTCATGAAAGTTTTATACACAGGAAATCTTTTATATCTTTTAATGAAGTAAATGTATATTTTTGTTTCATCAGAAATCTCTGCATAATAGTTTTTTTAAATTGAACTTCCTTTTGTAAAACCATTTTTTCAAAAGAAGGAAATTAAATTTTATTTCAGAGCGAATTATCCACATATAAAACATTGAGTTTTTAATTCAGTGATATTAGCTATTCTATTCTAAATAATTAGAACAATTTTCAAATACTTTGTAGCAATATACTAGAAAGTGAGTAAATAATAAAATCATTTGAATGCTTCAGATAAATTTAACATATAGAAAAAGGAGCTCCAGAAGTATACAGATTTTTTTTTAATTATTTTTTTTCTAAACTAGCTTCCTTGGTTTTAAGTGTTTATGGTGCTAAAATACTATCATTATAATAAATGATATAGGTCTCCATGCATAGGCCTACAAGGTGTTATTAATTAATGGTGGCAGGTTCACTGATAATTTCTGATGTTATAATAACTACATTCATTCCAGCATTGAGGAGGCTATGTCATGGCATTTTCACTTCATGCTGTCCATCTTTATTTTAAGAACTGTTAAATCTGGGTGTTTTTTAAGGAATCTCATCTCCCTGCCTCCAAATCAGTCATGTGGCAGATGTGTCAGATATGGTGGTGGTGCCTTCATTCAACTTCCATTCAGCGAACGTTTACTGAATGCTAGGCCCTAGACTTGGTCCTGGGGACGTAAAAATAAAATAATCATGGTTTCTGTTCTCAGGGACTTTGCATTCTGGTGTTCAAGATGAAGATGTAAATATCACTGTAATATTTTTTGCTACAGTTGCTGATGTGCTTAAGTGCACAGTTGTACACAGGAGTAACATCTAATGCAAACGTAGGGGCCGGCTATCAGGGGAGGTTTCCTAGAGAGTCTCATTCCTCCGGTAAGTCCCAGAGGACAAGGAGATGTAGCTCAGCAGGCAGTGTGGTCATTACCCCTGCAGGTTTGCTGTTGTAAGGATGGACTCTTGCAGTTGTGCTCCATGACTGTGCCTGTACATTGTTCCTCTGCTTCAGTCAGTAACAGTGAAGGGGGCAAGTCTGGAACCGCTAATGGATGTTGCCTATGTAGCATCAGTGTTGGTGTGTTGGTACGTTGACATTGGGTTTGCAGGTATCCTTCTGTCCCCCTCATTTCCTTTATACAACAGCTCGTGGTCAGTTGATACCCACATGAAGGCGGTTATGCTCTATGTTGCAAAGAGAATCTTTTGAAGAAATCCAAGCATTCTCCAAATCACTTTGGGATTCCTGATAGCCTCAGGAATGTCTAGTCAGAGTGGAGGAACTCATATAATCTCAGTAATATCAAGAGATTCTTTAAGGAGACTCAGGTGTCCACTCAGTGCTGGTATCCCTAGATCTCAGCTCCTCTGTTCTGAGGTTTCTAGTCTCCCGAGATGAAGACCAAAGGATTGGGTTTTGGAGATTACCTAATGTGAGCAATTAACAGCTAGTCCTCACTAATTTTGTTTCATTTGACATTTTAGCCTCTGGTCTGAGCAAATTTAAGAATGAGAGATAGCTGGAGGTTTGGACTTTCGCCATGTCGGTCCACATGTCAGCACAGGCAGCTGGTGGTGTACTAATGCTGGTCTATAGGTTATGAGATTTCCCTGCAATAATATGGAATGTTCCAAGTCCACTGGGCTGTCCCCTAAAATAATGCCATATTTAACCCTCTTGCCTAGTTGTCTCAGTGAACAAAGGTCATATAACAGAAAATTCTATCCACAAATTGTTTTGCCCATAAAGTTCATCAATTAAAGTAAAATGTTATTTAGATATGAAATATATTTGTCTTTAAGGCCCTAATACTCCTACCCATGAATATCATTCTATTATTTTAGAAATATATGTTTAAAATATAGACTCAGAGTTTTCTTCAGAAGTAGAGTATATAAGTTCATGACTTATAATGTTATGTATGCCTTTAACTAAGGTAATGAATGGCTCATGTCTTACATGAAATCAGACAGATGTACATGAATATTTTCAGTTAATGCAGGAGCTAAGAATTTTTCAGTCATGATAATAGTAATGGATAAATATGTGAAGTATGGGTATGAAATAAAATGGTTGTTAAGTTATTCAGTTTTAAAACCTTCATCTTCAATAGGCATGTATATCTCTATTAATATTCCATTGGATATCAAGTCCTACACTAATAATTGATGCAATACTCCTAAATTAATATAGAAACTATATAATATCTATCTTCCCAGTCCTTTTAATATTAGATTTACATCAT
This sequence comes from Phocoena phocoena, assembly GCF_963924675.1. Taxonomy (NCBI): domain Eukaryota; kingdom Metazoa; phylum Chordata; class Mammalia; order Artiodactyla; family Phocoenidae; genus Phocoena; species Phocoena phocoena. The sequence goes on from NC_089235.1 coordinate 14,150,814, forward strand.
TTTGTTTATTATTAAAGAATTTTAAGATAATAGTTTTGAAACTCTGATTCCAGAGAAACGTAAGTGATTGTACATATGTGAGGAAAATACAAATGCTAAGTTCTTGAAAACATATTTGAAATAAAATTTTAGTGCATGAAATAATTGTAAAATGCAAGAGACATCTGGTATATAAAATATCCTTTTGAATCCACAACATTGTTTAGAATGAATTTGCAATAGCTTATATGTTTTAAGGGTTTAACTTGTCATTGTTACCTATACCAGGTATAACTGGCTGAAAGTTTTATTTATTATGCATGGGAAGCAGTCTATATGCTTTGTGCACTGTTAAATAAGTAAAAAGTATAATTATTAGTTAACGTTAATATACCAAAGGATTATTCCTAAATAAAACGGGTTGATTTGAAGGGGAAAAAAACTTTTAGTTTAGTAGTAAAACTATTGACCCTTGTTTTGTTTGTTAAGGAATCTAGCATTGTTAATACATACTGATTAACATTTAATTTTTCGCAGTTGTTTAACTGTATATTTGTGAATTTCTTTTCTAAGCATACTGGGCATGTGAAAATACTATAATACAACATCTGTGACTTTTAAGTAGATTAAATATTTTCTGTAATTGCTTTAAATACTACTTATAAATTCATAGTACAAAAGTAGCTTAATATGGAATTAATATATACCAGAGAATAAAATTTCCAAATTTGTGGAATTTTAAGATATAACAGTTTTAAGCACCTCTGAAATTGGTGCTTTAATTACAGAAGTTGAATAAGATATCTGCCAATTCATCTCAAACTAAGTAGGTCTCAACTTCAAACATAAGATATTCTCAAATATTTTGGTAATTATGCTGGAAATTGATCACAATGAATAAAACTATGAAGAATCTGCATATTATTTTTAAAAGTTATTAAAGTCAATAATCTTTCAAAAGCAGAAAAACAAGTTACAATGGAGCAGTAAGAGATTAAAAAAAACCTCTATATATTTTACTCCATTAACTTTCACAGAAGATTTGAGGAACTTCATTAGTTTAAGAGATATTTCAGCTTGTAAATGTGAGTCCATTTTTGTTATATTACATGGACTTTTCATTTTATTTTTGATGAAATGCTGATTGCAATTATGTGTTTGATTTTTCTCTATATAATTTACACTCATTTAAAAATGTCATCAGAATTATTTAAAAACTACTTTTCTTACACATTTTAGTATATTACTTTAAAAAGTTGTTTTTAGATTTTCTCAGAATTGATGATGAGACAAATATCTAAAAATCACATTCCAGAGATGCTAAAAAGAAAAATAGCATTAGTCATGCTTTATACTACCTGGTCTTAGCTTTTTTCTAATCATATAAAAATTAAAACTGTGTTGTCAAAAACAAACAAGGTGATTGCAGATATATTTTATTTATTTTAAATTTAATAATCAAGAACAAGTATAAGCATACTGGTATTCTTTGAAGAATACAGTAATTGAGTTTCTAAAACCCCAGTATCTTGCCAAATTATGTAAAATATAAACTTAATTTTCTAGAGGGACTCATTACATTAAGGTGATCCTTTGGCAAATTCTTTTTTTTTTTTTTTTAAGTTGCATGCTTCTTAAAGCAGAAATCACTCATGTTTGCAAAATAAGAACATGCATTTCACCTAGTGAGAAATGGATTCTGTCACTCGATGTTAAAAAAAAAAAAGAAAGGGAGAGGGCCTTTAACTGTTTAAAAGAAAAAAATCTACCTACCTATCTCTACACCTGTATTTTAGTGATCTAAAGTATGTGAAATGGTCTAAAGCACAGGGGAACATTCATACAAACTTTATTTCTTTTGAGTATTGATTATTGGGAGCATCAGGATGACAGATAACTTGTCACTTTAGAATATTCTTTGTAAAATGATTCTTTTAAAATGTCTGAGGACTTTCAAAAATTAAATTTATGGATCCTTTAATATTATCTGTAAGATTGCTTTAAATACTGCTTAGAAATTCATTCAGCATATACCAATGTAATTTAATATGGAATTAGTACATACTTGAGATTAAAATATCCAAATTTGTGGGTGTTAAGAGGTAACAATTTTGAGTACCAATGAAGTTAGTACTCTAAATCTAGAACATACTGAATAAAATATCTTCCAAATCACCTCAGTGTAAGTAGCTCTCATGTTTAAATATTAGATATTCTCAAAAATTAGTTATTAAACTGACAATTGATGACCACAGTTAACCAAAATAGAAAATCTGCACATATATATTTAAATGTTCACTAAATTAATTAGCATAATTGAAAAACTAGGATATATGTACACAGATGTGCGAAAATATTTTTCACACGCTAAATAATAAATATTTCCTCCTGTTAAGCCATGTGATATATTGTTAAAGAAGTTCTGTGAAATACTTCTGCTATAGAGTTTGTCCTGTATTTCTGAATTCTGACTTTCTTGCTTTAGTGCCATCATTGCCTGCACAAATGCCAAGTGAGCTTGGGTTGAAGTGTAGCCTGAGTGGAGTTGAATAGCACAGTGCTTGTCTCTCTGAATTACAGTAAAAACATTTGAGAAAATCCACTGAAACACATTTTCATTCAGCAAGTATCATGCACCTGCCATGTGGATAGTACTAGTACATGTTAATATATAGCACTAAGAATATTGTGCCCTTTGTTTTTCTAAATATCTTGACCTCTTTAGGCTCTGAGAGAACAATGAATCTAGTGAGTGTTGGCATCTGTGTAGAACCAAACATTTTGTAGGTCTTTAGTTCAGCTCTCAATTAGTCTATTAATTCATTCATAGATTTATTAATTTCTCCACTTACAAAGTGACTCTGCATATTCCTGGGAGTTCAAATTTGCACAAATACAGACATGTTTCACGAACTGTTAACTATTCAGGGATGATTCTCAGCATTTGGTTTGCTTAAGAATCATTTGAGAAGCTTATTTAAATGCCAATTCCAGTGGCCTTTACCCCCAATTTTTGTTTCATTAGATTTGGATACAGCCCATGGATCAACATTTTTCACACAACTGCCCTTCCTCCTGTCCTCCAAGAGATTCTGTTGCAGGTGATGTGTAGAACGAACATACAGTGAGGAATTCTAATCTTAGTCTGGGTATGGTCAGTGCACTTTATGTTTGATGTGATATATCCTGAAGCAAGAGGAATAAAATATTAGAAAGTCTAATTTTTACAACAGAGAGAGCATGGAATAGAGGTTTCTGAGTTAACCAGGCTCTATTGAATTGTCTCCTGGAAATAAGGAAAAGTCTTGCTAAGAAGCTAAGGGTAATGCAATTTGTATTACCTTATTGTCTCTGTCTTCCTTCCTGATATCATATTTACAGGAGTGCTTGAAAAATGAACTCCTTAGAGTAGGAAAATTACATATTAGGAAATGATTCTAGCATAGACCTGAGGACATGGTTCCGATGAGCTTTCTGTTTTACATTAAATCTTTATTTAGGATTCTTACTTTGCTTTCATTAGATGTGACTCATAGCCTCCTTCATTGCTTTCTGGACGCACTCGTTTCATGTTTGGAATTGTATTTATGCTTCATTCTCTTCACGCTTTATTTGTGTTTCTTCTCAAAAAATATCAGAGCATTTGCAGATGATAACTAGGGTTTGTGTGTAGAGATTGCATTTTAAATAAATATAAACTTGCATGCCACCAAAAATAGATATCATGCTACATGATTTACTTCTATGGTATTTGGTAAGAAATATTGCTTTTTTCCTTTAAAAAAATTTCTACACTGCTATATTTAAAAAAGATAACCAACAAGGACATACTGTATAGCACAGGGAATGCTACTCAATATTCTGTAATAACTTAAATGGGAAAATAACTTGAAAACTAATAGATACATGTATACGTATAAATGAAAATAAAAAGCTGAGCAATGAAAACAAAACAAAAGATGATCTACTTTCCACGCATAAGCAGCTTAGAGGAAAATGGCAGCTCACCAAGGAACAAAAAATAATAGTGAATTGTTGAGAGTTTTTTATATATATAAAGGGATGAATAAACTATTTGAAATAATGAGTAAAAAAATTTTTTTTCCAATGGTAAAAGCGTAAGCATAACTGAATGAAGTCAGCAGTTTGAAAATAAAATCTAAACCCATAAACAAATTATTGACAACTGTCCTTCATCTCATTTGTATACCTGTGTGACAATTCCTTTATTTGAGAGACAGCTGTTCTTAGTATATTCGTGGGTAGGTTGTTTAATACATATTTCTCGCTTTGAAGTAAGTTAGACATTTTTGACATGTAACAATGTAAGTTAATGTGCTTTTTCATACTTAGGCCATAGCTTTTCACTGATTATTTTGCAAAGGTATGAGCCACACTGTGAGATGTTTTGTGTGGTCTGTGGTCAAAGCACTTGGGCTAGAACTCTTAAGACCGGCTCCAGCCCTCATGCTGCCTCTTGTTAGTTTTGTCACCTTAGCTACAAGTAATTCATTGTAAAATGCAGATAAAAATATTCCTATCACATAGGGATGCTGTGGGAATAAAAATGAGGTATTCTCTGAAAGTGCTATAATTTTTTTTTTTTTGCCTTGCCTAACAAGAATATCTGAAAAAAGACACTGGAATTTATATACAAAACTTTCCTTCCAAGTAAATTCATATCTTCTAACTTACATACATGTTGTCTAGTTATAAGCAACGAAAAAATAAAAGCTTTCTTTAGCATTGAGAAATTGCCTATTAACAGTAAAAATAGAAGTTTCCCACAAGACAGTAAAATCAAAAGCTTGAAGACAAAGAATGTAAAACTACAAATGTATTTGCAAGCCAAAGTATTTGCTGTATCACTACAAAATACTACATTTATTTTTAACATGGATGTTTAAGCAACAGCAAACATTAATGTGATTTGGTTAAAGATATAGAGCGAATTATTCTACTCTCTTCAATTTTCTTCCATATAAATGGTTTTTAGGAAGAAAAGAAAAATGATTTGTGCATACACATGAATGTCCACTAGCAAAAGTTGGGCTGGGAGCAGGAATAGGAGGGGGAGAGACAAGGAGGAGATATATAAGAACTAGAAATCTGTACTTATGTTTACATACTTCTGTGTAAGTAAAGTCATAAATGTATTGAAAACTCTATGAGCTTTAAAAACTCTTTTAATTATATTGATAAGTATGAAAATATTTGAAACAGCACAGTTTTGATGGTTTTACATTAATTCATTGTATAAACGAATCACAACCAAATTGAAAATCACTGTTAAATATTTTTAGGGTTTTGTTGCTTTTGAAATAAACTTGTCCATTTCAAATACTTAATAAAATGGTGATGTTATACTTCAAGATGATTTGTTTAGCTGTGGTAATGATTTTCATATAATTTGACTGAATTTGAATTAATTTTGCACTCCATGTAAGAGCCATTTGAAAGTGGTACAAAATCATGGCTTTATTGTGTTTTTTTTTTTCTTGGTTGAAAATGTGCAAAGAAATGCAATTAATTCAGCAGTTATTTGCATTTTAACATCAAGAACAATAGATATTAAAGAGGCATTAAAACTCTTCTCTGAATTGCTTAAAACTTCTTATATAACTATAGTAATCTGTTTAGATTTTCATATGTTATAATACCACTGATATCTTATTTAATCATCTCTAAATAGAAACCTTAAAATTATTGAAGTTGAACACTGAATATACATTAACAGAAGAGTGCTCACAAAATTTCCCAGTTTTCAATATCTGAAAACAGTAGTTTTTGTGAAATAAAGTTTCATTCAAAAATTTTAAAGTTATTTAATAAACATGTTTTTCAAAATTTGAATTATTTAAACTGGTCCTGTATATGAATTTCTTTTGGAATGGAAATATAATTTTCTTTTTTATTAGTCTCATGTTCAGTAATTTCAGAAAGGAAATATTCTTAAGAATAATGAATGTATTTTTGGAAAATTATTCTAAAGCTTTTAAATAGAAGAGTGCTAAAGTACATAATGGATAAAATATGACAGTGTTCTAATGGAGGTTAATTAGATTTAGTGACTTAGATTTTACTTTTCACTTTTTTAGTTGCTTTCTGCAAGAGACAAATGAGTGCCTTATATTGGTATAGGATGAATTTGCTTGTGTCAGAATATAAACTTAAAATTCCGTATAAAGTTTTAATTTCTTTAAAACTCAGTTTTTCAAGAATAGTCAGAAGGGGGTTCATTAGGCCAGCTATTTTTCATCTCTCAAGTGCTGTCATATTTACTTACTAATTACTGACATTTGTTTTGGGACTCTGTATTTCAAGAATTTAATGTAGAGTGTTGCTAATATCATAAAACAAAATTGAAATTAACCTTCTGAAACTGATTTTTGGAAGGTAATTTAACATAGTGTTAGGAATAACAGCGGCATGCATGAGCTTTGTGTTCAGGCAGCCCTATTTGCAGGTTTCCCCATTGCCCCTTACTAATTCTATGATTTGAGAACTGTAACGGCCTTCTCCCAGATGTCAGATTCGTCATCAGAAAAATGGGAATTATAACAATACTTATATCACACGGTTTTGTGAAGATTCAGTAAAATAATTTCTGTAAAGTGCTCAGTGTAGCTGTTAAAGGATTAGACCTAGAAAAAAAGGTTTGTTATTGTAATTCATATCATTTTTATATCAATTTCTTTCCTGTCTTCAACTAGCACAAGAGGTTTAGTATATGTGAAAAAGAAAGTGAGACCATAGGATTTTGGCCTTAGAGGTTTATTGTCTTTTGTCATAATGTTTTATCTAAATATGCTCCACATGTTTAGATATCATTTCAACAAGTACTCTCTACTTGATATTTAAGTCCTACGCATTATTTTATCTTCTCACAATTTAGAGAATTCACATCCAATAATAAAAGCAAAAATATCAAGAGAGAAATGGGTGGGGGGGGGGTTCTTTCTTATTTTTCCCCAGGCTAAAATCTGATGTTCTTATCTTCTTTTTTATGGACTTCGCACATTTACGGTGTGAAATCCTCAAATAACATTGTTAATATCTGATACCATCGGATTTCTAACATCTCGGTGGCTGAGTTAAGGACATCTTTTGTAGAAAGCAGTTTAAGATAGGAAACATCTCTGTTCATATACAGTTTAAACACAGAAGGGACAGACAAGCTCCAAGTAGCTCCATTTTGTTAAGGAAAATTATGAATGTGAAAGAAGTTATTCTCCGATATAAAAGCTTTTAACTGTAAGAAAGAAAATCCTAAGAACACACATTTTTAAAAAATCACAGATGCAGCATTCCTTTTACAATAAAGTTCAGATTCTTTGCTCATAAAGCGATTCCTTTTTCCACAAAGCAACAATCATAGTTGTTTCCTTAGAAATCCTATGTTTGTTTAAAAGACACTTTCCAACCATAATGCTGTCATAATATACACATTTATAAATTTATTTTTTAAATTGTATCATTGCTTTCCCTAGTAATCAGGAGTTTAAATAATTCTCAGTTAAAAAAAATAGCAAGAAAAGTGATATGTGCTCATTACTGGCCTTTTAATGGCTTCAAGATCTTAGCATCTCTGTGCTACTGACTGTTTAAATGTGTATACTGTCAACGTGATTACATTGCTTATCTTCCTGACAAGCAAAAAATTTTAGAAATTTGAACAAAGAACGATTCTTTTGGGGAAAACTATTGGCACTTATAAGTCAACATAGGCTAATTTTAGGGACTTGTCATATCAGATCTTCTGGGAGTCAAATTTTCTTTAAAATAATATTTTTTTGATTATTAAAAGACAGATATTCAATTTAAAGAGCATGGCATTACAGAGGTCAAAATAAGTAAACAAAAAGTGCTACCCAGAAATAATTACTTTTAATATTCAGTGATGTACTTTCTAGGTATTTTTATATATAACAAACGTAGGATAGTATTAACATTTATGTGCATTACAATATGCAAGGCACTGCACCTAAATGCTTTGTGTACATTACTTAATTACAAAAATACCATGGGATAGACAATATAATTATTCTTACACCATAGAAAAGGACACAGATCCTTGCGAAACAAAATTTTCTTAGATTACATGGTTGGTACTCAAGAGTTAGATTCCTAAGCTTTAAGAATCAAACACTAAACTGTGGAGTACATACACATTAAAATACCCATTTTTGTTAATATTGTATAGACTTACTTGCCTATATATGCAGTTTCCACACAGGCAACAAAGTTTTAAAATTTAACGTCAAGGGCTTCTGCTTCTGCTCATGATGGAGTAACTGGTGTTTTAGCCTTACTCCTTCATATTAAGTAATTATAAAACTAGACTAAGTATATGCCAGCTGTACAGGCACAGGACAAAAGGTAGCATGGGACTGTGGTTCTTGAGAGGAGGGAAACAAGAGGTGAGCCATGTGTTTCATGCTGGCTTTCTTCATGGTGACACTTTCCCTGGCCAACTTGTATGGAGGTGGAGTTCAAGTGGAGTGAAGAGTGGCGATCTCACTGATCTGAGGAGGAAATGGCTAGGATTTGTGGGACAGTGTGCCAAGAGAAGGCAGCAGAGGGAGAGGACAGAAGTCTACAAGTGTATTTTCTTGGATTCTTAACTGAGGACTGTGCTTGCACAGGGCAAGTCTACTTTAGACCTGAGAGAGTGATTATTGTGAGTCTGGGAACTGAATAGGGAAAGAGAGGTCAGGCAGAGCTGGGACACTTTAGAGTTACAGCCCAGCCAAAGAGAATAAACCTTCCTGAGTTCCTTGAGCATTCAGAAGAGACCTTGGAAAAATCAAACATTAAGAGTTATAACCACACACTGAATTGAGAGCCACTTATAAGAAAGAGGGAAAATTTGAAATAGACCCAACCTAACAAAGCATACTTTGTTAATGCTTATGAAGGTGAGGTAGATCTGCCAATAATTTAATTCCTGATATAAAACTCAGTATCCTTTAGAGAAGACAATATAAGCCAGCCTTCCTACGAAGAATCAACTATAATATCCACCATATTATAAAAAATTACTAGTCATGTAAAATAGCCAGAAAATTGTGACCCCAAATCAAGACAAAAGAGCATTCAACAGAAACAGACCTTATTATACTCAGATACTGGAATTAGCTGACTTTTAGTGGCTTTTAAAAAAAATTATACATATTTTGTGGACTTAAAGGAAAGGAACGCAAGGAATAAACAGATGAGACATCTCGGTTGAAATACTAAAACTAGAAAAAGAACCAAAGGAAAGCCTAGAACTGAAAATACAATATGTGAAGTTTTAAAACTCACCAGATAGAATTAATAGCTGATTTGAACAGTGCAGAAAGAAGGGTCAGTGAACTTGAACACAGGTCAACAGAAATAATCCACACTGAATATCAGAGATTTTTAAAATGAAGAATAAAATGAAAAGGGCTTCAGTGACCAGTGGGACAATAGAAAATGATAAAACATTTAATCAGAATTTTAGAAAGGGGAGAAAGAATGGGAAAGAAAAGAAGATTTTAAGAAATAATGTCCAACTTTTTTTCAGATTTGGTGAAAAATATGAGCCTACACTACAAGTTCATAAAATGTCAGGCTGATAAAATAAAACAATTTCAGGTAAACAAAAGCTGATAGAATATGTTATCAGCAGACCTGCACTATAAGAAGTGTTAGAGTCTCTGAGGCTTAAGGGAAATTGTATCAGATAGAAAATTAGATTTGTAGGAAGGAATGAGAACACCAGAAGTATTTAATACATGAGTAAATATATAAGACTATCTTCCTTTTGTTAATTTTTAGAAAGACAGCTGACTGAAGCAAAAATACAAATAATGTAGTGTAGGGTTTATAACATACAAAGAATTAAGATCATAGGAAAAATAGCACAAAGGATGAGAGTAAATGGAATCACTTTTTTATAAGAAGTGATACAATACTAATTGTAAATAGACTATAATAAGCTAGGGAGGCATGGATTTAATCCCAAAGGCAATCACAAAAAATAAATAGAGAGCTTTAGCTAAAAAGCTAACAGAAAACATAACATCAAATACTAAAATATGTTTGACTAAGGAGGAACAATGGACTCCAAGGCAGTTGGGGCAAATAGAATACAAATAGTTTGATGTTCAACTTAAACCTAAACATATTAATAACTACATTAAGTATAAATGGACTACACTCACCAATTAAAAGGCAGAGATTGTTAGCCTGGATAAATAAGCAAGACTCATATGCTGACTATAAGATTCATAGTTTAAAGATCAGGTAGGTGAAATTAAAAGGATAGAAAAGACATTACATGCCAAAAGTAGGCACAAGAATGTTGCTGTAGCACAATGATGAAAAGTACATTCATCAGGAAGACATAGCAGTTGTAAATGTATATGCACTTAAAAATATTTTCAAACTATGTGAAGTAAAATTAGAAAAATTAGATGGCTAGTCACAGTAGGATATTTAATACATTTCTCTCAATAATTGATAGAAAATGTAGACAAAAATCCATAGGGATATGGAAGACTTGAACAATACTATCAATATTTATTGTAGGTTGAAATTTACAGTATACCCAACAATGCAGAAAACACATTATTTTCAAGTGCAGATGGAATATTCATCAAAATAGACTGTATGGGGACTTCCCTGGTGGTGCAGTGAATCCGCCTGCCAATGCAGGAGAACACAGGTTCGAGCCCTGGTGCGGGAAGATCTCACATGCCGCAGAGCACCTAAGCCCATGCGCCACAACTGAGCCTGTGCTCTAGAGCCCGTGAGCCACAACTACTGAGCCCACATGTCTAGAGCCCATGCTCTGCAACAAGAGAGGCCACCGCAATGAGAAAAGCCTGCACACCACAATGAAGAGTAGCCCCCACTCACCACAACTAGAGAAAGTCCGCACACAGCAACCAAGACCCAACGCAGCCAAAAATAAAAAAATAAATTTAAAATTTAAAAATAAAAGAAGACTGTATGCTGAGCCAAATTTCTGTACTCTGATCACAACAGGATTAAATTAGATATCAACATAAGACAAGTAGGAAGATTCCAAAATATGGAAATTAATTCTTCATAACACATAGATGAAAGAAAAATCAAAAGGGAACTTAGAAAATAATTCAAACTAAGAGAATGAAAATACAGCATACAAAATTTGGGGGGATGTAGCTGAAGCACTGCTCAAAGGAAACTCAGAACCTTAAACAAAAGAATTTTAAATTATTGATATAAATTTCTCCTTCAAAAATCCAGAAAATAAATACAAATTGAATCCAGGTAAGTTGAAAGAAGGAAATAATACAGATAAGGATAGGAATCGATGAAATAGAAAGAGGCTAACAGAATATTAGCAATGTTGAAACTAATAACTTCCTAGTAATACTGACAAAAAGGTAGAGAAACACAAATTACCAATATTACAAAGGAGAGACACAGCCAAATTTCACTACTAGATTTTATATAGACACAAAAGATAACAAAAGAATATTGCAAGTAACTTTATGCCAACATAATCGACAACTTAGATACAATGGGAAAAAATCCCAGCAAAACACATCATACCAGAGATAAAACAAGAAGAAGTAGTGCATCTGAATAGTTCTACATATGTTAAAGAAATTGAATTTGCAAGCAAAATCCTTCCCCAAAAGAAAACTTCAGGTTCAAGTTTTCAGTGGTGAACTCTATCAACAATTTAGGGAAGAAATAATGCCAAATGTAACAAACTCTTTCACAAAATAGAGAAGAGGGAAAATTTCTCAGATTGTTTTGAGACCAGCATAGTTCTGATATCAAAACCTGACAAAGACTTTAAAAGAAAAAAATTACAGATGCATCTCCCTTATGAACATAGATACATGTGTTCTTAACAAAATATTATTAAATTAGATCTGTATGATCCAGTACAATTGAATTAACTCCTAATGGGCTTTAAAAAAAAGACATTGATGAACTGATTCTAAAATTTATATGGAAATCATGACCTTGAGTGGCCAAAATCATCTGGGAAAAGAACAGTATCTGTGGAATTACAGTATCTGATTTCAAGATTTACCATAAGGCTATAGTAAGACAGTGTGGTATTGACATGACTAGACAAACAGATCAATGGAATGGATTGAAGTCCAGAAATATATCTGGTCAGTTAGTTTTCAACAAAAGCTTCAAGGCAATTTGATATAGGAAGGAAAATATTTTCAAGTATTAGTGGTGGAACAATTGGATATATATACAGAAAAAGAATGAACTTTGACCTTCTACTTCATACCATGACAGAAATTATTTTGAAATGAATTACAAGCACAAACATAAGAGCATAGATTCTGAAACTTCTAGAAGGAAATGTAGAATATATTCACAACCTTGGGGCAGGCAAAGATTTTTCTAGAGATAAAAAAAAATCACTAAGGGTAAAAGAAAAATTTGATAATCTAGACCTCATTAAAATTACAAATTTCTTCATAGAAAATGAAAGTAAGAGGAAAATAAACAAAATGTAAAGGCATGCCACTGACCGGGAGAAAATATATGCAGTATATCTGACAAAGGACTCTTACCTACAATGTATACAGAGCCCCTGCGAATCAGTTTTGCAACAGCACGAATAACCTAATAAAGATAGGCAAAAGATTTCAATATACAGTTCACAAAAGGAGGTAAACAAATGGTAAATAAGCACATGAAAAGCTTTTAACATTGTTAGCCATCAAAGAAATGTAAATTAAAACAACATTGAAATATCTCTTCCCACCAACTAGAATGACTAAAATGAAAGACTTTAAACACGAAATGTTTTCAAGAATGTGGAGTAGCTGGAATTCTCAAACAGTTGCTCTTGGGAATAAAATTTTATAATCACTCTGGAGAAAAGGTCTGGCAGTTTCTTATAAAGTTTAATATGTACCTATCCTGTGGTCTAGCAGTTCCTAGATGTTTTCCCAAGGGAAATAAAACATGTATTCACAAATATTTGTACATGAAAGCAGTTTTATTCAAAGTAACCCACACAGAAAACAATCAAAATTACATTCACTGCAAATTGTGTATTCACACAATGGAATACTACTCAATAAAAATGAACTAAGTACTGGTACATGTAACAATATGATGAATCTCACTGCTATGGACTGAATCGTTTCCCCCTCTCCCACCAAAGTCATATGTTGATACTATAACTCCTAATGTGATAGATTGTATTTGGAGATAGGGCTTTTATGAGGTACTTAAGGCTACATGACATAAGGGTGGGTTCCTAATCCAGTAGGACTGGTGGCCTTGTATGAAGAGGAAGAGCTCTCTCTCCCCCCCTCTCCCTCTCCCCACGTGCATGAACTGAAGAAAGGCCGTGTGAGGACACAGTGAGAAGGTGGCCATCTGCAACCCAAGGAGAGAGCTCTCACCTGTCAGAACTGCTGGCATCTTGATCTTGGACTTTCCAGCCTCCATGACTGTGAAAGAGTAAATTTCTGTTGTTTAAGTTACACAGGCTAACATACTTTGTTATGGCAGCCTAAGCTGAATAAGAAACTCATAAACATCGTATTGAACAAAAGAAACGAGACAGAAATGATTACATACCATACTAATTTAATCACAAGAAATTGAACAACAGGCAAAACTAATTTATGGTGATAGAAATCAGAATGTAGCAGGGGCAGTGAGGGATTGGCATGAGGAAACTTCCTAGGGTGATAGAAATATTTTATATCTTCACTGGGGTGTTCATTATATAGGTGTATACATTTATCAAAACTCATTACATTTCTCAAAACTCATTTGCATTTCACTAAATTTGAATTAAAAAATAAAACAACAATTTTAATATATAAAAATCATGGCTACATAATGTTGCATCATAGAATACTCAAGGAGTCAAAATTAAACTTGACATTTGTTATTGTTTCTGAAATGAAATGATTAAATTTATGTAAAAGACACATGAGGTATGAAAAGTAATTCAAGACACTCATATGGGCACTTGCTATGGAAATATCTCATAACCATGACCTCTGATAAGTTTTCAAAAAGTCTGTGCTTATTGTAAGCGTGATGTTTGAATAATCCTGAGCAGAAACAGACATTGTCATTTTAATTTCATAGTAGCACACTGAAAAGCAGAATTTGATTTTTGTTGATGAATTTCCCAGTTTTGAATATATGTACTCTTCTAATATGGTCACACTATCTTTTATTTGATATTCTAAAAGTTCCTTTCTCATCAATTTGCCTGTGATATAAAGAGCTAAATATGTGGAAATTTGACCTGAGAATGTCCTTACTATTAACTGCAAATGTGTAGTATTAAAACGGGAATCTGCTCATATTCTTTTTTTAAACATCTTTACTAATATATACACATGACATGAAACTCACCCATTTAAAGTTACGGTTCAGTGGGCTCTTACTATATTCACAGGGTTGTGCAATCATCCCAGAATCTAATTCAGAGCAGTCTCATCACTCCAAAGAAACCCAATTAGCAGTCACTTCTTGTCCCTAGCACCACCCACTCCCACACCTCTAGGCAATCAGTAATTCTTTTCAGGCTTACAATTTTGCCTGTTTTGAGCATTCTACGTAAATTAAATCATACATGTAATATATGTGGTCTTTGGTGAAGGGCTTCTTTTGCTTAGCATAATGTTTACAAGGTTTATCAATGTTATAGCATGTATTCGTTCTTTATTCCTTTTCTAAAAAATATAGACTTTAGGTTTTACAGCATTTTTAGGTTCACAGGAAAATTGAGCTGAAGGTACAGTTATTTCCCACATACCATCCTGTCCCACATTGGTACAACCTTTCCTAGTATCACTGCCGCACACCAGAGTGAAATGGAGTAATAAATGAACATACATTGACACGTTATTATCACCCAAAGTTCATACTTTAACCATTGTTCATTTTCGGTGTTGTTCATTCTTTTGGAAATGAAAAATGTTTAATGACTTGTATCCATCATTATAGTTTCATACAGAGTAGTTTCACTGCCCATAAATCCTCTGTGCTGTATCCATTCATGCCTCTAACAACCCCTAACTGTCATTGACCCTTTTTAACTGTCTCCATAGTTCTTTCTTCTCCAGAGTATTGAAAAGTTGGGATCATACTGTATGTAGGCTTTTGAGACTGGCTTCTTTCACTTAGTAATATGCGTTTAAGTTTCCTTGAGGTCTTCTTATGGTTTGATAGCTCATTTTTGTTTAACACCAAATAATATTTCGTTGTCTCCATGTACCACAGTTTCTTTTCCATTCTTCTACTTAAGTATTACATCTTGGTTGCTTCCAAGTTTTGGCAGTCATGAATAATGCTGCTAAAAACATCTGTGTGCAGGTGTTTCTGTGGACTTAAGTTTTCATTTCATTTGGATAAATACCATGGAACATGATTGCTGGGTTGTTTAGTAAGGATATATTTAGTTTTGTAAGAAACTGACAAACTCTTTTCCAAAGTGGCTGTACTATTTTGCATTCCCACCACCAAGGGATGAGAGTTTCTGTTACTCCACATCCTTACCAGCATTTGGTGTTGCAAGGTTTTAGGATTTTAGCAGTCCTAATAGGTGTGCAGTGGTATCTCATTTTATTTGCAATTTCCTAATATGATGTTGATGTTGAGCACCCTTTTATATACTTATTTACCATCGATATATCTTCTTTGGTGAGGTGCCTGCTCATATCTTTGGCCCATTTTTTAATTGGCTTGTTTGTTTTCTTATTGTTAAATATTAAGAGCTGTTTTTTTTTTCTTTTGACCACTTCACCCTGTTTGTATATGTTCTCTGTATTTTGGAAAATAGTTCTTTATCGGGTGTATCATTTGCAAATATTTTCTCCCAGTCTGTGGTTGTCTTCTCATTCTCTTGACATTGTTTTTCACAGAGCAAGTGTTTAATTTTAGTGAAGTCCAGCTTGTCAGTTATTTCTTCATGGATTGTGACTTTGTGTCATATCCAAAAAGACATTCCCTTACCCAAGAACATCTAGGTTTTCTTCTTATCTTCTAGGAGCTTTATACTTTTTCAATTTATACTTAAGTCTTTGATCCATTCTGAGTTAATTTTTGTGGAAGGTGTAAGGTGTGTGTCTAGATTCATTTCTTCTGCATGTGGATGTCTAGTTGTTCCAGTACCGAACTACCTTTTCTTCATTGTATTGCCTTTGATCACTTGTCAAATCAGTTAACTATATTTATGTGGGTCTATTTCTAGGCTTTCTATTCTGTTCATTGATCTGTTTGTCTGTTTCACCAATGACACCATCTTGATTACTTTAGATTTATGGGAAGACTTGAAGTCAGGTATGTCAGTCCTCCACCTTGGCTCTTCTGCTTCAGTACTGTGTGAGCTACCCTGGGTTTTTTGCCTCTCCATATAAACTTTAAAATCAGTTTGTTGATATCCACAAAATAGCTTGCTGGGATTTTTATTGGAACTGTGCTCAATCCATAGATCAAGATGGGAGGAACTACATCTTGATAATATTGAGTCTTTCTATCCGTGAACATAGAATATCTCTCCATTTATTTAGTTCTTTTTTATTTCATCAGAGTTTTATAGTTTTTGTCTTGTAGATCTTGTACATATTTTGTTAGATTTATACCTAAGTATTTCATTTTGGGAGGTGCTAATATAAATGGTACTATGTTTTAAATTTCAAATTTCACTTGTTCATTGTTGGTATTTAGGAAAGCAATTGACATTTGTATACTAACCTCTATCCTGCAACCTTGCAACAATTGCTTATTAGTTCCAGGAGTTTTTTTCAGTTGTTTTGAATATTGTACATGGACAATCATGTCATCTGCAAACACAAACAATTTATTTCTTCTTTCTTAATCTATATACCTTTTACCTCTTTTTCTTGTCTTATTACAACAAAGTAATAGTTGAAATGCAGTGTTGAAAAGGACTGATGATAGAAAACATCCTTGCCTTGTACTTGATCTTAGTGGAAAAGCTTTGAGTTTCTCACTTTTAAATATGATTTTAGCTGTAGGTTTTTGTAGGTATTTTTTCTCAGTTTGAGTATGTTCCCCCCATTCTTAGTTTATCATGAGAGTTTTTATCATGAATGGGTGTTAGATTTTGTCATATGCTTTTCTGAATCCATTGATATGATCATGTGATTTTTCTCTTTTAGTCTGTTGGTGTGATGAATAATTACATTAATTGATTTTTTTGTGTGTGTGTGGTACGCGGGCCTCTCACTGTTGTGGCCTCTCCTGTTGCGGAGCACAGGCTCCGGCCTTCAGGCTCAGCGGCCATGGCTCACGGGCCCAGCCGCTCCGCGGCATGTGGGATCTTCCTGGACCGGGGCACGAACCCGTGTCCCCTGCATCGGCAGGCAGACTCTCAACCACTGCGCCACCAGGGAAGCCCACATTAATTGATTTTTAAATGTTGAACCAACCTTGCATGCCTGGGATAAATCTCCCCTGGTTATGGTTTATAACTTTTTATACAGTGTTGGATTCAATATACTAATATTTTGTTGAGGATTTTTGCATCTGTGGTCATGAGAGCTGTTGGTCTGTAGTTTTCTTTTCTTGTATTGTCTTTGTCTTTTTATTAGGGTAATACTGGCCTTTAAAAATGAATTAGGAAATATTCCTTCTGCTTCTGTCTTCTGGAAGAGATTGTAGAGAATTGGTATAATTTCTGCCTTAAATGTTTGGTAGAATTCACAGGTGGACTCAGGTGGGCCTGGTGCTTGTTTTTAGAAGATTATTAATTATTGATTCAATTTCTTTAATAGATACAGGCTTATTCGGATTGTCTATTTCTTATTTTTTCTTATGTGAGTTTTGGAAATATGCATATTTCAAGGAATTGGTGTCCCCTCTTTCATTTCTGATCTTAGCAATTTGTGTCTTCTCTGTTTTTTATTTAGATTGGTTAGAGGCTTATCAGTTTTATTCAGCTTTTCAAATCTCCAGCTTTTCTTTTTATTTTCTTTATTAATTTCCTGAATCAACTTCATTGATTTCTGCTCTGATTATTATTTCTTTTCTTCTTCTTACTTTGAATTTAATTTGCTCTTCTTTTTCTAGTTTCTTAAGGTGGAAGCTTAGATTATTGATTTTAGATCTTTCTTCTTTTCTAAAGTACATAGTCAGTGCTATACATTTTCCTCTAAGTACTGTTTTACTGTATCCACAGATTTTGGTAAGATTTGGTTTGCTTTCATTTTCATTTAGTTCAACATATTTTTTTTAATTTTCTTGAGATTTCTTCTTTGACTCATTTTGAAATGTGTTGTTTAATCTCCAATTATTTTGTGGTTTTCCATTTTCTTTCTGTTACTGATTTAGTCTTATTGTGGTCTGGAAGTAGACATTTCATGATTTTTATTCTTTTAAATTTATTAAGTTGTGATTTATGGCTCTGAATATTGTATATCTTGAAGCATGTTCCATATGAGCTTGATGAGAATGTGTATTCTGCTGTTGTTGGATATAGTAGTCAGTAGATGTCAATTATATACAGCTGACTGATGGTGCTGTTGAGTTCAACTATGTCCTTACTGATTTTTTGTCTGCTGGATCTGTCCATTTCTGATAGAGGGGTAGTGAAGTCTCCAGCTATAACAATGAATCCATCTATTTCTCCTTGCAGTTCTTTCCGGTTTTGCCTCATGTGTTTTGAGGCATACCTGTATATGTACATTAGGCATATACATATTAGGAATTATTATGTCCTAGGAGAATTGACCCTTTTATCATGCTGTAATGCTCTTCTTTATCTCTGATAACTTTCCTTGCTCTGAAGTCTACTCTGTCAAATATGAATTTAGCTACTCCCAGTTTCTTTTGATTATTGTTATCCTGGTATATTTCTCCATCCATTTACTTTTGGTTTATATGTATCTTTGTATTTAAAGTATGTTTCTTATAGACAAATACAGCTAAATCTTGTCTTTTAGTTCACTCTGACAATATCTGTCTTCTAATTGGTGTATTTAGACCATTGATATTTAAAGTGTGATTGATATAGTCAGATTAATGTCTACCATATTTGTTATTGTGTTTTATTCATTGCCTGTTCTTTGTTTCTATATTTGTCTTCCACTTTTTTCCTGCCCTTTTCAGTTTTAATTGAGCATTTCATGTTATTCTATATTCTCTCCTTAGCATGTCAGTTAATATATATATTTAATATATTTTAACATCTTTATTGGAGTATAATTGCTTTACAATGGTGTGTTAGTTTCTGCTTTATAGTCAGTTATATATATATTTTTAATCTTTTTGGTGGTTGCCATAGAATCAGCAGTATACATTTATGACTTATCTAAGTCCACTTTCAAATAACAGTTCACCTTTTCACAGGTAGTACAAGTACATTATAATAACAAAATAATCATAATTCCTCTGTTCCCTCCTCCCTTGTATCATTGCTGTCATTCATTTCACTTATACATAGGCATACATAAGCATATATATATAATACTATGTATTTTTATATACATAATCAAGTGCATTGTTGCTATTATTACTTTGAACAAACTGTTACCTGTTAGGTCAATTAAGAGAAAAGAAAATTAAAAGTTTTATTTACCTTCACTTATTCCTTCTCTGATGCTCTTCCTTTATTTATGCAGATCCAAGTTCCTTAACTACATAATTTTCTTTCTCTCTGAAGAACTTCTTTTAATCTTTCTTACAAAACAGATCTACTGGCCATAAATTCCAGTTTTTGTTTGTTCAAGAAAGTCTTCATTTTTACTTTACTTTTGAAGGATAACTTCACAGGGTTCAGTATTCTAGGTCTGTGAGATTTTTCTCTCGATGCTAAATGTTTCACTTTTTTCTTGCTTGTGTGGTCTCTGAGAAGTCGGAGGTAATTTATACCTTTGCTCTTCTATGTAGGTTAGGCTTTTTTCCTTTAATCTTTGATTTTGTGCAGTTTGTATATGATATGCTTAAATGTAGGGTTTTTTGGTTATTTTTCCTGCTTCCTGGATGTTCTCTGAGCTTCCTGGATCCGTGGTTTGTTGGCTGACATTTATTTGGCGGAAATTCTCAGTTACTACTGCTTCAGGTATTTCTTCTGTTTCTTCCTCTCTTTCTTCTCCTTCTTTTATGTATACTTTATACCTTTTGTGGTTGTCCCACAGTTCTTGGATATTCTGTTCTGGAGTTTTTTTTCCTCTTTGCTTTTCTGTTTTGGAAGTGTCTATTGACATATTCTCAAGCTCAGAGATTGTTTCCTCAGCCATGTCAAGTCTACTAATGAGCCCATCAGACACTGTTCGTTTTTGTTACAGTTTTTGATCTCTAGCACTTCTTTTGGATTCTTTCTTAGAATTTCATCTCTGCTTAAATTGCCCCGCTGCTCTTGCTTGCTGTCTTCTTTATCCTTTAGAGCCCATAGCATATTAATCATGGTTGCTTTAATTTTCCAGTGTGATATTTCCAACATCCTAGCCATATCTGTCTTTATCTTATTTTGTTATACTTTATCCAGCATTTCTGTATTTGGAATGGCAGAGAGCCTTTTGTGACATTCAGTTAGTCATATTGGTGGAAACTTACATTGTCTAATTTGAATGAAATCCAAATAATAGTAAAAAAAATGAAACAAATATATAGGGAAATACACAAGAAATAATTAGCTTTTAAAAACAAGTAGCAAATATGTATTTCATCTAGTTATTGAAAAAACTGTGGTCAGAAACTGTATAAATTTATATGAGCTATAAATATGTAAATATTTAAGTATCTATTTTTATCTCTCTCTATATTAAACCAAACTACTATCCATGGTTAGCTTAGGGGAGTAGAATTAAGGTGGTAGAGATCTTTTAATTTTTCTAGTTTATATATTTCCTTATTGTTTGATTTTGTACATAGGCATTTTAAATAAGAAAAAGATGCTAAAACGGCTAATTATTTTAAGGTGAAGTGATCTGTAATTTCCCTGATTAATATTTTGATAGTTACTAACAGTGAAAGCCCTGTACACCTAAAAGGCAGATTGGGAATTTGTTTCATAGGCTGAGGTGTTAATGGCTAAGTCGGGAGGTGCAGTCAGCCTCACAGTGGACCCCAGGATCCGAGTGCTGGAGCAGGTGGGGGAAATGACCGAGAGTAGACCCAGTCTTGGACACCTGCTGGAGAGAAGGATGGTGCGAATCAGACCATGACAGTTACCACCCACAGTGGAAGTCAGTAATCGGCCTGTGTCCTTCCTGTTGTGTCAGCCTTATGGCATTTTGAGTTCGTTAGAGAGGGCCACAAAGTTCTTGTGGATTTTAAAGCATTTCTGGTAACGTAGGTTGTAGGCATGATAGGTACTATCCACAAATGGCATTTAAAGGTCAATTGAATTTCCCTGTCATGGCCCACACTGACCTCAATTCTGATAGCCATATACCACCTTTTAAAATTTTTCATTCTTATTCAACCTTCCACAAAGCCACATTTGATTCATCATAAGAATGCTTACAATAAATTTTCTCGAACCCAAGTTTCTTAATTTTGATTCGACTTATAGATCCTTTCTACCATACATACAACCTATGTTATTCATATCAACAAAGACAAAATGTGTGTTTTATTGAATTTCAGTACATTAGTAGAACCAGGGAAAAACTGTTGCTCTCTCTACATACTGATTGAACAGTACTTCAGACTACATTATGTCCCTGCAGGGTAAAATAAAGTTTGTTAGCTTCCGTGTTTTGTAATTAACTCATTACACATTTATATTTCGCATCTTCCTCTGCACTTAGTTCTAGGCAAATAATCTTACACTGAAAAACCCATTAACCACCTCTGTGGGAGAATCATTTTCTTGTAAATTAAATTTGCCTAATTAGCTGATCCTTTGGAAACTGATTCTAGGCTTGATCCCCAAAAGCTTAACCAAAATGTTTCTCCTTTGGAAATAAGCTACTTACACACTACTTCATAAAGATAGCAGATTTAAATTACTCTTAGACCAGCAATGAGGCTAGGAATTAAGTGACTCAGGATAAAACTGTAATTATATTTAGCTGGTATTTATTTGCTGTATGTCCACCTAGATCTTTCAAGTGCATAGAAAACCCTCACCTCGCTGGTGGGCTCTCAGAGTGTGCTTCGCTTTCCTTACAAATTGCCTTGCCATAGAACAGCCTGTAACAAAACGTGTGACTTTATTAAATCAGCTTCCTACATCAGTAAGCAACAAATATGCTTCCAAAAGAGTGATTGAGAGGCATTGTTATTCAGGGAATATTGTGACTTTCGTTATGGCTCCTACTTAATATTCAATTTGTAATAACAGGGATGTTTTCCTATGTGCAGTTTTATTCTAACAGACATGAGTGGTGGAGCCTTTGCACACCAGGTGCGCATAGCGTAAACATCAGAACAATGGGCAGCATGGCTGCTGGCAGTCAGAGATGAGAGGCGAAGAATGAACAGATGTGAGTTAGTAATGAAATGTTTTAGAATGTTCTCTGCCTTGATTTTTTGGCCACTTGAATGAGATGCCCTTATAACTGGAGAAAGGAAAAGTGAACATTTTGCACTTAAAATATGAACAGATGCTAAAAAGCCTGTTGTTCAGAAGGTGCTTCTTTATGAATCTGGTTCTCATCTACTGGTATTCATTTCTTAATCCTAAAATTTTTATAATGGTGAAAGTTAGACTAGATGAAGATCATCCATGATACTCTAAGCATTTTCTTTCTGAATCAACAGCAAAATAAAGCTGTCCATTGTTCAACAAACATAGTTGTGTAGACACCTAATTTAAGAGGAAAGTTAAAAACTACATTTCTGTCACTTCATTTTGGCCTTTGAGACTAATTTTGATGACTAACCTGAAATACAAGAATTTTTTCAAATTGCCAGTTAAAAAAATTTGGAAAGCAAATGTTTGTTGCCGTTAGGTTTTTTAATTAATAAAATGTACCTCTCTTACAATAAATTAAACTGTTTTCAACAAACAGAAGAGAAAATTCCTGACCATGTAGTTTCTTTTTTTCCTCCTCATAGAATGTAATAATATGGAGAATTTAACTCTTTGAAAAATGTTCATAATTTTTAGGAATATGCCGGTAGGAGGAGGTGGAGGGAGAGGGATATATCATAGGGACACAGGAAATCATTTTTTGTCTTCCAGCAAAAAAAAAAGTTAGACATAAAAATAGGCTAATTTTCTTTGTGATTGTAGCTGGATAACAAGACCAGTAGAGTTTTATTATTCTATGTATAATTAGCTGTTCAGGTCACTGATTATGCAGTGCCCTGTGCTAGGTACTGAAAGTACAGAGTCAAATGAAGTACAGTCTCTACCCAGATGCAACAGACAAGAAAAATACAAAGCAAAACAAAAGAGTAGCTACAAACCCATGTGATATATATACACTATCAGAAGTATGTACAAGATAAGGTGCGATTCACGGGAGTGGATGATTGACTCTGTTAGTGGGAGAATCAGGGAAATCATTTCAAGAATCCAGGTGAGAGATGATAATTACACTAGGGAGGTTAGGGAGATAACAGCAGAGTATAAAGTCATTTCCATGTGTCTTGCCTGGGTACATGTTGGTGTCACCAACCTAGAGAAGGAATGCAGGAAAAGTCGTTAATTTTTAGTCTTAAAGGTTTTTTTGATATATTCTATAAATTATAAGGCGTGTGGGTAAGTCTGTAAGTTGGGAGTGGGGTTGATGAAGGAGATAGGATAGGGAGTTTAGTTTTGCAGATTAAAACTGCTTTGAGAGTATGTTAAAGTAAAGATAGAAGAGACACTAATGGGGACTTGAGAAATGGCAACAGTCATGGCAAAGAGTCATTTTTCTTTGGATTTTATAAGTGCCTTTCTTAATACAGAAGAATGAAAAGATCATCCGGATTTGTTTTTATTCATACATGTCCTCAACTATCTCACCTTAAAAATTAAAACCCAACATGATTTAGGTATGGAATTAAACATATAGCCAAGAACTTCATATTTAAGAAAGTAGTAGGTTAGGTGAACAGTTAAATACCAAGAGATACATGCTAAGAATAGCAAGAATGTGATACTGTGGGAACATATGGATGGGATCCACACGAATGGAAGAAGGTGGAGATTGAAGGGAAACTGATGATGGCACAGAATCCCTGAAAGTCAAGTAGGTACAGAGAGGGAAATTAGGTTTTAGATGAGGGCAACAGAGAACATGGAAATATTCATCCTTGGTGGGTCACAGGCAGGAGGCAATCATTGAAAGTGATGAAGCAGACAAATTGGCTGAGGTCAGATAATGGAGGGCTTTGTGTTTCACATTAAATGTTTTGGGTTTTCTCCTGAAGTGAGTGGAAAATTATGGACGGGTATAAGTAATAGAGTCACGTGATTATATATATATATATATATATATATATATATATATATATATATATATATACACTATATAAATATAATATATATATGTATGTATTTTTTTTCATGAAACATTGCCCTAGTGACAGCCTGAAATATGTATTGGAAAGCATTATGGCCACATGTAGGGAGAAACACATACATATATGTGTACAGAACCGCACATAACAGTATGGGAAAGAAACAGAAACTTTCATTTCTGCCCTTGTGTTTGCTTATTAGTTTAATATTAAAAATAGTATTAAATTGTATAGTCACACCTTCTGAACATTTTACTTCTAAGGATTTGCCTTTCACTGTCTTATGCTGTTTCCCAGTCTGCCCTGAAACCAGGACCTAAATTAACAACAACAGATGTACCCTCATCTAAGTATTTGGTAGGGTGAGAGCATGATACTAAAATGAATCTGACACTTGGGAAACCCATTTTCTTTTGTGACTTTTCATCATATTTAGCTGCTCTTTTAAGTCAATAAAGGGATTTATTTTCATTCAACATTCAGTAAGTCATTTCTGCATTCTTAACTCTGTGGCAGATACTGTGCTAGGCACCATTTATCAACCTCTCCTTCTCTGATTATGTGGAAGTTGGAAGGAAAATGTATGCAGTTGCAACACTCATAGTTATTTAAAGCAGTAGTGGGAGAACAGGGGAGACTGTGAGGGAAAAATAGCATGATTTATCCTAAAGCTACTAGGGATGCATTGTGTCCAGTGTCTTTTAAAAGGCTTTGTTGCATGGAGGTGGGGGAAGGAGGAGGGAAAGCATAGGCAAACTATTTTGATGCATAACTATATTGTGTAACTTATTTATTCATGTGTGTCAGTATGTGTCTCCCATCAGATTGAGAATTAACACTTAGAGTGAATACTTGATCTTTGCTATTTTTATACCCAGTAATTTAGCATGCCATCTGAAACATTGTTGGTTTTCCTAATACCTGTCAAAAGTTGACACATTAATATTTCCTTAAGGAAATATTTATATCCTAGGATATAAATTTATATTTATATCCTAACCTTGAGAGTTAGGCATAATTGCTGGACTTGTATCCAAAAACTACATTTTATAACATATCGCTGTAATTTTTAAAAAATAATTTCCTGAATGGCACAGTTCATTTTGGTTCTGGGTTACTATATTAACAAAGTGATGCCTCTCAAAGGTGTGTAAAACTGTTTTTTGGGGGAGCCATTAGCCTATACAACATGTCTCAGTCTACCTGGACTGTCTGACCCATTATAACGCCATTAACCGCCCCCCCGCCCAACGCTACTAACATTGCCACATCCTCAGTACTGCTACTAATTAACAAAGGTTCAGAGAAATTGTCTAACCTAGTTAGACAGCTAGGAAAATGGTTAAAAAACAGGAAACTTATTTAGAATACTGATTTTCTATTCAAGGTGAAGAGGTATGTAAACACATATGAATAGAGTTCTAGGGCCGTAGCTTCCTACATTTTGAAAAGCTGTTCTCTCAGATTTTACACTTGTGGCATCTCTAAATATTCCCAGCTCTATTTAGAGAGGAGGGGTTGAAATTGAGTCAAGAAAATAAAAGTGGTTTTTTTAAGTGTTTTAAAAATGCTATGTGTATTGGAGCCATAATAAGAAGCAGTCCTATCCGTGACCTTAACAAAAGTCTGGGGAAGTTTAAAATAAAAACACAACTTTTAAAGGGTTCTTATAAAATGTTTTCTTTTTTGTCACATCGGGTGACCTGCAGATCCCAGTGCCACAAAGAGAGAAGGAGATCTCAAATGAAAGCCAGCTAGGAGATTTTGGGGGGCTTGTGTTTCCGGTTTGGGATTATCTGCTTGAGAGAGCTACATTTTTTTAAAACATGGGTTGGGGGGCATATTAACTCCATCAACACTCAATACGTGTGTCATGTTATATTGCATTGATACTTAAGTATAAAGTTTCTGTCCTTAAAACTTTTGCAGATTAGTGAGGAAATGGATATGTAATTGAATAATTTACATTGCCTGGTAAGTGATGTAACATTCGTGTGCAAATTTCTAGGGGGAATTCAGAATGGAGCAAATTACATTGTCTAAAACAAAATCAAACAGACATATAGAGGAAAGGGGAATTACTGAACGCGATTTAGCTTCAGAAAACTGCCAGGAGCTATCACATAATATTTAGTAAAGACTAGATAACGTGAAAGGATATCTGAAAAGTAAATGCCTGTATCTTATTTAAATTTCAAAATAAAAATTGCTATGATATGTAACTGCAGAGTCTACATTATCCTTAACTAGATGAGTTTGCTGTTTATTTCTTAGTAAGGAAATACCTTTATGCCCTACATTTTGTTAGTGTGATAAAAATACCATGTATGTATATTTTTATTTCTGAAGTTTTCTATTTTACAAATGAACAAAAACTGCAGTTTTCATGAACTTTGCAAAATGGCACTTGCAGACAATATATGTTATTTTAAAAGAACAAAAATGAAATAAAGTATAGTTGACCATTGTTACATCATTCTCTTGAAAAGATGATATTTTGATTACATATTTTGTCATCTTTTCTCTTTGGAATGCTACATTTGAATTAGAAGAGGTTCCAAAAGGAGACTTAGAACCTGCTGACTGAGGATTCCCCCTGGGAAGTGTAACATGGTTATAAAGTAAAAAACCTTCTGCTTTTACGTATTTTGCAGGTTAGTCCCAGTTGTGGAAATGAGCCTAGACTGAAAATAGAGTATTTGGACAGGGATACCTAAGCTTAGAGCCATTGGGCTGTTTGACAGCTCTGCCCTTGTCTTGGGTCTCCTTGACCTTGGACTAGTCATCTCATCCTGTGGGCTCTGGTTTCTTACTCTGTAAGGTGAGGGAATGGGAGTAGGGGCCCCTAAGGTTCTTACATCATAGATGAGGATATTGTTATCTGAGAAAAATTGGTACCAGAAAAAGATCACTTAAAATGGTGTGCACAATTTCATACTTAATACTGGAGAAAAGTATGACTAGAATGTTTCCTAAAAAATTAACAATTATTTTTTAAAATTATATTTTACTTATAAAATTTAGGTTGCTCTTCTACTGTGTACTCACTCTTAAAAATAATGAATGTGTTGTGTGGACTTTTTCGGCATGGTCAGTGTAGGATGATAATAGTCACCGTAGCCTAGTATCACAGCCTTTATCCACATTTAATTTTTCAGCAGTTTCCTAGAAATGGCCAGTTTTGCAAAATTATTTGAAGGCTTCAATAATGTTTCCAAGGTTCTCTCTCAAGCCCTTGATATGCAAATACTCCTCTTCTGAAGCCCCTGTGATCTCCTCATTGCTATCTGTCTTTTCTTTTTCAGTTGTTAACTGCTCCTAACTCAACCCAACCCCCATTTCTCAATAGCTAAGCACAGAACTCCAAGTGCTCTCTAGTCTGCTTTCATGTTCATGTTCTCAGCACTTCTTGTTATCCTTTTATCTGTTTCAAGATTCTCAGTTTGCATTTTTTCACTGTATTGCCAGGTTCCAGCAAGAATGCCTATGGTTAAAGAGTGGAGAATAAGGCTAAGAGGGGTTTGAGAGTGACGGTTGATTTGTATACATAGTTAACTTCATTGACACGTATTGTTAGTGACTTAGTATTTGTGTCTCTCTTCAGCCCTGAGATGGGGGGACCGGTGTAGTGAAGAGCTGGAGAGTGCATCCTTCTTCTGTGACCTTACTTTGATCCTGGTCTTTGTATGGCTATAGGTGCAGGAGCCTTATCCTAGACCAGGCTGCTGCTTTTCAGAATATTTTTTAAAGCAGGCACAGGTCCAGAGTGGCAGCTCCTTCCAGCCCCCTCACTTGCCCTTCCTTCTGAGCTCTGTATCTCTCATTGGTCTACACTGCTGGTCTATGATCTGTGGCCACAGGACAAACAACAGAGAGGGTGGGAGAAAGGCAATATTAGGTGAAGCAAAGCAAAAGAAAACAGAGAGGTTTGTAGGTGGAAGTCAGTTCCAGGGCTGCTTTCTGTGATGTCTAACCCCTTTTTGTCTTGTCCTTGTCAGTCCGTGTTGGCCTCATTCCTTCTATCCTTTTTGGTTACCTTTAGCACTGTAGTTACAGTGTTTTCAGAATTGGATCTTTGCTTTCTTAAAGAATGGGCTTTTTATGATATAGATCTTTCTTAGATCCAACTTGGTTAACTTATTCTCCCTACATTTTAGGAAGCAAATCAATCCCCCAAAATAGAAAGCTGTTAGCCAATGGTTTGAGGTCGGGTGAGGCCAAAACAAATTAGTGCCGTCATTCCCCAAATAGCCTCTGAACATCCCCTGCAAAGCAGGACTTTCTCCAACTCTCTTTCCAAGGGTGAGAGGAAAGGAGAAAGCAGAGAGTGGTGAGGGAAAAGAAGAGAGAGAGGGAGTGAGCCTTTAAAGGAATACATAGAAACACAGGGTACATTTCAAAAGCTAAAATAATGCTCATTGCAGAATGGGTCTATCTTTTGTATAACAAAGCCGAGGGCTCTGTAACTTCATTGAAGAGCAGTGATAGACTGTACAAACTTTCTCATAACATGCTTAAACTCTCACGTTATGTGGCGGCATAGACTAAGATTTGCTCGGGTTTTATCTTACCTTTAAGCAGAATGTTTAAATAGGATTTAGGGAATTTGTTATGAGATGTTTTTTTTAATGAAGCATAGCTATATAGCTGTCAAGGATTTTAAAAAAATTGATAGTGTATCCAAATTGAACAATCATGTAAGAAAGAGGAAGAAGGTACATATTATACATGAACAGCTAAGGAGAAATTGGCTAATAAGAGTTTTATTCCAAATGTTGTTGTTAAACATTATAGCATCGTTTTTTAATCTGTATTAATTATATTTCTATTTTATCTGTTAAGCATTTCAAAGACATTTATAATTTCTTTTCTGTGGTTACTTATTTGTAATGTTTTTAAGTTTGCATATAATTATATCAAAATACTATTTATTTCTGTTTTGTGAAGTAGTAGTTTACTGAACTTTAGCAGTAAGAATCTACTGAATATTTAATATAAACATTGCTAGGGACACTTAAAGGTCAAAGATTAGAATAGGATTTAAGTTTTAATGTTGACACCGTCACTCTAGTTATGTGATACTAAGAACTTTTATAGGCTCTTTAAGCTATTGATTATTAATCTGTAAAATGTATTACTATATGGAGCAACTGAAACAATGTATTTGTATTTCACAGTGTTTACGAAGTAGACGACTAATGTATGGTAATTTACACAATAACTAGATCAGTAGATTTTATGAAGGCCCACATTTTTCATAATCCTTTGTTGGAAGATCTTTA